>NC_072380.2:104655694-104968888 GCF_028885625.2 Pongo pygmaeus | reverse complement strand
TGTCTAAACTCACTGAACCCAGCCAAGACTGCTTGGAGCAATGCCCTAATTACACTTTGATTAGAAAAGCAACACTCAGAAACAGACTCCAAATTAAGTCATTGTTGTTCTTTGGTAAGTTCTCTTAATACTACTAGGTATGATCTGTATAAATCCATGAAATAAAAGATATACTGTTTTTTAAAATTTCTAAAATGCCTTGTCTTTCTTGTCTTACTGAAGCAGAAAGCTCTTTTTCAAAAATAAGGTTGTATATGTTGGAGGAGAGCCAGAGTTGGCAGGTGCACACAGCTCTTCCAGGAGGTTGCAGGATCAGGGCTCTATGATGTCACCAGCAAATCCACTTCCCATCAGGGTCAGCTTCACAGGAACGACCAGTGCAGTTGCACGTGTCCACTGGCTCAGAAGGATCTGGGCTTGCTGTTCTATGCTCTGTAGTCACAGTCTCCAAATTACTGATAATTTTATCTTTGAATTTGGATTTTGTAAATGAAGTCTGCTGGAACAATAGAGCACGGGTGACTGCAGAGGGATGGTGGCTTAGAGATTCACTCATGTGAGTGCTGCCACCTGTTGCCTCCCCTACTTTCCAGGGACAGGTTTTGGTAGCCACGTTGCCACCGTCTGGAATTTGAGTCCCACATTTTCCCCTTCCCACCCTGCTACCACTGACACCTTCAACCAGGAGCAAGGGCAGGACAGCAGGCGGAGGCCAACATCCTGCCACTACCTGCCACCCCTGGCAGGTGCCTGGGGAGGACATGGGAAGGGGTGGGGTTGGGTGAGCGTGCACCCCATAGAACCTTGGAGTGTCGCAGCAGCTCTCCTCACCCAGGATTAGCAGCACCACAGAACATTTGATAAGCAACCTGGGGGAAGGTCTCTTACCTATTCCTGATCAAGGTGCCCAGTGTGTCTCCCCATGGAGGTTGGACTCTCTCAGGACCTCCCATCCATCGTGACTGGAGTGATGGGTGTGGAAGAGGGAGACTGACAAATTGGTCTGGCCGCTCAGGTGCCTGTGAGGCTCAGCAGGCTGTGTGTATTCACCCGCCTGAGGGATTGCAGTGTTAAAAAGTCAATGAAAAACTTCATGAGAAGTCAACAGGGAGATCTTGGAAGAAAGGAAAAAGTTTTATATTTTTTAACTTTTAGTAATACTTTCTTCCTGCGTTTTGAACAAAGGGCTCCCATTTTCATATTGCACTGGGTCCCGCAAAATATGCAGGCAGCCTACTTTGAATAGATGAGTGAATTTTCTTAATTTCTTTTAACTATAAGCAGTGATGGAAGTGAATTCAGACACAGCGTGGGGACTTGCTATGCCTACTAGAGAGGAGCCAATTCCGCAGGTCTGAATGGCAACAATTCTTAAGGTGATCAAATATGGCTTCAATACTGAGCTCAACCCGCTCTCTTAAAATAGTCTTTAAATTGGCCGCTGGCCGGCAGTCTCCAATTAAACTCCCATTCTGATTCATTTCTGTGGTTTGCTCTTGGCACTTTTTTAACTGAAAGCAGACTTGTAATTGGTTAAAACTGCATAATGATTTTATGGATTTTTTTTTAAAGTGCTCCTCACTTTTAGCTGTTTCTCTTTTTTCTCTTTTTAATGGCTTTTGTTTATTTGTCACAACAGTGATAATGATATAGCTCATCTCATATGTAGGTGAAGTAGTTGAATCTTAGGGACCCCATAAAGAATCCAGGATCTGCCCCCAAATATCCTGGTATCCCTCTCCTAATGGCTTGTTTTTTTGTAATAAAGAGTTGTCCCTGGTAAGCATGAATAGACTCCTCATTTAGACTTGAAAGGACAGAATGTAACATGAGTTGATTTTCCACAGGATTTTCAAATCACACCGTAAGATCAAGCTGGATAATAGTGCAAATTTCCCCAAAAGGAATTTTGTCACAGGTGTGTTTCTTTTGTCCAATATTGGCTTTCCACAAGTCAATAAATATCATGGGGTTTTAAATAATATTCTTTCCACTCATATTTTATGATCTTACAAAATCTGAGCGGGTTTTGCCTATTACAACATATGTATTCTTTTTCTCCTTCATTTCTTCACTATATTAGCCACATGCTTCAGAGAAGGAGTCACACATTTGAACTAAAAGTGCTGGCAACCTTTTTATTTAACCTCAAACTTTAATTTTAATGACCAATGGGTGGTAGTAATAGAGATGTTAACAAGTAGCTTGAAGAGGAGAAGAATAAAGCTGACAGGATTTGCGGGTAGATTAAAGTCGAGGAGGAAGTGAACAAATGGACATCAGGAGGGCCCATAGGTGTGAGACCTAAGCATCTGAGTTGATGAGTGCCCCGTTTACTCAACTGGAGAAAACTGGCAAAAGAACTGGTTTGGTGTAGGGGCAAACCAAGGATTCTGTCCTCAGGATGCCTTTTAACATCTCAGTGGAGATGTCAAGGATGCAGTTAGACACAGAAATTTGGACCAAATTGGAAATGTCATAAACATACAGATGTGGGAGCTGAAACAGTGTGTAAGTTTTATGGAAGGTCATGAAAGCTAATGTGATCACCAGGGGCCAGATTGCTCTAGCAAAGAACAGCAGGTTGGGGCCTATAAGGCAGCCCAATGTCTGCTGGTAAAACAGAAGCACAAGCAAAGGGAACTGTAGAGGAGTTCTCAGAGAAGGTGGAAGAGAACAGGGGAGTATAGCGTAACCTCAGCCTACAGGAGACGGGGCTTCAAAGAGTGTCTGGTCAAGTGTGTCTAATGGGAGAGGAGTCAAGAAAGCATGGGAAAGAGCTGTGAGATTGACTTTAGAGCAGTCACTGATGATCCTAAGGAGAGAAATTTTAGTGGAGTAGTAGAAAAAGATGCTTAATTTGAAAAGATAAGAAGAGAGATTACATACAACACTTTCAAAAAGTTTTGCTGGAAGGGAACAAAGATGTTGATGGTAATTCGAGTTGAACTCAAATTGCTTTAGTCCATTATAAAATGTTAGCTATTTAATAAATAAAGTTAGCTATTATGGACTGAATTTTGTCCCCCCAAAATTCACATGTTGTAGCCCTAGCCCTCAATGTGACCATATTTGGAGATAGGACCTTTAAGGAGGTGACTAAGGTTAAATGAGGTCATAGGGTAAGGCTCAAATCCAATAAAACTAGTGTTCTTATAAGAAGAGGAAGAGATAAAAGATCTCTCTCTCTCTCTCTCAATGTGTACACAAAGGAAAGGCCGTGTGAGGACACAGGGAGAAGGAGAGAAGTTACAATTCAGAAATAAAAGCTGCAACAGAAACCAGTCTTGCTGACACCTTGATATTAGACTTCTAGCCTCTAGAACTGTGAGAAAATAATTGTCTCTTGGTTAAGCCACCCAGTCTCCGGCATCTGGTTATGGCAGTCTGAGCTGACTAATACAGTAGCTTACATGGTATACTTACGAAGTATAGTTTAAAATTAAAGTATTTTTAGTAGTTTCATGTTGCTTAAATGTTTCTCACTTTTCTGTTGATCTCAACCTCAATTTAGTATCTTTTTTAACAGTTTCAACTGTATATTACCCTCCTTTCACCTGTACATTACCCTCCATTTCAGCAAATGCACCAATATATCATCATTTGTACAGGCCAAAAATCTCAGAGCCACCCTTGATTACTCTCTTTCTTTTATGCAACACTTATGAAAAATTGCACTGGCTCTACCTTCAAAATATAATCTCACCACTTCTGTTTTCCTTCGCTTCCTCTTCCTGAGTTTTAGCTACCATCATCTGTCAGCTGAAAATCCCTCCTAACTAATCCCCGTAGTCCACACTAGCTCCTCTGCAGTGCCTTTCTGACATATCCCAAGTAATGCATCTAAAATATGAACCAAGTCTTATCTTACTTCTTACCTTACCTTCAACGTGCAAATGGTTTTCCTTCTCACAGAATTAAGTCCAAAGTTATTGTGGCCATGAGGCCATCATGATATGCCTCTTGGCTACTTCTCTGTATCACTTAACTATTTTTTATATAACAAACAGTCTGAAAACTCAGTGGCTCCACACATTATTTATTATTATTTTGTGCCCGGAGCTTGGCTAGGAGTTGACTGATCCAGGCTGGACTCAGGTAGGATTGCTTGGCTGGGTGGCTCTGCTCCTTCAGCGACCAGAAGGCCAGCCTGAGCTATTCTTCTTAGAGCAACGGGAGACATGCAAGAGAGAGAGCAGAAACAGGCGGAACTTCTTAAGATTTAGACTCAGCGCTGGCATATTGCCATTTTCACCTTGTTCTATTGACCAAAGCTAGTCACAATGCAAAGTCAAGTCTAGGAAAATATCCTAATCCCCTTTAGAGGGAGGAGCTACAACATCACATGGCAAAGGCTGTGCATCAGGGAAGAGTAAATTATTATGGCCAATAATATAGTCCACCACGTACTTGAATCCAGTTTCCTAATTTCGTCCTCTTGCTCACTTGACTTCAAGATGCACACTTGTCAATCAAGCTGCCATCTCAGGGCCTCTGAACTTGTGCTTTCTTCTACTTGGGATACTTTTTCCCCAGATTATCACATAGCTCTTTTATGTTACTCTGGCCTCTATTAAAATGTCATATCCTCAAAGATTTCTATGGCTGGGGTCAACAAACTATGGCCCATAGACCAGCTCTTGCCTACTGCCTATTTTTGTAAACAAAGTTTCATTAGAATATCGCCACATCTATTCTATTTACTTATTATCTATGACTCCTTTTGCATTATAATGGCAGAGTTGAGTATTTGTGTCAGAAACTGCCAAAAGGCTTTAAATATTTACTACCTGGTCCTTTCCAGAAAATGTTGCCTACACATGCTGTATCCGATTATCATGCTTTATTTTTCTTCTCATGTTTATCAGTTTCTGACATTACATATTTGTTTATCTGTTTATGATTGAACTTCTTCTCTAGACTATAAGCTTCTCTAGGGAAGGGTTTTGTCCTACTTACTGCTGTATTGCTAGTCCTAAAAATGTGCCAGGTACTCAGAATTGTGTTCACATCTCCTTTAAGTCTTTGTATAAATATCACTTTCTTAGTGAGGCTTCTCCTGAAAACCTTGTCATTTCCAAGCCCTCTTCCCCTGCCCTACATATTTTCTTTACTTTATGGACCTTATTGCCTTCTTCCATACTACCTTTCTTAACAATTTTATTGCATATTGTCTGACTCCTTTTATGACGATGTAAACTTCACAGGAACAGAAATCTTTATCTGAAATGTTTACATGATATAGTGTCTGACAGAGAAGTGCTCAAGACATATTTGTTAAATGATTGATCAAATAGGAACCACTTTTTAGAAATCAAATTTAAATCTTTAAAAATTAGAGAATAAACTAAATGATAGGAGTTAATATCATTCTTCAGTGTTTAAGGGATCCTTGAGAAAAATCTCTAAATGAGACTCAAGTCCTGCAGCAGCACTCCCATCTAATGAGGTTTCTTTGTCACAGAACAGATGAGCCTAACAGCATACAGACCAGGCATGTCAAGGTTGTTATGATCTTTTCTCAAAGGCACGCTGCCCATCAACATCGAGGGTGAATGGAAAACATCAGCAAGTGTCCCTCTTAAAGCCCCTCTGTTTAGATATCCTGCTTACTAGCATCCTTCAATATGCATATTTCAGTAAAGAGGGAGAAACTTCCTTTTATATTCCAAGTAAGGTAAAAGGAAACTCTCATTGAATTTCACCTTGGATCTAAAATTTGCCTCTAGGGGAATAATAACTGAAAGCGGGGGAGGTCAGAACTCTTCCCTCGCCTCACTAGGATGTTAGATGAATCATGAGAGTAGCTTTTCTTTCTCCTCTGTTGTCTCACGCCCCACTCTCAGAGTGAGCAATGCCAACTGTTGAGTGAGGACCATTTGGAAAAATAAAGATTACTGTCTTTAGGAGGTTGGAGGCAGTTCAGGTAATAACCAGACATACCCAGATGAGTTGGGGTGAAGGGCTGGTTCTCATTCATGTGTGGAGGCTGCAGTGGAGCACTTCTAAGGGGCAGGAGCATCCTGCCTGTCATCTGGATGCCCTGCGGATTCTGCCCATTCCCCGAAGGTGAGAAGAGGACACATAAAGCCTCATGTCACACAGCCTAGTTAAATAAATAGCTATTGGGTGGGAATTCATTGACAGTAGTTTTATCATGACACGCTAAATGCTGCCAATGCCCTGCCATATCTCCTTGCCTCTAACACCCTGAGGTGCAGCAACCCAACTTCCAAATGCCAGCACCTGCTCTTTTTTGCCTGAAGGTTTTCTCTTGCTTCTGGAGCCTGCTTGACCACCTGCACAGAACAGAAATGCAGGGGGATTAACAATTCCTAGGAGCAGCCCTTAACCAATGACTGACAGAAGCTGGTGCATAAATACCCCAGCTCTCTCACTTGCCCAGTGGATTAACTCTTCCATGGACTCCCAGAGTTTTCCCAGTGATATCAAGCAGCAGTCCCCTGCAGTGTTGACTGGTTTGATAAAGTGATATTTGCTGTCTTCACTTTCATGTCTTACTCCCCCCATACCAACCTGCACTGGTGTTTTCTTTCACCTCCCAAATAAACTACTTGCACTCAAATTATCGTGTCAAGGTTTGCTTCTGGGGAAACCCAAACTAAAATACAGGTCTACCCAGTTCATACTTATTTTTAGTTCCCTATCTTAACTCAAATGTGTGTGATGATCTTATTTTTGTTTCAAATATTAGGGAAAATATGTTCAGCTTGAAAAGTCATATTCTCCTCTTTAAGAGTAGGTTGAAAGCTTTGGGAACATTTGGTGTTAATCCTCTTAGTAACTTTTTAATGCTTAGTTATAAATGGATATATCATTGCAAGCTGAAAGAATAAACAAAATATCTATAGGTGTGTTAATTTTTAGATTTTTAATATAATAAAATATTTTAAAATCTGACGGCTCTTCTATAAAATCCAAGTCCATAATAATAATAATAATAATAATAATAAAGAAAAAAAAATCCAAGTCCTGAATTTTATGTTAAGCAGTATAAAGTTTGTGAAGTGACTTATCTAAGATCTCATTGCTAATTGCTTTTACAGCTGAAATCACAATTAAATTCAGATATTTCTTAAAAGTTCATATGAATTGATGTCTAGTCAAGTGCCCTATATCCATCCTCTCTTCTAGGTCCAGTTGTACCTGTTTTAACTATTTTTTTTTTAACGTTTAAGTATTTCTGGATGGTCCAGAAAGGGAACTTTGTCTTTATTTCTTTGGCCTTCTCCTCCCTTATAAGTGGGAGAGGGACAGCTTCATAACATGAAGAGGCTCCTTTTTTTGTGATTTCTAAGCTTACCTGAATAACCAGGGTTATTCCTTTCAGGCAAGAGAAAATGTTCTTACCTTCTCTCTCTGCTAATTTCTGCCACCACCAGCTGCAGAAACAGCCATCGTATTGTAGCAGAAGTAATGATCTGCCTCTCGGAACTCAAGAGAGACCCCTCTTGCCACCCTAGAGACATGCATATGGCTGGTGTGCTTGTATATTTTAGCTCTGTCCCTGTACCAGACTCAGTGTATGCACGTCTCCAGAGACATTCATGCCTACCTGTCCCAGAGGCCTGGAGCCTGTGACGGCCCTCACCCATAAGAATGGGTATGTCGTTTCCTGTAATCAGAAAGCCATGCAGCTGCTGTATGGCCTCATCTTGTAACACTCCAGGTTGCCTCTGCCTCCTGCAGGGGCCAGGGTTGGGCTTCATTCAGCAAAGTTTCATCACCATCATGTCTGCCTCATCAGGAGCCCCAGAAGCTGACCTAACCAAGCTCAGAGAGGTTCTGGCTTCCCAGGGGGCTGGCTGCTTAACACAGTCCAGACATGCCATCATCATAGGTTTTGAATTAAAAATAGATTTTCAGTTGACATCATTTTGAACAAAACATATAGCATTGGTATTTTGCCCATTTTAGAGACCGGGCATCAAAATAGAGAAAGCTTAATGACATTCCTAGAATTACTTATTGTATCATCCATGGATTTGAAAAAAATTACTTAGCCTCTTGATTTCATCTAACCTTGAGTTTTTCACTCTCCTGTGCCTGTTTTTGTTTGCTTTTTCCCCACTTTATCTGTAGAGAGATGCATAATGGTTAATTTCCTCCTAAAGAATAATTCATCTAGGGCAGTGGATGCTGCATACATCTGCGAGGCTCTTAAGTATCTCATGCATTATGTGGCCCAAATGGCTACATTAGAAAAAAAATGCCAATTAGTGGAATTTAAATATGGAATTTCTTTGAATAGCACTTCTCCTTTCATATGTTACAACATCCTGATCAATGGCACCAAAAAGCAAGAGGTTTCTCTTATTGCTATATATTTTTATTTCCCTCCAAATATCAATGCCACATCAACTGTTAATCTGAAAAACCTCATTTAATGTCAGCTTGCTCACAGTTATGAAAATTCAGGTAATGTATTCCTGTTACTAATTGTATTTGAGAAAGTGTTATTAATTTCATATATCAAGTTCGTAGTGGCCATCTGTTCCCTCCGAACTGCTGCGTCTCCCTCCATCTGCCCTGTTTTTCTTCTGCTAATCGGGTGGCAAGGGCTCAGATGATCGGGAAGTTTCTCCCTGACTTTTGATTTGTCACTCATCATCAAGCCAGCTGTGCATTTGTAACAGACTCCTCCAACGGGTGGTGGTGAATTTAAATCTGTCTGGTTTTCTTTCTTTTTTTTTTTTTAATAAAACTTTTTTGTCAAAAAATGTTTAAAGGAAGCCAGATTGTATTTTCTACACTGTAAAATGTGCTTTGCTGCCACTAATTTGGCTGCATCTGCACTCTCATGAATATAGATGAAGGTACATGGCCAGGATATTATTAGGGACTGCAGCGAGCAGGGAAGAATTTTAAATGCGGCAAGATACCATGGTTTAGATTTCTGAGAACATTAGGACAAACTAACGTGAAACTGCTGACATTTGCTAGCTTTAAGTTCAAGATGAGTTTTTGAATCTTAACCACAAAGATTCTTCTTTGGATATTTTTGCTTGTGTGAGGTTGGACAGGGGAAAGAGGTTATGAGAAGGATTCTGGGAGAGTGTTATTAAGTGGAAAATGTTTCCATATCGAATTTCTTCACCTTTTCTCCCATAAATCATGAAGCCAATGTGCAAGTGATGTGTCTGAGTTTACATCTCATAATTGAGCAAGAAGGGCACAACAGTAGCTAACATCAGGATTTTCCAAGCAACTTGGACTCACCCTGCAGGACGGGATATTAAGCTTACAGATTTAGAGACTTGAAGACGAGCCTAAGATGGTAATTATTTATTGTTTGTAATTGTTTACTATATATTTTAGTGCTAATAACAGGTTATAACTAGTAAATATTTACTAAAATGTCATTCATCTTTTCTGATACACATTTTCCCCAAAGTCCAATAGACAATTGCACTACTCATATGTTTACAAGGATTTAAAAAGTTTTATTTTGCCTTCAAAATAATTCCATATAACTTGATATAAGAAAATATTCAACCCATATTCAATATACTTTTATGGAGTGTCCACTTTTAGGAACAGACAGAAACTTAAAATAATGGAACAATATCTGTCCTCAAGAAACTTACAATCTAGTTACTATACAACGTGTTAAGGTACTCAGTAATGTTGCCAATGTCGCTGCTAATAAACAGCGAAACAAAGAGTGCCAGATAAAAACACGTACAAATCTTTGTAAGAAGAAACATTTTGATTTGCATTAGCTCTTAAACAAAGATTTCTGATTTCTACTACATATCTAATTAGTATTTTTTAACATTAAAAGGTAAAATTTAATCTTAAGTTTTTTTCGCTTATAATCACAGTACTTCAGTAGCAAAAAGAATTGTCATCCTTGCTTTAGAGGAAAAAGAAAAAAAACTCTTCAACATGGTATGGTTTAAAAAAACCTGGGAATCTGCATTTCAAAGTGCAGCATCTATACTTTAGTACCTGTTAAGGGATGAAGTGTGTCCTCTAAAAAATATGTTGACATCCTGACCCTTGGCGTCTAGGAATATGACCTTATTTGAAAATAAATTTGGGTCTTTGTGGATGTAATTAGGTTAAGATGAGGCCAGACTGGATTAGGTGGGCCCTAATCCAATGGAACTGCTGTCCTTATCAGGAAAGGAGAAGAGACACAGAGAGGAGACATGCAGGGAGAATGCCTTGGTACAACGGAACCAGAGGCTGGCTGATGAATTTACAAGCCAAGGAACACGCAGGATTGCCAGCAACCACCAGAAGCTAGGGTAGGAAGAGGAAGAGGATCCTTCCCTAGAGTCTTCGGAGAAATGTTGGTCCTGCTGACGCCTTGATTTCAGACCTCCAGACTCCAGAATTGAGAAAATCATTTCTGTTGTTAAGCCACTAAGTTTGTGGGAATTTGTTACTGCAGCCCTAGGAAACTAATACAATACCATAATGCAATTTAAGAAATGGAAACAAGAAGTTTGACCACTTCCTTTTTTTATAATTTCTAAAATTTATATTTAATTATAACAGAGAGAGAGCCAAAAGACCTCATGCTTCTTAGTGTCATGAAGGAGAGCATCCACTGACATTTTAAAGTTTTTGAAACAGTTTTCTTTCTTAAAGGTATCATTGGAAAAGCAAAATAATTGTGTGACTGTCAAGTATTTTTGAATTGCTAGAGTTAGTGATGTTAGAAAAATGACAGAAGAAATACCAGATCTAAGTTATTTCAAAATACAATGAGAATTCAATATTTTGCATCAGCATAACTGCTTTAACCATCTCTTGTTGGGAAAATTATGTCCCTGTTTTTTCCCCTAGGGATTTTAGCCTTTTCTTAGGGATGCTGCTACCAAACTAGAATCGAGTTCCAATTCAATTGTCCACTTTGACTTTTGATATCATTTATTCATTTATGAAAATCCACTTTGTATATCTACTTCTCAACTAAAAAACAAACAAACAAAAATTCTGAGATACCACCATGTGACATCCTCAAGAGAATTTTGAGGGTTTCCAGACCCGTCTAGATCTTTAAGAATAAAAAATTTTAAACATAACCTAAGCATCCTCTTTGTCTCTTGCTGGTGCCTGTTTCCCAGGTCTTTCTCGCTGTGCCCAGCAATGCATTCCCCAGAGATAATGTGATGGCCATTTCCCTTCATCATCATTTAGGTCTCGATGATGTTTCCCAACTCCTTTAGATTAGTTTTTGATTGATGTCAGTACTTGGTAGTTCTAAAAAAATGTAATCTTTGAATTGTACTAAATGTTGTCCTTTTCTATACAACCTTGCAAATCAAAGTGGGGCTGGGGACCAGCAGTGTCAGTATTAACTGGGAGCTTGTGAAAAATATCGGCTCTCAGGCCTCTGAATCAGAAAAAAACATTTTCAATAGGCTGTCCATTGATTTGAAAGTACTTTGAAGTTTGAGAAGCAGAGCTGTATAACACATTGTTTTTCCCTGCAAATTTCCAAAGCAACATCTTATCATACTATTATGTTCTGGGTCACAGAATGACTCTCTTTGGGACAGCCTGTTTCTATTTTGATAACAGTATCCCTCTTTTCTCTTTATGTAAATCAAAATCCTTTAACATTTATGGAATTTGTATGTGAAGAAAAGGATAAAAAAAGGCCCCAGAGCATAGGTATTACCCCACAGTATTACCATTGATGCTTCCCTACTGCACCATGTTCATTTACACCAAGACCTTGGAATATCATTAATGATATTAATAGAATATACATTAACAACACAGAAGGGAAGACCAGGCCCATTGAAGCGATAGTTCTGTTTCCTTTCCCTAGGTAGATAATGAAGTAGATTCACTTTTCCCATGACACTGGGCTGCCTGATATTTTTCTGTGTTACATGACGTGCTTCAGCATGACTAATACAGCCCAGCTGGTCTCAACAGCAGGAAAATGTGTCGTGGGGGGAGGGGTGATAATGGTGAGGAAGTTACGCCTGTGCAGGCAGAGGAGGATCTGTTGTGTCTATGAGTGGATTGGGGGTGGGGTGGGAAGAAAGAATGAATGAAAGGGAGAAAACGAGAAAATCCCAGGAGTTCTGGAGACTTGAAATTTTTCAAGCTGTCATTTACCTTTGCAAAGTTGTGGTTGGTGACTGTGTTTACAGGCTTGGATCTGTAAACAGCACATGTGCAAACCGTTAGCTATTGTTTTGAAAATGACAGTATGGCCAATAATTTCAATTTCAGTGTTTAAGCGTGAACCAGATGACGCTATGTTTTATTTAAAACTGGGCATGTATCATGAAGGGTGGAAACTTGTACCTCTCAAACACTTTTATATTGTGTAGTGTGCCATATGTTGCCTGCTTTCAGGTTTTTAAAGTGATTGCCTACTGCCTCAAGGTAGCTTGTCTCAAGATTATAATCCAAATCTTGCTTGAGGGCAGAAATGAACCCATTAATTTAACAGTACACTAATGGGATTGGTATAAAGGTGTTAATTCTATTCAATATTCCTTAAGGATTAGGTGGAATGATTGGTTAAATAAAAAAAAAAAAAAAAAGAAAGGGGTAGAAAATCAGTATAAAATGTATGGGGCCACATAAAAGATTTGACCGATGTGTTTTAAAATTGTCTAAAAAATAAATTTAAAAAACCAAACTCGTTAGCTACATGAAATCATTTCTAACTTAAAACTCTTTTTAAAGTCTTAAATTACAAAGTACATCTTCCTTATTTTACAACTTTGGATGGAAACCAGTTTCTTTTTCCCTATTTATTCTCAATAAAGACAAGAATGAACGCTAACATTTGCTCTGACTTATCCTGGGTATATATTCAAGAAAGTTGCTGCATGCATATTCTAGTTGAATATTTAATTTCAATGAGATTTGGTCTGGTCATTGAATAAAAGATCCCTGCCCTCTTGAATTGCTTTTAAAAATTTGTATCTGATGTCTGGCTAAAGGGAGAGGTACCTAGCTCTGAAATTATATCCACCAGCTAAATGCAATTAGCTTGTGTGATCCTTGACCCTTGTGGAATGTGAGACTTTGTTCTGTGTGGTGAAGATGTGGGCAGCAGGGAGAGAGAAGCACGAGTGGGTGAAGCCTGCCCATGCTTTGATAAAGGTCATACAAATTTCTGTGTCTTCCTTAGAGGAATGTTGCTCTAATCTTTGGAACTCCAAGGCCTAAACTCATCTAATTCTTTATCCTGTGCTGGCTCCAGAGGAATTTTACTTCTAAGAATCCAATTCTATCTCCCTCAGAGGAGGCACACGTTAGCTCCCTCATCATCTTCCACCTCACTAAGTAGTCATCCAAAATACCATTACTGCTTAATTCGTTTAATACTAGTATCCATGTTCAACTAATACCTTCCTTTAAAAAAAATTGGCAGTTGTTTATAACAGGATTTCTTGTCAGGTAATAACTATCTAGATTTATTTTAGAATCCCTTTTTTGTTAGCATAAAAAACAAAACCCAGCCAGGGCAGAAGATTAGGTTTCCCTCTAGGCAGGGTTCAGACAGTTTCTTCTTTGTGTTTGGCTCTCTTCTTTTGTAAGATGTGATCGGCAGCCTGTATTTGGAGGCCTGGGAGGGAAGAGATTAAGTTCTCCTCAGCTGGCTGTCCAAGGGTGTGGCTTTTTAACATTTTGGCTAACAGATGGTGACAAACCAACAGGTGCACCCAGATCACTGCACCAAGCTTTTTACATCTGCTGGGCACACAAACAGTGCGCTTGCTGCAGCTCCCCCGCGCCAGCTGGGGCCTTGGCTGCTACGAAGCCTGGCCGCAACAAGGTGCAGAGAGATGGAGGCTGGCGACCTTCAACTATTAACCTACTGATATGATGCGCTTTAGAGGATAAGCAGGGCAAGAATGCTTTGATCTGAATATTACACAGTGAAAAAAGAGACAAAGGGGCACGGAACCTGAAGTGAAGTGAAGAAGTGGCAGGCTTTTCAAGACTTGACAGCTTCTCTCATCAAGGCCAGAGATTTTCACTTTAAGCAAAGACCTTGGCCTGCATTTACTGCTGTCTGGGAAAGTTGTTTGATGGGCTGAAAATGGTCGGATGAAAAGAGCCTAGAGAATCCTTGAGACAAATCCCTTTGCCACAGTAACGACTAACCTTTAGCATGCATTGGCTGTGTGCAGTGCTCTGCTTGAATTATCTCATCGCATTCTTACAAGTTTGTAGGGCGGGCACTGTTATCAGTAAAGAAATCAAGTCGCCTAGAGGCTAAGTGATTTACAACTGGAAGAGAGCAGAGGCAGTGCTTACTGATTCAACATTATTTAAACACATGTTTATTGAAAGTCTACTATGTGCCAGGCACAGGCCTATGTGCCAGTTCTTTAAACCGAGTAGGCCCGACTCCAGAGCATCTGCATTGAACAGCTATGTGCAGTCAGGGATTAACTCACTTTAGACCTCTATCTACTCGAAGGTAGAGAAGGAAAAATGTGCTTGAGGTCACTAGAAGTTGCAACTTCACCTATTAACTCCATCTCAAAAGGGCTGGGTTGTTTAAAAATTTTGTGTGTTTTTTTTTTTTTCTTTTGCTCTGATTACCAAGTTTCTTATGTCACATAAAAGAAGGTCATGCTCCATCCTGTTTTACTAATCCTGACCATTAACCCTATTTAAAGCCAGGGATTTTGAGACTTAAGAATTATTTCTCCTACACTCTTATTTTTACAGTTGAAGAAAATTACTCACAGAACTGTCTCCTGGGGTTCTACAGCTCTGTGGTATCAAACAGGGACTGGAACTCCAATTTTCTCATTTTTCTACCCTCAATTCAAATCTATTTTTTCCAAACTAGATTGCCTCATTTCCATTTCCATGTGTTTCATGCTCATCTCTGTAAAGGATTTGGGAACATAGTTGTAACAGGCTGGCTGCCACTCCAGCCCCAGCTGTCAGTGTACAACCTTATGCCTGCCAAGTGGGGAGAAAACACAGTAGGGCCATGTTTAACCTACCTTCTAGGGGAAGGAGTTACTAAGCTGGGTAACCTAACAGATCTGAACTAAAGAGGAAGGTGAACAGATAAAACAGGGTGAGTTAACGTAAGAGGAAGAAGAATGACTTATGGGGGTAGTCCAGGAACCTAGGGGTTACTTATTTTATTTTATTTTATTTTGTTAAGAGAGGGTTTCACTGTGTTGCCCAGACTGGAGTTTGTGGTGCGATCACGGCTCGCTGCAGTCCAGACCTCCCCAGTTCAAGCCACCTCTCACTTCAGCCTCCCAAGTAGCTGGGACAACAGGCGCATGCCACCATGCCAGGCTAATTTTTTATTTTTATTTTTGTATAGATGGGATCTTACCATGTTGCCCAGACTGGTCCCAAACTCCTAGCCTCAAGCAATCCTCTCACAATGGCCTCTCAAAGTGCTGGAATTATAGGCATGAGCCACTGCACCCAGCAGGTTACTTATTTTTTAAAAAGACTATATCCTGTGCCTGAGTGGGAGCAAGAAGCCAGATAGGACCAGGGTCAAAGTCCTTGATCTTAAAAGCACCACAAGCTCCTAAAATACCTCCAGCCATAGCAGGAAGAATACTAAGAACCATTTATATACACCCACCTTGATCATAATTTGCTGAAGGATTGGGGAAGACTTAAGCCAGTGAACAGGGATGTAAGCCATGATGCTTTGAGGATGTGGGGAGAAGAACGTTAAGAACAGCAGAGGAAGAATATCAGAGGCTAGTGGCCACTGTGATTACAGCTCCTTCATAGTCAGACCCTGCAGCAAACAACTTCAGAGATGCGAATCAGTAGCACGAGTTTGGAGCTCTTACCTATTGTGTTCTCTATTTAATCCCATAAAACTTGGCAGCAAATAGAGGCGTAATATATGTGTACAATGAATAATAGGCTGCTGCTTTTCAGTAAGAAATGTGTATCCTGCAAAACCGGGCATTTAATTCCTACAGGATTTTCAACAGTGGCCATAGTGGCAAGTTAGTTAAAATTTATAGCAGCCGATATCTGCTGTTCAAGAATCACTGGAAATGTGGCTCTTCGTAGTCAAACCAATGCTAGCAAAAATCAGGTTCTTTAAATAAGATTTTATTCTTCCTGAAGATTTTATTCTTTATTCAGGAAGATTTTATTCTTTGGTTGAATTTTTGCTGCTTTCCTTTGAAAAGATTAAGGAGTTGGAGATATTATTCAAACAATCTGTAAAGTAATTTTTGATTGAGGTGAAGAAGGAAAACTTAGTTTGGACCTTACGTATTCAACTTCTGTGGTTATTTCTTTGCATAGCCCAGATACTAGTAAACACGCACTTGTGACTTCATCATCCCTCTGTATAAAAATGCACACAGTGTCAAAAGTGATTAGTCCATTCAGAGACCACACTTGGTGTTTACCTGTCTTATTGCTGGCCTCCTGGGGACATAGATGTCTAAGGTGGACACACAGCCTTCCCAGAGAATCTCACCCAGTCTCAGAGCTGTAAGTGTGTAGGATGGTTTGGTGCTTGCCTGTTGACTGCTGATTTTAACAGCCCGGTGGGTTTTTCAAGTGTAGTGGAATGGAAAACTCAGTTGCTCTTGACGCAAACTAAATAGTTATCTTTCAAACTGTGAGTCCCTCTCTTCTCTGTGGGCATATTTAAAATTAGGAAGAACACAGCAGCCACTTGTCTTAGTGAATGTAGTGACTTGCCTTGGGCCACACAAGAGCAGCCAGGCACATTGCCAGCTCTGACAGCAATGGCAGGTTCTGGGGTGTAGACTCAGGGAGCCTCATTTCAAGTGTTAGATGGATCTTCGAGCAGGGCACGTCAGCATAAACTGTAAAAAGATCCCCACAACTGTATTAACCCCACAGCTAAGATTAGCTGAGAATGTTTTCCGTCTTCACAGTCATAATCTGCTCCTCAAGTGAACAGTGAGCACCAAATGCCAGGACACTGTGAGAACAGGTGTATTAACCTCTGCCTCGGACTTGGGGAGGGGAAGTAATGAGCTAAGAATGGCCAAATCATAAGTTCCTAGGTAAGAAAGCTCTTAAACAAGTGTGCCTGGACTTATGAAGCTTGAAAATGCCGTCTTTGGCATGCTGCCTACAATATAGTGTCACATAAAGAAGTACTTCATAAAGTGTGTTTCATGGAACATGGTCCCCCAAGATGCTCCATGCTAAAGTCATGTGCCATACCCTATGCCAGCACAGGAGTATGTGAAAGACTCAGAAACATCCTTTAGTAAAACACTCTTCTGCGCACACAGCTTCTGTATCTGGCCAAAAAGCTATTTTAATGCAATTACCTTTTCACGTCTTTCAAAGTTATTTCAGTTGTACACATTTTAGGAAACACTGATCTAAACAACAATTCAAATGTAGCTAACATCTTACAGAAACCAAAATGCGGTGTTTCTGAGACTTCAAATGATATATTTAAATCAAGGTTCTGGCCTCTTCTGGGGCAGTAGAATTTAATATCCCCCCTTCCTATTCCACTATTCTTCAAATCTGAGGCATTGTTGTCACTGATACTAGTTTGGATCTAATACTTAAACATAAATCTGTTGGGTTTCTTCTTACCTATTTCACTAAGATACCATTAAAGTAAAATACTTTCACTGAAGTGCTTGAATTTCTGTTCCCTGACCTTAAAGAAAGTGGAGATCCACCCAGCAAAGTGAGGTAGTCTGCTTGTATAAGAACTGAGAGTAAGACATTAAAGATCCTTCCTGCTTGAGAAAGTATAACTTGACCTAACTTATTAGTACTGCTAGAGCCTCAGTAAGCACAAGAAGCTACAGAGGTAAAAGCGCTGATCCTAGTAGGAGATCTTTTCTACCAGCATATCTTTTATTGCTATTCTGCAAACCAGATGCTAGGCTTCATGTGGCCCACCTGCAGGGCCGGATTCCTGGGCAGCCACCTTAGCAGTCCCCCAGGGCTCCACACTTAGAAGGACTCCAGGCTTAGTTTAAGGCTCTGCTGTTGCCCTATTGAAATTTTTAATGATTTTTAAACAATGGCCCCACATTTTTATTTTGTACAGGGCCCTGCAAATTATATCGCTGATTCTGACCACCTGGGGGAAGGTGAGCCTCTCTTCTGGTATCATTTTTCAGAAGGTTTACTCTCTTGACTGGCACAGCATATCAACTGCAGTTGTCACTTGCATTTATCAGTTTGAATACCTTTCGGTAGTAAAATCTGAAGCTACTTGAAGATGTCACTGTGTGCTCATGAAAATATGGAATTTAAAGTCAGAGATAAATGGACTCAAGCCACAGCATACACATTTACTGAGGGTTGGATCTGAGCACTGTTACCTAGCTTCTCTGATTCATCTGTGTGGCTCCTGCTCTGCACAGGAGTTTGTAGACACAACCAGGGGACCAAGTGGAGCTGAACTAAACCCCTTGCTGCTCTTGCTAAGCCATCTGTCCTGGCACATGCATTTGTAATTTACACAAAGGTGCTACATAAGCAGTTGATGGTCCTGCCCAGCTTTCTCATTTTTGAAAATGGGAAGCGTGCTTGCTGTCTCACAAAGACTGAGATAACGTATGAAGTATTTGGTATAGGAGTAAACTAATATCTGTTAAATTTCCTAAAGGTGTTTATATTCACAACTTTGAAAAGACAATTAACATGTTAGCCTATAACCTAAACTCATAGTATAATATTAATTAAATAGTTAAGCATATTTATTTCGATTATACTTATTCACTCATGAACAACATACATGCATCACAAGTAATAATGTCGCTGAAGTGTTTTCTGATGCTAAATTCCAATTTCTCTTGACTAACAACTTGTGGAAAACCATTGGTCATTATTTTTTGTATCGTTCTTTTTGTACTGTATTTTTTGTTCTTGTTCTGCACTAAAGGCTTTTTCATACTTCTTGCTGGGATCAGATTGCATCAGAATGGTTATTTCTGTCATAAACCTTCTATGATAATTTCAGTGACTACTCAATTCTCTCCTCTATAGTCATCTAAAGTCTAGTTTTCAAGTAGCTTTTATTCAATGCAGAATTCTGGTAACAGCATAAACTCCTAAAAGCCAGGCAGTCCTAAGTTTTAATTTCAGTTTTTATTAGTTTCCAGGGATGCTGTAACAAATTGCCACCTTGTAACTGGGTGACTTAAAACAACAGAAATACGTTCTTTCACAGTTCTGGAGGTCAGAAGTCCAAAATCAAGGTACCAACAGTTTTGTTCCTTCTGGAGAGTTTGAGGGGGAATCTGGCCCACACCTTTCTTCTCAGCTTCTGATGGCTGCCAGCTAGGCTTGGCATTCCTTGGCTTGTAGATGTATCCCTCCAACCTCTGCCTCCATCTTCACATCACCTCTCTATAACTGTGTCTAAATTCTTCTGCCTTTCACTTGTAAACATACTTGTCATTAGATTTAGGTGTTACCCTAAATCCACGATCATCTCATGTTGAGATGTTTAACTTAATTACATCTGCAAAAAGACCTTTTTTTCAAACAAAGTCGTGTTCACAGGTTTTATGGGTCAGACACTGACATACTTTTGTAGGGCCAGTATTCAACCTGTTACATTGTCCCGGTGGCTTTGGATTGTCACTGAAATTGAAAACTGAATTCATGTAAGCCTAAACAATGAAAGGTATTTGTACCCTATTGTAACTGTAAGGTAGGGTGAACATCAGCACTGAATGACTCAACAACTCAAAAATACCATAAGAGATCTGGATGTTTTATTTCTAGAGACTTAGGTTCAGGGTGTGCATGTGCATGTTTGTTACATGCGTAAATTGCATGTTGCTGAGGTTTGGTGTATGAATTGATCCTGTCACCAAGATAGTGAGCATAGTACCTGATAGGGTTTTCAACACACACCTCCTTCCTAACCTCCTGCCACAAACAGTCCCCAGTGTCTATGGTTTCCATCTTTGGGTCCATGTGTATTCAATGTTTAGCTCCCACTTACAAGTGACAACATGCAAGATTGTGTTTTCTGTTCCTGTGTTAGTTTGCTAAGGATAATGGCCTCCAACTGCATTCATGTTGCTGCAAAGGACATAATTTCATTCCTTTTTATGTCGGTGTACTATTTCATGGTGTACATGTACCACATTTTCTTTATCTACTCCACTCTTGATGGGCATCTAGGTTGATTCCATGTCTTTGCTATTGTGAACGTACAAGTAGATGTGTCTTTTTGGTAGAATTATTTCTTTTCCTTTGGATATATATATATATATCTCTCCAGTAGTGGGATTGCTGGGTTAAATGGTAGTTTTGTTTTCAGTTCTTTGAGGAATCCCCTCACTGCTTTCTATAGAGCCTGAACTATTTTATACTTTCACCAGCAGTGTGTATAAGTGTTCCCTTTTCTCTACAACCTTGCCAGCATCTATTGTTTTTTGACTTTTTAAGAGTAGTCATTGGCTGGGTGCGGTGGCTCATGCCTGTAATCCCAGCACTTTGGGAGGCCGAGGTGGGCAAATCACGAGGTCAGGAGATCGAGACCATCCTGGCTAACACGGTGAAACCCGTCTCTACTGAAAATATTAAAAAAAAAAAAATTAGCCAGGCATGGTGGCGGGCGCCTGTAGTCCCAGCTACTCGGGAGGCTGAGGAAGGAGAATGGTGTGAACCCAGGAGGCAGAGGTTGCAGTGAGACGAGATCATGCCACTGCACTCCAGCCTGGGTGACAGAGCAAGACTCTGTCTCAAAAAAAAAAAAAAAAAGATTAGTCATTTTGACTGGCGTGAGATGGTATCTTATTATGGTTTTGATTTGCATTTCTTTAATGATTAGTAATGATATATATTTTTTCATGTATTCATTGGCTTCATGTATGTCTTCTTTTGTGAAATGTCTATTCATATCCTTTGCCCATTTTTTAATGGGGTTATTTGCTTTTGGTTTGTTGAGGTATTTAAGTTCTTTCTAGACTTGATATTATACCTTCGTAGGAGGTATAGTTTGTGAATATTTTCTCTAATCTGTAGGTTGTCTGTTTCCTGTTTATAGTTTCTTTTGCTGTGCAGAAGCTCTTTAATTTAATTAAGTCCCACTTGTCTATTTTGGTTTTTGTTGCAATTGTTTCTGGGGAGTTGGTCGTAAATTATTTTCCAAGGTTGATGTTCAGAATGATTTTTCCTAGATTTTCTTCTAGAGTTTTTATAATGTACGTCTTACACTTAAGTGTTTAATTCATCTTGAGTTAATTTTTGTATATGGTGAAAGGAAGGGGTCCAGTTTCAGGCCTGTGTATATGGCTAGCCAGTTTTCCCAGTGCCATTTATTAAGCAGAGAGTCCTTTCCCAATTGCTTGTTATTGTTGACTCTGTCAAAGACCAATGGATTGTAGATGTGCAGCTTTATTTCTGGGTTCCCTATCCTGTTCCATTTGTCTATGTATCTGTTTTTGTACCAATACCATGATTTTTTGGTTACTATAGCCTTGTGGTATAGTTTGAAGTCAGGCAGTATAATGCCTCTGGCTTTGTTATTTTTGTTTAGGATTGCTTTGTCAATTCAGGCTCTTTTTTGGGTTCCATATGAATTTGTTGAGGCTTGTTTTATGGCCGAGCATGTGGTTGATCTTAGAGAATGTGCCATGTGCAGATGAGAAGAACCCCATTCTGCCGTTGTGGGGTGGAGTATTCTGTGGATGTCTGCTATGTCTAGTTGGTCAATTGTCTAGTTTAAGTCCAGAATATCTTTGTTAGATTTCTGTCTTGATGATCTGTATAACACTGAAATATCTGAATTTAAAAAAATTGTATCTGCTCTATCTTCCTTGGAGTTAGCATCATGCACAAGTGAACTTGCTGTCTTGATGGCAAGAAAATGGCTGGAGAAGTTCTAGGCTTTATCTGTAATTTGTATCACATGCCAGTGAATTTCTATTTGCTCTCTGAAATGAGTAAGAAACCACACGCAATTCTCCTCTATATCTAAACCACTATAATTGAATTTTGTGCCCATTTCTGAACCAGTCTCATTAGACCATTCCACATGCAGTCTGTCTTTCGCCTGAGTTACCAAAACTGGTCCATTGTGAGAAGGAAAGGATGGCAGCTTTGCAACTGATGATGTGAATCATCATTGCTGAATACTAATGCAATATTTTTGTTTCTGAAGTTAAAGTTAGTACAGTGGTATGTTAATCTCCAGTAATGTTCAGCAACTCTGCTAGGTACTTGGGTTTCACCAAGGTTGAAATTTGGCCTGATAGAAAAGAGAGAGAGAGTCAAGGGAGTTAACAGTATTTTAACGGAGATGATTGTGTAATGGGCCATGGCCTTTCAGCTGAGTAAGGAGGAAAGTGATAATATGATAGACTGAGGACTGTGAAGAAATAGTAGTTTTTTATTAATTGAAAGTCTCAGTGGGGTCAAAGGACTATTTGAGAGTGAGTGGACTTGAAGGTGGGTGCAAACAGTAAGATGCTGGCCCACTGAGAGTTCAGTAGTGGTGTAGTTACTGTGATGACCGGGTCAAGTGGCTGTGGAGGGGTGCAGAAAAAGACCCTTAGATGTGAGCAAGTCATGAAGCGATGGGTCATCCAGATGCTGGCTGCTCATTCCACTGGGGATCCCTGTAACACAGTGCAGGGAGGTGGTGACCTGGTGGAGGTGCAGCCTAGCCTGAAGCTCCAGAACTGAGATGGCTTCCTCTCTCCCTCTCCTTCCATTGGTGAAGTGCACAGAAGCAGAAAAGTCCAGTCCACTAGGGGTGTAGCCAAAAAGAGCAAGTGCCTTTCCCTGTGTCCATTCCAAGTACATTCAGCTGGACCATAGCATAATATCTTAGATAATTAGATCCTGATGTTGTAAGAACTCCAGAGTGTAATTTTTCCCCCCGGATACTGATGGTTGACAGATGACTGATTAGAGAGTTAAAAATAAGAGATAATATGATTGACAACTCGTAAATACCAGGGATTATTGGAAGCACTGAAATCTCCTTGGTGAATCTTGCATATTTTATTTCTGATGGAGAAGGGAGTCGGGAGAGAGGAGGAGATGAGAAAGACGGAGACAGAGCGGGAGGGAGACACCCAGAGAAAATGAAGACAACATTTCCATCTGGGGTTTGTGCTTTTCTGAGTGCCGACTCATTTTGATAGATTATTAGAAAACTCATATTTGCTCATAAATGTGAAAAAATAGCAAATGTAAAATTTGCAAATTTATTCCTAAATGTAGTTAAATTCATAAATATTTAGACATTTTCTGTAAAGCTTCTAATTTATAACCTTTACATGAATCTATAATTTGGTATAAAAGCTTCTAAATGCAGTAGTAATGTCACAAATGTCTATAAATATTCACATCTCATTTGCAAATATTCTACAAACCATGGAATGAAGAAACTGTGAGTGCAAACCATTTTCAGGTGGATTTCTGTATAGGTAAATTAGTACAATGCACAAAAAAAACCATCTAGAAATGATTTTGAGACCATGATTTTAGTTTATTGCTGTATAATCTTAAAAAATTATTAAGAATACCTAGAAAAAGTTATAGTTGTATTAGGAATGAATAAACAGATTGAAATATAAAAATTAAAAATTAAGATCTATGAAAAATTCGAATAAGGTTTTCAAAGAAACTAGGCAGTACTAAGTAGAATGTTGAGTTTTTGAATGAATACTTATGAGGCTCAGTGTTTTACTCTGTAAAATGGTAATAATACATTCTTCATAAAGTTTTTTTTAATAACCAGGACTATGCAAATAACAAACAACAAACACTCATCTCAAAAGTGCTTAAGGAAACAGAAACAAAAATTCAGTGACTGACATAAAAATGTGAGTGGCTGACAAACTTCAAGTCTGTCTTGATGCATGGGCTGAAATTGGGATTCAACTTCTCTCTCTCTCTCTCTCTCTCTCACACACACACACACACACGCAATCTCACTTTTGCTTACCTTCTCACAGTCAAGCTTTCTCTCCTCATCTCCTGACTCTGCTTTTCTTAGTATTGGCTTCTTTTCTGGTGATCTCTTGTGGCTTCTGACCTTTCCAGGGTCGTGTCACCCCTACACATAGTGACCCCAGAAGAAAGAGAGTGTCTCTTCCACAATTATTCCACCAAAGCTCTCCTGATAAATTATTACAAGATTGGCTTGGATCATTTGCTTGTTCCTCAACCAATCACCTTGCCCAGAAGAATGGAATGGAGAGCATTGGGTCTGTTACGATGCTGTCACCAGGAAAACAGGAGGACGGATGCTAAACAGGCAAAAGTCAAAGCTGTTCTTTACATATGCTCAGTGGATAAAATGAATCAGTGTATGGAAGGCCATAATAAGCCCCCAGTTATTTTCATCATTCCATCCACTACTTGCCATTGTTAACGCCTTTTCCACTTACTATTGTTACTGCATTTTCCACTGTTGAGAAAGGTAAGGAAAGGAATTAAAATAGGAAATAGAGAAGTCTAGAATAGGTGTTCCTGCTCAAAACTGTGTTTGGAGAGTCTCAGGAACAAGGTTCTCACTTTGATTCTGCTAATGTCAACTACCCTGGTCATGCATAACATTCCCTATCAACACAAATCCATGGGCTCCTACCGAGTCCCTGATGCCAGGAAGTCAAGGAGAAATCCTCATCCATTTGTTGGAAATGATCTATACAGAACCATAGAGCAAAGACTCTGTCTCTGGTAGTTTGTCTTTGTCTATTTTAAATCCTCCTTTATGGAGTCAAGTTTCCTATTTCTTGGGTTTGGTGAATGTTGTCACTACTATGTGGCAGGGAAGATTGATGCTTCATGTTACTAACTGCAGAAAATTGAGGAAATATTTCTATATCCTGTTCAAAATGTGCTCAGCTTCATACTTAAACCATTTAGCCCAATCTTTTCAGACTTACATGCTTTTCTTTTGATGCTCTCTAATAATATATACCTTACATTTATTTATTGGATAAACTAATACCGTAATTGATTCTAGTTTTTTTCTAAACATAATTTTTGAAATTTTTCCAAACTTTAAGGAGGTTCTTCTACTGCTAATACTCCAGGTAATGAATGCTTTGTCCACCAAATCCACATTTGCCATTTTATTACCTGTTAAATATCCCTACTTCACCTTTAGCTTTCCACAATGAAATACTATAATTTTACAGTCTATCCCCTTAAGAAAGCCTCTATTCCCTTTAATCATTTTAGTTGTCCTTCCCTGAATTGTCTCTGCTGCTGGTTCATTTTTATTAAAATGTGATGAGAAGAGTGCATACTGTAATGCAGTTTTGTAAAAATAGATGCTTGTGGCTTTGTACAAAGTATAGATAAAATTTGATTTGTGTTTGGATTCTCTTTAATAAGAGAATTATTGTCTCTGTGTGTGTGTGTGTGTGTGTGTGTGTGTGTATGTGTGTGTGTGATATGCCTTTCTTGGTGATTAAGATTGCTTTTGTTACTGGAGTTATTTGCCCAAAGTCATATCATAGGTTTAAATGTTGACCCTCAAACCCAAATAATCTTCAGTCTCCTAAACTCAACTGCTATTTCTATTGTATCTTCTTGCTTTCTCTTTATGAAGATAAATTAACCTCTTTCTTAGTGTTTCCACTATTTTTTCTGAAAATAGGGTTTGCACCTACCTCCTAGAGTTATGTGAAAAAATCTTGTACAGCATACAAAGAACATTGACCACTTCACTGGCTCATGGACAGCTCTCAGTAGACATCTACTAACGTTATATTTGTGACCATTATTACCATCATTGAGTTGGAGGTTAAGCACCCTCTTATGAAATCAGTATCTGACTGGGACATAAACTCTTTTCTTGAGTGATTCGCCCTTAGATTATAGCCATAGAAATTGGAAGATTTCAGAGGGTGAAGTGTCTACATATAAAAATAATAAGGAGTTTTTTGTAGACATTGATTTGGCTGAAAAAGTGGCACATAATAAAAACAAAGAGTTGGACTTTACTGATCTCAAAAGAGTAGGTAATTCAAAGAACAGAAATATGAAAGCAACCAGTTGAGATCAGTTAAAAAGTTGGCAAAGACTATAAATCTTGGTCCTGCCTTCAGGTTTTCAGTTTCCTCCATAATATAAAAATTGTCCTTTAGTCATGGTGTAGTCTTTCTTGGAATCCTTATTTTAATTCTGTAACATTTATATTCCAGGAGTAACAGCAAATCTGCTGATTACTTATGAAAGCAAGGGAAAAAACATTTGCAATTACAGTCAAAATTAAAGTTATTTTCTAATCTTCTCATCTTTTTTAAGGAATGAGAAACTTTAAATATGGTCAACGTAGCACATTTTAAGTGTCAAACTTACTGAATTTTTCTATGCCGATTGAATAATAATCTTCTATAAAACAGTAAGCATTCTAAAGGTTTTTAAAAATCATTTGACCTGTTTAATATGAGTTGAAAAATTCCTCTTGTGTAAGTACCATTGCATAATGCTGTATGCTGAGCTATTAAGATATATTTAGTAATTCCATTAGAACTGCACCATCGAGCAGGGCAGAGCATATGGAAAGAAGTTGGTGAAAAACTGATTAAACATTTATATCAAGTACATTTTGATTTAACTCACATAAATAATTCATTTTTATGTTTTCTTTCTTTCAAAATAAACCTTTTTGACACCTGCTGTGCTAAAAATAATGCTAGCATGGCTGTAATAAAGAAAGACTTAAAGTGCACAGCAATGACATCATCTGGTACCCATGCAGATACTAAATTATCAGCACATAAGTGTAGAAAAGTAAGACTTGGCATTATTTATTATTTATTTAGTGCCTCGAAAATATGCCATTCTTGGTGACAAGTAAAGCACCTAGCTGAGTTTGAATATGAGTTCGTCTCAAGAAAGGCTAAAAATTAAAGGGCTCACAAAGACACACAGGAAAATGTATGAGAGAGCCATAACCATACCTGACACCATTCTTTCCCTTAAGCAGGTGATCTAAGCTAAGAGCTAAGAGTTACGTAGCTAAAGCAAAGTCCCTGAGAGATGTTAGAGGTCCTTTACAGTGCAAAGGGGGAGATGCAGGCAACTATATAGGGTCACAGCATCATTCTAGGGCAGTAATTTCCAAAGTAGGAGATAAACACCGCTGGAAGTACAAGGGATGGTTAGGTAGTCCAGAAGCATGGTATTGAATAGTATTGAATCACATCATCAAACAATTATTTTCCTTAATCTTTTTTAAATCTTTTTTAGTAAGTCTAGTAGAAAGTCTCAAAGTAGAGCTCCTCTGACCCTAACACTCTTATAACACTCTTCGAGCTCCCTCTTTTTTCTTATTTTTAAACAGAGACAAGGCCTGATGCCCAGAGGTTGTTTTTTTGTTTTGTTTTGTTTTTTGTTTTTTGTTTTTTTTTTTTTCCTCAGTGGCATAGTGGCTAATATCACCTAACTAAAATTTGTTAACATTTCTTTATTCTAATTGTATCTACTCAAGGCAAATGTTGGTTTTCCACATGCAGCATGATATGAAAACTCCTTTAAAAACATTTTGGCAAAAACATGAATCTATTTAATGAAAATTGTTATGTAAACAAGAGTTGACCACAGAGACAGCCTGAAAAGGGGCTATGTTTAGGCAAAATAAACAATATTTCAAAATCCAGCTCCCAACAGCTGGCTGGTACTGGCTGGTTTTATCAAAGGGAACACTTTAGGGTGAGTGTGAGAAGCATTCCTGTGTTTTTGGACTATGAAATACACAGTGGATGGCAATGCATAATCCAGCAGATTCCCTTTAAGCCAATCCTTCCCACACAAGCCAAAAAGGTGTAACTGATTGTACAATTGCTTATTGGTGAGATTCCATTAAAGAAAACTTATTTATTTTAGAGGAAAATACATAAAAGCACCACAATGGATATTGAGAAAGAATACCACCTATCTGGCACTTGCAAACTTAGATAGCATCTGCTTGACCAAATATTTGTATGAGCTAATTTTGTTGTAAGAGATTCACTTAAGAGAATGATTTTATTTCATAATGCACTTTCAGATTTTCAAAAATAAAATTATGTATAGTCATATATAATTTTATGTATAGTCATGATCATGTCTATTAGAATGCACTATTGGCACACATTCTCTTGATTACATTAGTTCAGCTTGAAAGGGGAATGCCAGGATCAGGCTTACAAAAGCGTTGCAGATATTTCCCTCTCTACTGCAGGATGCAGATTTAGCAAGAATGGTTATCAGAGAAAATACATAAAAGTATTAGGTTTTGAGCAGTACTAGACTTTAAAAATAAAATCAGGTTACATTTTTTTATTTAAAATAACCATTCTCCATCATTAAAAAGTTAACGCTTTACATTTGTAAAACTTTTTAACTGTAAAAGAGTTGACGAAGAAAAAAATAATCAAACTCTCAAACAAAAAATAAACTATAATTCCATTACTCAGTGGCAAATGCTGTTAATATTTTCCTGTGCATTTAAAGAGGGAGCTGCCTTCCCATCTTCCCTGTAGGACTTTTAACAGTCTATTTAAAAACTTCCTGCTTCAATTAATATTCTTCTTCAGCAGTAGTTTGTGAATTGTGAGCTGTGATTAGACTGTGGGTATAGGAAACATTTGAGTTATCTGGACCATTTAATGGCAGTTTAACTTCCATATTATTTCCATGTTAGTATTTCACATAAGATATCATACAGTATAGAAACTGAGAAAACATTTTCCTCATTTATGGTTTTCATGGTCTCATAGTTCCTGTAATTCAACCAATTCTCTATTTTTAAAATTGCAATTGTTTGCATTTTTTACTATTACAGATAAAAACTTCAACAAACATCTCATCTACAAATATTTAGAAAAATAAATACTACATTGAGATATAAATTCTGAGCAAAGAATATGAAGACGTTAAAGTTAATTTGCTCAGAAATGAAATATCAATTTTCTCTCCCATCAGTAGTCTATGAGAGTGTGTGTTTATTGCAACTTTGTCTTTAGTGAGCATTAGTTTGCTGTCAAGTCTTTCAGTTAAATTACAAATGTTCTATTTATTTAAAACGTTCAAATGTGAATAAGAACATTCAGCAAATAAAGAGCTTAATAATATTCATTAATTAATGCTCATACTTGAAAGGGATCTGGAGAGCAAAATTACAATGATGTAGAAATCAATTTCTAATTAGTACTCCTATTCCATTATGTATGGTTGTTTATATAATGCCTTTTTCTTCTAGAATATAAAGTAAAAGTTCAGGGTGGCATTACATTCTCTGATACATATATACCAAATGTAAAAAACAAAAACAAAAAAACAGGTATTCTGCATCAGCCATCAAGACACTGTCTGCAAATCTTTACTCAAGTTAATGGGTGTTTATATAATGGAATCATTCTGTCTTCATTAGTGGCCAGAATTAATCACCCCTCCACAAATAATACTTCTTTAGTACTTGTATCTCCATGGTAATATTGATGACATCCTGTTCTACAGTATAGCTTTTTGTGTACCTGTCTTTTCTCTCTTTCTAAATCCTAATTTATCTGTTAATCCTCCACAGTGGTTAACGAAAAAAAAACTTGACTTAGGTTTCAATAAACTCATTTATTTAATAGATATTTACTGATCACCTACTAAGTGCCAGAATGATGATAGTCACATTATAGTCACTGCAACAAGTAAGAGGAATGCAGTTCCTGTCATTGTTGTTTTTCAGTACTGTGGAGTAGTCAAATATTAATTAACTATATAAATATATATAGAATCCCAATGGACTTACATGCTACAAAGGTACTGAAAGCAATGAGAAAGTATAAGAGGGCAGGCATGATGGTGGCAGTGGCAATTGTGGTTGTGAAAAGCCAGAGGGAGGGGAGGATGTATGGAGACTTATGGAATTAGAAGAATGCAGCGATACTGAAAAAAAGAAAAGTAATCAATTTTGCTATTGTGTCTCTAATACGACGAGCCAAATAAATATGTACATTGAAACAAAATTATTGATGAGGTAGAGTCATCTGATTTGCTTTTTATTATTAGCATTCAATCTGTATATAGATTTTAGCTATGAAGTATTTTTTTATGTATCAAGTACTTTTCTGCGCCTGCACGCGCAAACACACACACACACACACACACACACACAAATTAGTTACTCTTCAAAGTGCTACTAAACTAGGATGACTCTGTTTTTACAGGAATAGGAATTTCATTCCCAGTAGTTTTCTCTGGATTCTGAGATCTTATCGGATTCTCAACTGCATTCTCCTGATGAGGATATGAGATTGGTGGCTAATCAAATGTCCCATTTTCTTGGGATTCCACAATACCATTCTCAAGCAGATTTGACTCTTTGACTGAGTAGGGAACTGTTAAGCAGTGGGCCCTTCCACTGAATTCCTTTTAGGCTTTATCGTCACTCTGTGGTGGCTTCAGAACAAAATGAAATTCTAAACTATGCTAGAATGGACTGGTATCTTCCTAGCTCCTTTTCCCTCATTGACGCAATGACTAGCATGGACTAGAAAGAAACAAAAATTGCATTGAACAAATTTCACCATACTGTTTTGATTCCAAACAACTTCTCCTTCAACGCTCTAATATTGCCCTTTGAACATCTCGACATCATCCTGTGGTATGTGCTCCGTCTTTGCTTTAGGCAAAAACTCTGTCTTAAATTTAACTGATGGAATGAGATGGTGGTGATTTGAGATAGCATCATAATTCTGACTTTTGAGTGGGATGATATTCATATTTTTTCTGTTATATTTTAGGCTATCACTAGGTGTTTTTTTCTTCACAAAGCAAAACATGTTTTTATTAAAATCATATACAGAATATACTTTTGCCCTGAGTCCTTCTGCATGTTTATTTTATTATAAGAACTGTTTTCTTAGTGAAACACAAGGGAGAGAACCGCTAAATTGGGATATTAGCTTTTATGAGGTTCATTAAATGACTGTGAGTAGAGAATCAGGAGAGAGAAAATTTGGCAGACTTCTTACTACAGAGACTAAAGTTGCTGTCCAGCTCAACAGAGAAAGTCTTGTGAATTAATTTTATTTTGAGCAATATATTGGTCACTGGCTGAACAATCTTACTTTTCCTTCACCATAAATGTGTGTAAAACAATGTATTTACACATCAGTGCATCAACACATGTATTGCAGAAAAAAACACTAGGAATTTATTAGATATCACCACAGACAAAAATCTGCTGCTAGCAGGTAGCAGACATTTATGCGTTAATCTCTACCCTCTGTCCAAAAAATGTCTGCATACTAATATATTATATCAATCAAAGAATTACATCCCCAAACCTCAACCCTTTATGAAAAGTGCCTCATTTCAAGCTTTCAGGTTATTTTTTACATATATGGTAAATTGATTATAATTAGTTTCAACTATGAGTAATAAAAATATCGGTGGCTTAAATATTAGCAACATTATTTTTCTATTTCAGTAACTTTAAACTATTCAAAGTATTTCCACATTCTTATTATTTCTTGATTCTTACCACAGTTCTGGGATGGAAACAGAGTAGATGGTAGAAAATGAATAAGCTGAGACTCGGAGGAGTTAAGTATTATTATAACTGCAGAAAATTTCACTAAGCCAAAAGAAGAGTCCAGTCTTGAAGGCATTGGAAGCACAGTCCCTTTACTTGCTGGCTTTTCATGTCATTAGAAGACATGTGAGCCATCAACATGTAGACCTTTTCCTACCTGGTTAAGGCCCACACAGACCAGAGAGTGGAGTGAATACAACAGTTTACAACCCTTCGAAGTTGCCAATGAAGACATTTCCAGTGAGCATTTGGCTAAACCTCATGCTGCCAATCTTGGCCAACAGTAATTTCAAAAGTTTTTCCCACTGTTGCTTATCTATATTGACACTACTGACAAATGTGAAAGAGCTTTATAAACACCACTAAGTTTCTTACTACAAGTTCAATCTGTAGATGTAGGAAAGCAGAAAGAGAAAAAAGACTATGGACATTAGAGCCAGAAGGAATTAAAATTTAACGATGGCTTTGCCACTTCCTTGTTGCGTGACCTTGGTCAAGTGACTTAACCACTCTGGCCTTTGGTTTGTAGTGTGGTTATGCTCCTCTGATGAGATAATGTCTGTGAATCCACTCGTGCTTCATACTAGCTTTGTGCTTGGCAGTATGAAGGCATTCTTTAAATAGAGTTATTATTCAAAGAAGGCCAAGCAAGAGTCTAACCAGTGCATCTCTTTTGCTGAACTTGAATCTAGAAACAGATGGAAAGGGGTTAAAATAGTTAAGAGATTCCAGATGTAGCCAAAACCACAGGGTGGCAGAAGGTTGCCTGAAAGCCTAGATGCCAGAAGGAAAGCGAGGACCAGAAAAAAGGGAAACTACCACCTCTAAGCCCTGCTACTATTTGGTTCTCTCTCTTTTATCTTTGAACTACTTAATAAACACTAATTAACCCTGTGCCCTGTGAGACAGACTTGCCTAGAGCACCATGCTCTTAAGAACTGTACACAGCTCCTGTAATTGACTCGATTATCCTCATTGCCTGGGACATCAGTAAAGCTTTCTTCCACCAACATCTTAGGGCCATAGGAAAAAACTTGCATGGATACCTACATCTGACCTTGCGAAATTGAGGGTGTAGTGCAAATGCCACAAAGAACAGATACCATCTTTCTGGCACAAAAATTCCTGACTTAAATAAACAGAAGAGTGGTCAGCCAAAATTATTCTTCAAGCAGTATAAAAAAGCAAACAAGCAAAAGCTGTCCATTAAAACATCATAGCCATGTGCATACACTCATATGTGAAGGACGTGTTTGATCACGCATGAATCCACATGCTCAAAACTGGAAGATTATTGTACAGTCCCTTTACTCCCTCTCTAGCCAAAGCAACTACAAAGGATCTTTTCAAGCTCAAACAGTGCAATATTAAAAATTTACCTCAAGTAAGCTGGGTGCAGTGGTGTGCACCTGCAGTCCCAGCTACTCAGGAGGCTGAGTGGGGAGAATCCATTGAGCCCAGGAGTTAGAAACTAGCCTGGGTAACACAGGATGATCCTGCCTCAAAACAAAAAAACAAAACATACACACACACACACACACACACACACACACAAAACCTCTAGTGCTAAATCGCTCTTCCTAAGCACCTACTGTCTTTAGAGTCCTTTTATATATGTCGACTTTTAAAGGTTCTCTGTTTAGTTTTTCATATTTATGCGCCTCAGGTAGATTATCCTCTTTTGAGGGCGGGAACTGGTAGTCTCTGATTTTATTCCTTCTTATTGCCTGGTCCAGGGGAAGGCACCCAGAGTATTGAGACTTCTGACTGATTTTCTGCAGTTCTCTTTGCATAGATCCTCTCCATCTGTGTGGTCATTTTTCCAGATTCTTTCTGCTCTGTTTATGACCTCTCCTACTGCTTTTTCCATAACCTTCACTCTACCTTCTCTTCCATTTCTATTGTCCATTCATACTTGAAGGCCTAATTCTAGCACTACCTCCATCATCACCTGTGACCTGATTAGCCTATCCACTAGATCATTCCTTGCTTTGCATTCTTATTGTGCTGCCCATCATAACATTCAATTACTCCCAGGTGCTTTTATGATTTCTGGCTTTATCTTTATAACTAAGTGCCTTAAGGGAAAAGACTTATGTCTGAATTTATTTTCATTGATCCATTCAGCAGATAGATTTCTTTTGTTATCTCCAGTTGCCTAACCAGTTACGACAGAAACATAGAAGACACTCAATAACTACTGGTTGTTTGTTTAGACCAACTATCATTTCCAACATAGGTTAATCTCTAGTAAGTCTTTTTCTTGGACTATATTAGGAAACTGATTCTAGTTTTAAGTTGTACTTGCTTTACATATCTGTCCAAAATTTTTACCATGCATTTCTTGTTAAAATAAAACAGAATTTTTGGCCATTGAAAGGGGATGAATAAAATATACATATATATGCACGTGTATATATACACAAACATATATATGAACAATAGATATGTATGTACAGTAGTCCCTCTTATCTGCAAGGGATATGCTCCCAGAACTCCAGTGGATGCCTGCAATCTTGGATAGTACCAAACCCTATATATACTATTTTTTCTATTCATATATACTTATGATAAAGTTTAATTTAAAAATTAAGCACAGTATATTATTAACAACAATAACTAATAATAAAATAGGAAAATTATAATAATATACTGTAATTAAATTTATGTAAATATAGCCTTTCTCTCTCTTGAAATACCATAATATTTTTGAACCATGGCTGATGTGGGTAACTGAAATTGCAGAAGGTAAAACCATGGATGGAGGGGGACTACTACATACATATGTATTTATGAATGTATGTATATAAATACATAGATATTTATTCACTTTTGTTGTTGTTGCTGTTGCACATGTTTTATGTTTCTGTCCCAAGTGTTTAACATTTGTCCTCTGATCTACCTGTTGTCCACCTAGCAGCCCCTTCTCCTACCCCTCTAGCCCTTGCCATGATTTTCTAGACCTACTGACTTCTTTGAATACCTAGAACTTGCCACACCCTCTCTGATTTTTAGTCCTTTTTGCACACACTGTAGAATCTATAAGAATTCTCTCCCAACCCCGATCCTCCTCATCTTTTTTCTTCTATTTTGTTCTCATTTATCTTTCAGAATTCAACTTTAATTTCACTTTTTTTGTAGAGCCCTTCCAGATGCCACAGCCTAAGGTACTATAAACTCCTAGAACATGCCAATCTTCTCCAGTGGTAAGATGCCACCCTTTGTCAATGCCTGTATTCTGTGTTCAAGGAGCAAAGTCCTGGATCTGTTTTGTTCGCCTCTAACACTTCCAGTGCCACCACAGCACCAGATACAAATGAGGTACAAATTAGCTCTCAGCAACTGAATGGATTGTCACAGGGGATCTGCTAATACATGCGGGCCATGAAGCCCTGCCTTTCTCAGCTAATCTGAAGAGTGGGTTTCTGTTTGTTCCCTAATTTATCTATGTAGTTCAGTTTACTGACTTTCATTTTGTTTTTTAAAGATGCTGAGCCTCTGAATATATATAATTAGATTAAGCATAATCCTTGTTTTATTTCAAATTGCTTAATTGAAGGAATTCTGGCAAGCTTTTTTTCTAGCACAACATTGTTCTTTTAGGATGGCAAGTTCTCTCTGAACATTTTCCAAGTGTGTGCCCATTTAAATATTTACTTGGACCGGTCGTTTGTTTTTGAGAAACTTTTCTGAAAATTAATTCTGAGTGTAAATTATGGCTATGTAATCCATTTGGACAAAAGCAAGCTGGTTGCCAGGTTACCATTTTAAATGGGTTCATAAAATAGTGCTTGGTAATATTACTTTAATCCGGTGTTTACTGTACCTGGCAACTGTCCTCGTCGTGTGCTTCAAAAGCATTTAGATAGGATGTGGTTACTAATAACCAAGGTACCAACACCGCTGGGTAAATAGGATTAGAATGAGACCAAGATATTTTGCTGCTCATAACATGCATTTAAATACATGAGAGTCAAATTTGGCAAACTGGATGAAGGTCCTTTTATGTAGATGAAAGCTTTTCTTGCCCGGGATATTTTATTTATCAGAATCACATAAGGGCACTTAACACTTGAGGAAATGCTGTCATATTTGGTTCTGCTTCTTACAACTTTCAGAAAAGAGGACGAGACACACGGTGAGAAAATCAGCATGGCACCCGGCTCGGCGTGCAGGTGGATGGACAGCCGTGCAGCACTGCTGCAGCTGTGCCTCTCTGGCAGGCATCTAGGGCTCCTCAGCTGTGCTCAGAGCCCAAAAATAGATACTTTCTCTTCACTTCCTTTCCTGACTCACCTCAGATATAATGAGACTTTCTGCTTACAAAAAGTACAGCTTTATTTTTATGCTCACAAAATCACCTGATAACATTAGGATGCCAAGGATTAAATGCAGACAGCATGACTTTTTTCTCCAATGGACCCCACAAACATGGCCTAGGTACCTACCCTGTGCCACATTCTTTTCATCTCACTATTCTCACAGTCCCCTTTTTAAAGAAAGAGCTACCCTTCCCGACTCCTTTTGAAAAGAGTTGAAGTGTCTGTATACAAAAGTTCTCGCATAGGTTTTGGTGTGATAAAGCAGAACAATTTTTAGTATTTTGCTTACAGCAGAGTCAGGCAAGGTGCTCACCAATGGTTGGCCTTTTCCTCCTGGGCACACAGCTGAGCTACATGTCTAGCCTCCCTTAGGAGCAGCTTGGGGATTGGACTGTGGCCTAGGTAATGTGGGTAAAGGGGTGTGCACCATTTCCAGGCCTGGCCAATAAAACCTGCTCAACCATCTACACTCTGTCTGCTGCCTGTAGGGGTTGTGTGTGAGGTCTCCAAGGCTTTAAATGGAAGGATCTCAAGCACAGTGCCCTCCTGGCTACCACTGAACCGTGATATGAGAAGAAATCAACTTGTATTTTATAAAGCTCATGAGATTTGGGGTACTTTGTTGGAGGAGTTAACCCAACCTGACAATTGTGTGCCCCTTAATCCTTATGACACTCACAAACTCATGAAAAGGCTACTGTGAAACAAAGCAATAGTCAGCAGTGAATCTAACATGCCACCTGAATGGGAGGGTGGAATAATCCAGAGTAGGTGCACCTATTTAGCCTGACTTCATCCTTTTAATACGATGATGGTGAGAACCAGAAGTCCATGTGACCTGTCCCCTGCTCTATTTGCCAGATGCAGCATGGACCTCCTCAAAATGCTCCTGCAAACTTTTATATCCTTTATAAACCACATATACATTGATAATTTTTTTTTTTTTTTTTTTCATTTTGACACAGACTTCCTTTATTTAAGACTTAAAAATCCTAAGAAGCAACTGTATTCATGCCCTAGTCTTCCATCCTTCTATGCAAGAACATTTTCTTTAATGCTTAAAGCAGCTAGATTTGACCTCAGATTCTCAGGATCATCACAGGCTTTTGGAATCACAAAATGTGTTCACAAAAATTGTGTCTCACAGGTCCTGTTCATTGGATGTGCTTATGACTCTTTGCTTAAGCTGAAAAATATGTCCTTGAAGAAAACAAAATCAAGAGCAGATTTGGCAATGATTCAGTTAGTCTGCTCACGATAACCAGAGAAACCAGGTAATTCAAGCTGTAAAAGAAAATTCACTTAGATAAGGCATTTTCAGTTAAGATCATGCAGGAACATCTGCCTGCTTGTAGGCTATTGCGTTTTTGAAGAAGTGTTTTATTTTCTTGGGAAATACAAGTATAGAAGAAGTATCCAAGTACTTGAAATAACCTTTTCTCTTCCCAAATAGCCTTGGGCTATCAAGTCCCAGCAAGGAGGCAGGCATTTCCCCTCTGAAAAGGGATGGTTTTAGTTTCTGGCAGTTAAGCTTAAGAAGAAGGGGGAAAACTCCTTATTTTCCTTCCCAGCTAAACTATAGCCCTAAAAATAACTCAGCCACAGTACAGTTAGTATCCTTTAGCACCTGCATTGGTGAATCTCCCAAGACCTCTAAATTCAATTTATAAAAATTGGCTCTAAAGTTGTCAAAGGGCTGTGGGACAGGGAAAATGGGAGATTAGAGTCCAAAAGGGCCTGTGGAGGAAACAGTGGAGATTTAAACTGCCTTCTCTGTCCACAGCTGCCCTGTTACTAATGGTTTTGCCCGGGAACATCTGCCTGGGGCCTCACTACATACCCAGGGTGCAGGCCGAGGGTTCAGTAGTGCAGACCGTGAAGTGGGATTATCCTAACGTGTGTTCTTTAACAGTGGTTGGTTCCAAATGGAACTGTTGGTGATCCAGAAACAAAGTGGTCTCCTTTCCAGGAAGCTGTAATAAGGGATTAAGAAACCATAGAGGCATATGAACATTTTCCATGCGACTTAGAACTTGACCAGACTCAGCCCTTAATCAAAGTTAATCAACCCATCTGAGGCAGATCAGAGAGGCAATCCAAACTGGGATGAATGCTAATGCCGTGGGGGGCATCAGGGGCCTTACTGGTAATAGGCAAGATAGTCTATTTCTCCAAATGTGAGAGATGCTCCACTGTGCATGGCCATATGTCTGCTGCAATCTGTGGCCTTATGGATGGAGAACTCTCCCGCCCCCAAAGCACTATGTTGAACATGGAATGAAATTGGCAGTGCCAAAGGGTAAAAGACATTCGCTGTGTTTCAAAGACAATCAAAATATTTTTAGTAAAAAAAGGTTTGGTAAATAAATACACCATGGGTGTGGACAGCTTTCTATGCTATTTGATCAAAAATGAAGAAAGAGAGTTTTTAATTTTTTTAAAAATTGGTGACTATAATATTAAGGTTTTATTTTCTTTTAAAGTACAAAAATACTGACATATCCAAATATTTACCATTCTTTCCAAAATTGCCAGTGGGGAGCCTCTATACACACCCCAATAAAATGGCCATTTTTCAAATAATGTTTGAAATTTTTCCTCACAGAGTGCCTTCAGAAACTGGCTTATTTTTATTAAACACTCAAGTGTGGGTTGCCATGATCTATGTATGTAACATGGATTTTATTTTTTTCTAAATAGCCAAAAGTTTTAAACCTGTGTGGCATGATTAAAGTTTGTAATCAAAGAGTTGGATTTGGGAGTAAAGGGACTTACTTAACTTTAAAAGTAACTAAATTTGGTGGGGGTCGGGGGGCACTAATTTACAAAGTACCTCTAAGAACAGTGACCTACAGGAAATTCTTTGCAAAATGGTAAAATGGTAGAATAAGTGGCTAGCTTCCAAAGATGGTTTAACAGGCAAATATTTATTTGGGTGTTTACATAACGGCACAATTATTTAAAAGGTCAGCTTGTCAGAGTTTAAAGTGGGCTTTTAACATGCACTTTCAGTAATGAAGGATAGGGTGAGCTTGACAGCCTCCTGCTGAGGACCACTAGCAAAGCACAAAAAATATTTTTAAACAAATTACTTGAAGACATCGGAAGGGCAATAAGGCATGGAAAGATTACTGGGTCAAGATTGAAAAAGACAGATATTCAGAAAGATAAATGTTGCATTTGGGGCCCCTTCTTCCTAGCGGTATCTGCCCATTTCTGAATAGGTGGCTAAGTAGCCAAGAAGATTGCAAACAGTGCTCTCAATAGTCTTGTGGAGATTGGAGGACAAAAACGAAAATAGAGGGGTTGCTGGTAGTGCTGGTATAACACCAGTGCTTTGGCTTAAAATTTCAAAGGTCTCTAGGAGTAAAGACTATAGGAGTAAGAATAAACCAGAAGTATACGGCATCTCAAAAGAAATGAAACCCAGATTTAAACAATCTAAATCTTTGAAAATAGAGTGAGATAAGAGTGTATTGCTAGTGTGCAGAGCTGCCAATGAAAAGGCATCATAAGTTATCTCTAGAGGAAGACAATGTCAGTATTGGACTAATCTTATCTCCATCATTTTTTGTATACAATATTCAGCACTCAATCAAAATAATCAGATGCATAAGCAGACAAGAAAGCATAAGGAGGTAAACAGACTACAGAAACTCACATACAAAACGACAAATGAAGACTTTAGAATAGCTACGTTCAATATATTTAAGGAGAAAACACATATTATTGAGAAGTTCACCAGAGATCTTGAATTGTAGAAAAAAAATGAACTATATAGAAATTACCTCAGTGGAGGTAACAGCACATTAGACACAATTGAAGAATAAATAAGCAAACCAACAGATGGATCAGAAGAAACTATCCAAACTAATGGTGAGTAAAAAGAATGTAAATTAAAGAAGAGAGGGTAAAAACATAGAGGACGCTTTAAGAAGCTCTAACAGTGATGAAACCAGAGCCCTGGAAATAATGATGTGAGAAAATGGGGTATAAGTGACCAATGATAAAATGATAATTGCTGAGAATTTTCCACAACTGAAAAAAGCCATCAAGACACATATTCAAGAAGTATCAAGAACCCCAAGAAAGATTTTTTAAAAAATTGTATCTAAATAAACTGCTAAAATCCAACAGGGAAAAAAAGAATATCTTAAAAACAGAAAGGACATGAAGAAAATATAAAAAGAAAAATAAGTAGACTGACAACTATCTTCTACAAAGAAAAAATAGAAACCAGAAGAAAAGACAGTAACATTTTGAAATACAAGAAAGCAAATAACTGTCAACTTAGAATTTAATACTCAGGGACAATATCCTTCAAGAATGAAAGTTACTCTGGGTGCGGTGGCTCACGCCCGCAATCCCAGCACTTTGGGAGGCAGAGGCGGGTGGATTGCTTGAGGTCAGGAGATCAAGACCGGCCTCACCAACATGGTGAAACCCCGTCTGTACTAAAAATACAAAATTTAGCTGGGCATGGTGGTGGGTGCCTGCAATCCCAGCTACTCTGAAGGCTGAGGCAGGAGAAGCACTTGAATTGGGGAGGCAGAGGTTGTAGTGAGCTGAGATAGTGCTACTGCACTCCTATCCAGCCAGTGCAAGAGAGTGAGACACTATCTGAAAGAAAGAAAGAAAGAAAAAAAGAAAGAAAGAAAGAAAGAAAGAAAGAAAGAAGAAAGAAAGAAAAGAAAAAAACTTTAAAATGAAACAAATTGAGAAAATTCATCACTAGCAGACCTGAACTAAAAGAAACACCAAAAGATTTTTTAGGCAGAAGCAAAGAGATCCCAGATGGAAAGTTGTAGATTCAAGAGGAATTAAACAAAAACACCACCATCAACAACAGAAAATAAACATGTAGGGAAATCTAAATTAATGCTAAATTTAATAAACAATATTAATAACATCTTCTAGAAGTTAATATACAAAGAATTTATATACACGAGAAGTCAATGGTGTTCAAGTGTTCCAAGGTCCTTAGGTCAAAGGTAAAATTAGTAATTTATACAATGATTGGAATAAATTTAGGAGTACATGTGGCAATCTCTAGAATAAACAGAAAAGGAATAGGAAAAGCTAATAGGGTTAGAGTATAATTGAAAAATTAAAAAATAGCAAATAATTCCAAAAGAAAATGGGGAAGAAAAGAAAAAGTACATAGAAAAGGCAGGACATAAAAAGCAGATGATCAACTTAAATCAAAATATAGTAGGGATTACATTAGTGTAAATGGGATAAGCAATATTGTAAAGGAAATTCTAGCTGGTTAAATGTGCCAAGAAAATAAATAAACAATATAAGTTTCATAAAGAAAGAAATAAACCTATCATTATTAATAGATACTATAATTGCATATGTCAAAAATCCAAAGAATCTATAGATAAATTATGGGAATAATAGGTTAGCTTACTTACCAAGTACAAGAACAGTTTTAAATCAGTTGTATTTTTGCATACTAGCAAAAATCATTTGGAATAAAAAATTTAAGAAAAATATAACTATTTAAAATATCATCAAAAATAGCCATTAGTACTAAATAATTCTAATAAGAAATATGTAAGACCTCTATACAGAAAATATAAAGTTCCACAAATCAATAGTAATAATATAAAACACATAAAACACAATAGAAAAATTGGCAAGAGGTTTAAACATTCTTTAAAAGGATATCAAAATGACTAATAAAATATACAAATGTGTTCATCCTCATTAGCTATCAATGCAGTACAAATTGAAAACACAATGATATGCCACTATACACATTGGAATAGCTAAAAATAAAAAGACCAAATAACTATCGAAAATATTGAGTTCATGAGAATGTCATGCAACTGAATCTCTTTTTACTGTTGTACAGAGTATGTATTGTTATAACCATTCTGAAAAATTGTTTGTCATTGTCTTTTAAAGTTAAATATGCATGTGTCATAGCATCCAGCAATTCTGCTCCTGGGTATACACCCAGAGAAAGGCATGCATGTGGGCCACAAAGAAACATGTATAAAATCATTCATAGCAAAATTGTTAAGAACAAACCCAAAATGAAGCCAATCCAAGTGCTTATGAACAATAAAACTGAAATTTATGTATGTACATATATACATACATAAGTATGTGTATATGTGTATATATATTTACATTTATCTATGTAACAATGAAAAGAAATGAATTCTATATAACAATGAAGAGGAATGAAACAAGAGTATACGTAATAAAATGGATTAACCTTATAAACAATATTGAAAGAAGTAAGATTCAAAATATGCATTCAAACATTTAATTTGTGTAGATTTTGTAAACAGACAGAACTAAGCTGCAGTCTTAGAACTCTATCATGGGTTATGTCTGAGACATCATATTGTGCTTGAGAAGGCATGTAAGGGGACTTCTGGGAACTGCCAAGATTCTATTTCTTGCCTTATAGCAACCTGGGTGTTTGCTTTGTGATAATTAATTGTATGAAACCCTTATAGATTTGCACACTTTTCTATATTTGTGCTTTCCTGCTCACTAACTAGAGATTTAAAAAAATAAAACATTAATAAAAGGCACTTAGGTGACCTTTCTGAATATGTTTTCTCATCTACAAAATAGTGGTTACAGCATTGGGTTTTCAGAGCTTTTCAGTATTTAATGAGGTTACAAATATAAAGTGCATAACAGAGCAGTTGGTACCTAGGACACAATAAATAAATGTGTATGGCTGTACATGCAGTATGGCTGGATGTACTTGATACGCATCGTTTGAGGACAATGGTCTTTTCAGCGCTGCTTTAGGCAAAGCTGTTTTGTCTCATTGCATGTAATTGTAGCATATAATTAAATGGATTTATACCACTAATATTTTATTAATTAAGAGAAATGTCCTCTCTAGGACTTTTACTTAAGTATCTTATAGCAAAAAAGGATATAAGAGGGTTATAGCTAACATTCTGTTTTTGTAAATGATAAACTGTCTCAAATCCCAATCTTACTTTGTGTTTGTTGTATGAACTTGGGCAAGGTGAGGTTCTTAATCTTCAGTTTCTCTCTCTGCAAAGTGAGACTAATAAGAGAACTTAAACCACATAGGGTTATTGTAAGCATTAAATGACACAGAAAGTGCTTACCACAGTACCTTAAGCCCTCAATATGTAATTTTAGCTTAAAAAAATACTAATTGCAAAAAATTTTGTTTTGTAATTATGAGCTAAGAGAAAGAGTGCTATATTTATCTTCTAAAATGAAACTATCATTATCATTCTTAAAGATTTCAGAAATCTTAGCCTATAAACACAGAATTTTAAAAATAATTTTATTAACATCTTTTGCAAATAAATTACGCAATTTATAGTAGAAAACAAAATATACTAAAATAATAAAAAATCTCACTGCCTCTGGGGGCAATATTATAACTAGGTATTATCCTATAAATTTAACAAATCAGTCTATTTTCAGGATATCAGGTAATTTTTAACTTATTAATTCAACAAACATTTAGCAACTGTTAATCTCTCTCAGGTGCTTCTCTGAGCACAAAGATGAATAAGATATTGTCCATGACTGAGCAACTCATATTCAATGTAAGAAAAATAGCAAGATACATTCAGTCGCTCACTCAAAATTTATGGAGCACTGCTAGATGATGGACAGTCAATGACGAATGGTCTTTATGGCCTCTGTCCATAGTCCAGAGAGCATGATAAATTCCAATAATATGTTCTAAGTTTTATGATAAAGGACAGAAAAAGAAACAGCTGACTCTCCCTGGGCAAAGCAGTGGTCAAGAGGAGGTGACAGTTGAGCTGTGTTCTGAAGGATGGGGAGAAGTAATACCAGGTAAAAAGGCAGACGTATATATCAGCAGGTTTGGGGAACTGCAAACAGTTCAATGAGACTAGAACCAAGATGGATGGAGACAACGAAGGAAGAAGGGGCTGAAAAGAAAAGAGGGAGCCAGATGGCAAATGACCTTTTACTACCATGCTAAATGCATTAGACCTTATCCTTTGCCTATGTATGGTTATTAGATAGTTTTAAATAGAGTAGTGACTTGTACATGTTTACATTTTAGAAATAGAACTCTGTTGGCAGTGTGGAGGAGGGTCAAAAAAGCAGGATAGCCTAAAGACCGTGTACAGGACAGAGAGGAAGGTGGAATATGTAGGAGACATTTCAAATACAGAGCTAAAGATGATAATGACTGCATAGGTGTGACTAGGAAAAAGGCTGGAATTTTAGTGGTGTCCTTCCAGCTATATGCAAGAGAAATGGGAGAAAGTTCAAGAGTTTAGTTTCTGGTTATCAGAGTTTTCGCTGCTAAGGAATAAACAGAAGGTGTCCTTGAGATCAAGGATCACATTTTAATCTCTATAGATTATTGATATAAATCTATAACCTTTTTCCCCATCTGATAACTGACAGTAAGAATGTCTTCGGTTGTAAATTAAATGTGTCATATTAATGATTTTGCTTTTCTAATGAAAGCCTGACAAAGCCTTTAGTGCAAGAATAAATTCTGCAGCCCCTCTAAAAATGTACCGTTAGATGTCTCCAAATATTAATCACTCCGAATATCAAAAGCTACTTTTCTTTCCATTTCCTCTTCCAAATGTCCCTAAATCTACCCACTCACACTCTTACCACTAACCCCAAAAGGCTTCCCCAAAAAGGGTTTTAGGTGGTTATCTGTAAATATAATAAAGCCTTTAATGTTGACATTTTAAAGAGCAAAGATACTTAAAGCTATTTGCCTACGTTGGTGTTCTCTTCCTCCTGGCATGCAATTTTTAGTAAAAGATAGAGTCTTATTTTAAATTTTGACTCTGTGGCTTCACTTTACAAAACAAATACTTTCATTCTCCTAGTATGCAGTTATTTTTTTTCTTGAATGGTCAATTTGTATACATTTCCCTGATGATGCCATCAGCTCATTGAGGGTATCTCTTAAGTGTCTTTGGTCTTTCTAAGGCCCTCAGTGTAACACTTTGCACATAGTCCATGCCAGGTATAATTATTTGATATGTTATTTTAACTAATAAAATGATACCATTAACTACTTTTGACAACTCAAAGGTTAAACTTAAGCTACAAATCTTGGATTTTATAAATAAGGTGTTTGAGTTTTCAAAATGCTGCTAATTTTCTTGGAAGACACATATCATGCCCTCACAAAATCAGCTTTTCAAATTCCTTGTTGATGCATCCTCTGAATTATAAAATGAAAATAGTAAGTTTGGTTCATAAAAGGGGGAGAAAAGAGTAACTCATGTTTTGATACTCAGGGTATTAATACTGTTTCTTCCCCCTGTTGTTGAACCCTATGATTTGCCAAAGAAAAGAATGAAAGCCATAAATACCACAGTGACCTCACTCACGTCTTCTTAGCCAAGTGCTTGTCATATTCATCAGGTGGCCAGCCAGACCATTTATAAAGGCCACAGGGCCTTTAAAAATGAATTGGAAACAGGTTTGTTTCAGTGAAATGTGGGGCATATATGCTACTGCACATTGCTATTTTCAAGGGGCATTCCACGGTCCCTTCTATTTTACAAAGTATAATTGAAGCATACCACCAAGTTAAAAAGGGACAGAGGTGATTTTTAGAATCAACCAAATCTGTTCCCTAAATATTAAGGGTTCATAAAACCAACTGCAGTTCCTGAATGCATAAAACTTTGTTTCTGTGGAGGAGACCTGGTTTTCTCCCCTGAAGGGATTAATTTCCTTATAGATGATCAGTGGACTATGCAGAGCTACTCATCAAATACTTATGGCATCTAACAATGAGACATATATAGGGGTGAGATGTGCCTACCCATTGGGAAAGGAAGCTCAAAAAGGTTAACAAAAGATAGGATTTTAAGGTGTGTCTCTAGGCAAAATGACACAAAAGTGACACTAACTTCATTCCAACTGAGTACTAAAAACAAGCTATTTCATACCAAGAGAGCTCCCTCAACAGTAACTGAAGTAAGATTTCATGAAGTCTGTCTTTATGTGGACCAACAGCTTGATTCTTTCATTGTTTGTTGATTACAGTAACATTTGTAGTGCTAGAATATTCAGAGACAGTTAATTCTAGTGATTCATACTTTATTTTATTCAACCTTTAAAGGATTTTTTAAAGTGCCAGTCATCCACTAAATCCATAAAGCTGCCACGTCAATTGGTCCAATTCTTTGGTTGCTGTTAAGTGTTTATTGAATAAACCACAATATATCAAACACAATATAGATGAAGTCCACTCTAAGCTTACAAGCTAAATTGGCTTAAGCATTAGTCATAAAAAAGGTCCTAAACAAGCATATATTGATCAAATTTTAGTTGGTTTATGGGTGATGGACTTGAAGTGAATACCGTGAGGGAAAACAATGGCTAAAAGGAGTTTGTGGGGAGTGAAACTCTTCATTTGACTCCACTGTTCTGAGATTTCACCTGAAAGGTGTGGCCTGATGAAAAGTCTTGAATGTCAGAATGTTACTGGGGCTTTGCAGACAGGAGAGAAAGTAATTTAGGGCAAGAGAAAGACATCCAAAACAAATGTTCTAAAACCTAGATCTGAAGTAGATTTCTCAATGAGAATAGAAAATTTACTTAAAAACTGGGCAAGACTGGCAATTATCTGGTGACGCTGATCAATATTAATTATGTGAGCAAATCTGAAACTGAGCCAAGGCAGCTTTTCTCCACTGTTTTGATTGTTTACATGTCATATAATTGAATTAAGCATAAATTTGCACTTATGCTTCTGAGGGTGTGGCTATGAGTTCAACCAAGTCACAGACACAAAAACAGTGTCATGTCAAGTAGTTCTGCTTTGAGGACCTGGAAACTAGTTTATGAAGTTTGGTTGCCCTGGGGAATAGAAGGTTCATATGGGTGATTTATTCCTCTAGCACAGACATGGAACTTTCTATGGATATCAGACTCAAGGGTTCTATTATTGTTTCCTGGCACTTATCTGTATATAAATTTCCTCAAACATTTCTTTTCTGAAACAACAAAAATAACAAAATTAAGAGTTCTGGCTCAGAAAAAGCTGTGGTTTTACTGTATTTTAAAAGATTATTTTAGACATAATGATATTACTGTGTAATTACTGTATTTACATTGACGTATGTCATATACAAAATCCTATTCCTAAAGCCCTGGACTGTTTATAAAACACATTTGCATTTATTATCTCATTAGATTCTTATATTTACCCTTTGAAGTAGCTATTACTGTCTGTATTTAACAGATATGGAAAATAAAGCCCAGGAGATTAAGTGGCCTACCCAGCTTTATACAGCTTGCAGCAGCAGAACTTAAATCCCAGGGTCCCTACTCCTAGCGTTTTTTTTTTTTTTTTAATTGCATTAGAATATCTACTAGAATCTAGTGAACAAACATGCTGTGGAATATTATTTCTGGAACACTGGAGATCAACTCACAAAATGCTAAAGCAGCAATCTTAGAAACAGGTATAAACAATGATGGCTCTAGCAGGCTTTTTAATGAATAGAACCTGTCATAAGATGCAGAAAGATTCAGTTCCACCTTTGAGGCCAGCTTGTCCTCTTCCTTCACTGATGAAGTATTGGAGAGGAAATGGATGAAGTAGCCAGAACTCTGCACAGATGACTGAAACCTGGCCGTCATCTTTGCACACGTACCAAACCCACCTCACGTACTGAGAATTCTTCTCAGTAGAGATGGTAGGAAATTAAGAGAAACATAACCTACAGGGTAAAAATGAACTTTTCCTTTGTAATGACAGTGGTTTACCAGGATGAAAGCCAGAGTGAGTCAGATTTATCTTTAAAAGGCCATGGCAATGGCTTGACTGGGAAAGCAAATGCTCCTCAGGTCAGCACCATTCCACTGAGACTCTCTATCCTTTTGAGCTACAGATGATAAATTATGATAGCTTTGGAGAATTGCAGTAGAAGGAGAGGAAGCAAAAGGAATTTGTTTACACAAACTTGCTCCCAGATGTCCTAAATTATAAATAAATAATAATAGTCATCTAACCTGTTCCACAAAAGAATTTGTAAACAAACACATTTGCAGGATAGCTCTTTAAATGAAAGACTTACAGGGAAAAACAGACACTAAATCTTAAGTGGTGAGTACTGGCTTTACAGCTCTGCTTCCCACATATTCGATGCTCCCTACCAAAGAGCAGCCTCACATAGGATGAACCAATAAGTCGCTAATTTTGTTCAACCTCAGAATCCTGTGAACTTCTTAGAAGATATATTCAATCTTCATTTGTAGATTTCAAATTTGGCTACTCTTTAAAATTTATTTGTAACTTTATTTGTAAAATTTATCTGTAATTTATTTATAAAATTTATTTGTGATGATACTCATGGTGCTTTTGCAGATTTGTGCAGAGTGGTGAAAAACTGGACTCAACCTTTGTGCCCCTTCCCAGCTGAAGCAGAGCAAGACAAAGCTCTGCCCTCTTGCTTCAGTTCTTATACTGTGTACCACTGTCCTCTTCACAGTCTATTTTGTGCCACTTTTTTTTTTGTATTTTTTGTTTGTGGTGGGGGTTTTAGAGTTTAAAATGGTCCTCAAGTATAGTGCTGAAGTATTGTCTATTGTTTTTAAGCGCAAGAAGGTTGTGACAATGTGCCTTATGGAGAAAATGTGTGTGTTAGGTAAGCTTTGTTCAGGCATGAATTAATGAATCAACAATATATATTAAATAAGGGTTCTTTAAACAGAAAGACACATAAAACAAGGTTATGTATTCATGGGTTGATGAAATCTAACCTATTTCCCCTAGAAGCAATGGTTCTGTATTTGCCAATTCAGTGTTGCCAGTGACTTTATAAAATACATATCTACAGCAAATAATAAAATTCGACTATAGTTTTGTTTCTAGTATTTAGAATTATCAATTATATAAAAGGCAAAACAATAATTTATATTACTATTCAGAACTACAGAAGTTGTAGCTACAAACCCCAAATTTTGAATGTAGTAAGTTTTGAAAAGGGTGTATTTTAAATGTATGCAAACATAGGTAGATATATGTATATATTTTCAGGCATATTTTGTTCCTTTTAATGAACACTTAACCGTTTCAAAACTAATTCCAGTGAATAAAACATTTCATAATGTTGTGAAAGGGGGCAATGCTATCAACTAAAATGAAGCCCCAATAAATGTGTCCAAGCTATGACTTTAAAAAGAATCTGTATTTTAACAGAATTGGTATATTGAAATACAACCCCACATGAGTATTTTTTGATATGCATTAATTTTATTGCTGAATAATAGTAATCGTTTGTATTTGCATGCTGATTGTGATTTGAAGGCCTATTCATGTGCGTTAAGTCACTTTGATCCTCTGAAATGTGGGTGGACATTTGGGTTTCACCACCACAATTTAGCGATGGAAGGAGCAAATTTTGACTAGTAAAGTGACTTACCCATAGTGACATGTACATGTCATTGTTGGGCTTAAAATTCAGAAGCTGTTAGATAACGTTATATATTTTGCCTTGTGTTGTCATGCCAAGGTACATTTCTAACCTTGAGAAGTTTTTACCACAACTTTTTTTTCTATTGGTAAAACTAAATCCAAAGACCATTGAAACTATCCTAAATGGATGGTTGTTAGATGTTTCTAATTTTAAATTTCACATACCTATATTTGAAACACTGATTTTTAAACAATAATTTCCCTTTACATTTGCTTCTTAGAAATGCATCATATCATGTCTATGACACAAGAAGTATTTACTGAGATGCAAGTTGAATTTGTTAACTTGTGTGTTATGATTCTAGGCTAAAATTTCCTCTCTTAGCAAATTCAGAATTGAGCAGTGAATGTTTAATTTGGGGACACATGTAAGTCTGGTTTATATTCTTACACCAAAGAATATTCAGTTTTATGCTGAACAGAAAGGAAACTCCAAGATATGAAAAGTGCATGCAGCTACCGTAAAAAATGGTCTTCAAAATCTTGCTATTATGTCATCCTTGAACTGATATTTTTAATGTGACTATGTTTGGTAACCATAATATTGAAGAAATTTGGAAAAAAGACTTTCTTTTTGCAGGGGGTGTGGGGGCACAAGTTTACTTGCATCTGGCAAATGATCTTATTTTAAATGGATTCAACAGTCTGTGAGGGGGCAGATGTTCATGACAACAAAAGAAGGACAAATTAGACTTAGTTGAAAAAGGAACATGTGAGAATAAATACAACACATGATTATTAGCCTATAAAGTGCTATAAGGAATAAAAACTTGACATAAAGGAGAAAGCAGGGTGGTGGCGTATAACATAGAAACAGGGAAGGATGACCGAGTGGCAAGATTTTGTCCAGTGAAAAAGTTATCTGCTGAAATTTCAACATCTCATGAAATTCTTTACAGGATTGAATTCTTACCTACTGTCTTCACCCAACCCAACAGAGAAGAAGGCTTGTGACTATGTAAGGTAAATATGCTCATTCAGATGTTAAGAATTTTGAGGTTTCTCAAGAGGTTGACTAGGTCAGAGAGTCACTTAGATTCCTAAGACACAATGTTTATTCCCACAACATTTCTAATGTAAACATCAGATTGAGCTCAATGGGCAAAGCTTTTCTTTGCTATACCTATGTTGATATAGTAATTATAGAAGTTTCCATCAGAAGGTTGAAGAGATAGAGTGATGTATATAACTTGCTGCAAATGTGCTGGAACATGAAAGAACTTTGCTTCATGATTATTTTAAAGGGATTGGGCTAGAGATGGCCCTACTAAAAAACTCAGCATGGTGCAAAAGGGTAACCAAGTGAAGTGTGCAAATAGAATGCTTGTAGAGACATTCTGCTATGTAGTTGTTCTGTAATTATCATTGTATTGTAATTATTACTGATTTGTTCAGTGTTGTTTTGAGTCTTTTATCCCTTCAAGTATTCTGCCAAACATTTAAGTATTAAAAGTGTGACTCAAACACACTAAGGTTATAAACAGCTTAGATTAGTTGCACGTGAAGCCAATATTTTCAAAAAACATTCGGTCATTTGAACTAAAGAGAGAACATGAAGGAAAGGATGGACTATCTTCAACCTTTAAAAGAAAAGTAGAAATGCAGCACTTTCAATAACCCAACAATTTAGTTTTTCTGAATTAAAATAAAATAGGCATATCAATAAGACACGTAGAACTTTGCTTTAAACACTCCTTTTGCAATTAATGATTAGCCTTCTAATGCCTCAGGTGTGAATTATATTAATGTTGTGGATTAAAAACAGTATGGGGCACGTTTGGGAAACATAGTTGATTTTCCTCCCCAGGACAGATATTTTTCATTTTAGAAGTATGTAGCTTTGCCCAGTAGACAAATTCCTAGAGAGTTATTTGAAAAAAAAAGTTTTTATAAATAAAAGCAGTTTTGTAAACATTAAAAATGTTATACTGTATGTAAAATTACAGTAAATTCTAATTACCTTTTTGGTCGAGTTAAATTTTCAGACAATGCATTATGTAAAGCGAAGTGGGTCTCTATGCAGAACTCTTGGTGAAGGGGTTAATTCTGTTTTCTCAAGTGCCTAATTTATTAGAGAGTTACCTGAGGCACTGCAAGCATCTGGCTCAACATGTACATATTTTTCAAGTACAAATTAAGGACTGAGAATGAGGACAAGAACACGCCGTTGTGTGCAGCAATAGGATGGACTCACCAACAGAGAAAGGCATAAATATTGCCTCAGATTTTAATAAGGATGAAACTCCATATACATTAAGAGTTCTTTCTTCAATGTCCTGAAAACCTAAGTCATTACACTTGATCCCTGCTTAATATTCTGCGTGTGTGAACCAATTTGGGTTGAGGTTGCATTAAGCAGGTAGGAGATTAAAATAAGACTCCTCTTTTATTTGTAAGATGTTTTTAAATAAAGTCTGTTTTATATGACCTGTCTTGGAATTTGTGCCAGGATATGTATCTGCATACCCATTTCTGTCTACCCCATCTGATCTTAGATGGAAGACTAAATGGTAATTTTGCACACCATCAACGAATCATGTTGATTGCCCACCTCTCTTTTGCTCTATCTCTATTTTTTAAAAAATCAGGGTTAACTCTGGTCAACTGAGGAAAAAACTGAACAAATCTTTTGTAATTGCTTTGTTTTTTCATGAATTCTCAAAAGTAGCCCAAATAAGTTAAAAGGTATTGGGGGTGTTGAGGGGGCATAGAGTATTACATTGGAAGCTTTAGTGAGAGAAAAAAACAATGGCACTGATTATTACATCCAGTTTCTACTACTTCTTTTACTATTTATCTGACGTCATATTATGTGTATACAAATGATTCATGTTTCCTTAAATCAGAGATAATTAGTTCAATGACTGCAAGACTATCTGTCAGAAGCAGAGTTCACAGGCACCTATGGTTGTCTTGCAAGTGTAGAGAGATAACTGTGCATCAATGACTGGATGTATAATATATTAAAGTGCATAAAACTTGGATGGAAAGCTTTCATTTGGACAATAGAAACGCCATTTTCATGTATTTGTTAATGGTGAAATAAAAGCCAAACCTCTGTTGGATAGTGTCCATATCTACCCTTATGCAAAGAGAATCTCACTTTGGGTAATGGAACTCTAATATCTCTTTAACCATATTTAAAGGAACAATACAAGCAGCCGAAGGAGCTGCTCAGGACAGATTAATTTTCAGGGGAGAGAAAGACAAGGAAGACTTAACCCTGCCTCTTGCTCTGTGCATTACAAAGGCATCCGGGCCCCAAGGTGATAAGTTTGACTTTTCTCTTAAGCACTGTCTAATTTTTATAAAAGCCCTTAAAAATGCCAACATGCAAATTGTACATAAAATATTTAAAACATGAGCCCTCCCTTTGAAAAGGTGAATTAATGAATTCATCAATCAAAACCCTGAAGTTCTGAAAACCTCTAATTTACTCTTGTTGTAATTTAGTGGGAGAAAAGTAGCCTTTTGCTGGATAGCTCCACAGAAATGTAATTAACCTTTGCTTTTGATAGAACAGGTGGGACAATTGTTAGAGTAGGATGATAAATAACACACACACATACACACACAAGCACACAATTGTATAGGATTCTTACGCCCCACATTTTTGTGAGGACCAAAATTTGAAAATACTGTAAACAATAAATTACAAATATAAGCTGTTGCAATAGTTGTTTATAGACAGATAGATATGTACAGGCAGGCAAACACAGAACAAAATGTTAACAAAATATAAAATTATTTCTGTTATAGAAATTGAGATATGTTCCCCTACTGAATTTTCTAATGACTTTTTTCAATTGACATGTATTACTGTGAAATAAAACAAAATGAAATACTGACATTCCTGTATTCTACTGGCAGGTGCCCATAGCTGATGGCCACAAGCCATCTCAGCAGCAGCATATTTTCAAGCAGAAGTTGTAGCACAATCTAAAGTGCTTTCATGGGGACGACGGGTCAGAATATTTGGCAGTAAGATGCACATAACAGAGATTTGATTCAGTTCAAGACATCCAAGAAGATAATTCTCTTCTCATAAGGTTGAAGTGTGTAAATTAAAACAAGATGCTCCTAGCTCTCTCCTTCCTCCCATCTCTTGTCTTGTGCTGATTCAGGACAGAGTTGGTTTGTCTTCCTCATTAATTCTCACCAGAGCCCCAATTCTTTCTCTCCTTTGTGTAATGAACTCAGAGTCCATTTATATTGGATTCTAGACTGTGTTTAAGCCTTGGCAAGAGCTTAGGAGGAGGGCAAAGGCATTTTATAACACGTGTAACCTTTGATACAATACAGAGGAGAAAGATTTACTCTTCCAATTTTTACAAGTTATTGCTCCTTTAATTAATTTCACTTCCACAGGTGAAAATGGATATACCATTTCTGGGATGGGAAAAGAAGCCAATTAAAAGTGGGCCATGTCATTACACTGACCAGAAATGAATGTACCTTTTGAAAAATAAAGAATCTATATATTCCTGTGGCTCTGATTTATTCCTAAGTTTCTTGTCTCACTCATCTTCTTCAGCCACTAGTGTTTGTGTATATATATTGGTGTGCATGGCCATGTGTATCCCAGGATATAAATATAAAGAATTTAATATTCTTTTTCACTACAAATGTAGTTTATATTTCAATATAAAATTTGACTAAGAAGCCAGGATTTATGCATTATCTAATTTCTCTTGCTTTAGTAGAAATAATTAAATTCAGGTTGTAGTTTTAATATGTTCCTCCTTCTTACAATACCTTTTTTCAAATGATTGTGTGTCAATAAAAGTACATGTACATTGGAATAAATGGAAATATTGTAATAAATTGTAGCTTTTAAATTCTCTTTAAAAAAAACAAAGTACCAAAGTAAGCCAAAGAAATGTCATCTTTTTAAAGTACTGGACTATGTTAAAAAGACTCTATCATCTATCTATCTATCTATCTATCTATCTATCTATCTATCTATCTGATATAGATACATAAGTTATATGTATCTGTATAAATACAAATATAGATAGAGTAAGGGCTGGTCATGTGTGTGAGTGTGTGTATGCATATATATGAACCTATATAATAAATTAACCATTAGAGAGGTCCTAGAACCATTTCAATTTCTCTCCCATCCCACAATACTTTTGTTTCTTCTTTCTTTGTTGTTTTGAGAGCATATGTTTAGTGGGAGATCCTGTTGTTTGTGCTTTGTAATGATGAAAACTTCTGTCTTTTTGTTTTTAATCAGTTCCCACACACCGACTGGGTGGCACAAAGTGTAATATGGCTGTTTTTCTTAAACTAGTGAGCAAATATGAGACTGTGTATATTAGCCTTCATGGTCCTGCTCACACGCAGCAAAGTTGATCTTTAGTTTTATCATACTTTATAATTGTTCAAACAAAAATGGTCAGAGTGCTATGAGTGTTGGGTTTGGCAACCAACACAGTTTCATATGGTAATGAGATTTCCCCCCTGTAGGAGGGCTATGAACTGCTAATTAGCATCTATGACCTAATATTCTCTAGCAACCAAGAGTAATAGCAGTAATTTCCAGTTTTATGCAGAGTACAAGTCTCTAATATTACCAACACTTCTGTTTCATTTATAATTAACTGCACGCAATTATTACAGTCAAGAAAGTAAATCCTAATGTTCCTAGGTAATAAAAAAAAGAAATTATGTTTGTAAAACTTGTATGTGTGTCATGCTGACTGACTGGAGTTCTTTGGAAGCCCTGAGGATCTTTATCTATCAATTAATTTTTCTTTTTGTCTATACCAATATCACCCTTAATTTTAATTTGTAATTTTTAGTTTACTACTTAATTCTTTGTTCTTTGCTTGAAAACTCATATTTGTTAGACCAGCTTTTAAGTTCATGAACAAAGAAAACATTTAAAAGCTAGTAACTAGGGCAAAATGTTCTGATATTAGCTGACAATGTGTTTCAAGAGACCGGTAATGCATACTTCTTAGGTAGGGATATACTTTGCACAGGACAAATGTTTTATAAGGTGGGAATAAAGGAATTTTATTTGAGGTTCTCCCATGAAAGTTATGCTTCTGTGAATGTCAGTAAAATTGTTCTATAATAATTAAAAATGACATTTGAGAAAATTTCCTACTTTTAAAAAAGGAGTTAAACCTTATTTATCTAAAATTGTGAAGGACCACAATTTTCTGTAGGAGAGATTTTTCCCCAGATAATATACCCCTTAATACACCAAACTGTATTTTAAATATTTTGATGTTTATTTTCTGAAAATAAAATTAATCTCATGCTTTGCTCTGCATCATTTTCTAAGGTTCCAGACTACCCTTCCTGTGCAACAGGGATGTCAAATTAGGTCTTTATCAATTTAGATGGGTGTAGTTAGTCTTTATCTCCACTACCACACCAAGAACAATTCTACTTTTCTGCCTTCTGTACTGTACTGTACTGGATTTTTACCTCCAAGTCTACTCATAAAACATATTTTGTTGCTCAATCTTGGCCTTTAAAAAGTTTCTGCTTTAGAAAACAGAATATCTATATACTTTAATGGCTTTTTTGAATAAGTAGGGTCATCATTATGCACATCAATTATATTATACAGAAGTATAATAGTGTAATTAACATTTAGATGCTTGCTCCTTTCCCTCACACTGAATGGCTTCAGATATCTGTGCTTTTGTGCTTAATATTTCTTGTTTTCTCCTTTATTGACAATTGCAACTTAATCCTACTGTAACCACCTTAAGTCATCTCTATCTCTAATTCTAATCTATTATAAGGCCAAAGAAAAACTGAAGGTGGCCAAGGGAAACCATATGACAAAGTTCAGTAAATCCTAATGTGATGATGTAAAAGCACATGGTGAAGCTATCAAATACTCTAAAACCGTAAAGCATTGCTATTAAACAGAACTGGACCAACAGGTGGGGAATATAATAATGTAGGCTTAAGCACAAAGTAAAGAAATACTTATTCAAGGTCCATTCCAAGATGGCTGAATAGGAACAGCTCCAGTCTGCAGCTCCCAGCGTGATCCAAGCAGAAGATGGCTGATTTCTGCATTTCCAAGAGAGGTACCTGGTTCATCTCCCTGGGACTGGTTGGAAAGCAGGTGCAGCCCATGGAGGGCAAGCTGAAGCAGGGCGGAGCATCACCTCACCTGGGAAGCACAAGGGGTTGGAGATTTCCCTTTCCCAGCCAAGGGAAGCCATGAAAGACTGTACGTGGAAAAATGGGACATTCTCGCCTAAATAGTGTGCTTTTCCAATGATTTTAGCAAACGGCACACCAGGAGATTATATCCTGCACCTGGCTTGGCGTGTCCCACACCCACAGAGCCTCGCTCACTGCTAGTGCAGCAGCCTGAGATCGACCTGCAAGGCAGCAGCCTGGCAGGGGGCGGCATGTCCACCATTGCTGAGGCTTGATTAGGTAAACAAAGCAGCCTGGGAAGCTCGAACTGGGTGGAGCCTACTGCAGCTCACTAAGGCCTGCTGCCTCTGTTGACTCCACCTCTGGGGGCAGGGCATAGCTGGAAAAAAGGGCAAAAGAAACCTCTGCAGACTTAAATGTCCCTGTCTGACAGCTCTGAAGAAACGAGTAGTTCTCCCAGCACAGTATTGAGCTCTGAAAACGGTCAGACTGCCTCTTCAAGTGGATCCCTGACCCCTTGTGTAGCCTATCTGGGAGACACCTCCCAGTAGGGGTCGGCTGACACCTCATACAGGTGGGTGTCTCTCTGGGACGAAGCTTCCAGAGGAAAGGTCAGGCAGCAATATTTGCTGTTCTGCAATATTTGCTGTTCTGCAATATTTGCTGTTCTAAAGGCTCCGCTGGTAATACCCAGGCAAACAGTGTCTGGAATGGACCTCCAACAAACTCCAACAGACCTGCAGTTGAGGGACCAAACTGTTAGAAGGAAAACTAACAAACAGAAAGGAATAGCACCAACATCAAGAAAAAAGACATCCACACCAAAACCCCATCTCTAGGTCACCAACATCAAAGACCAAAGGTAGATAAAACCACAAAGATGGGGAGAAACCAGAGCAGAAAAACTGAAAAGTCTAAAAACCAGAGTGCCTCTTCTCCTCTGAAGAATTGCAGCTCCTTGCCAGCAATGAAACAAAGCTGGAAGGAGAATTACTTTGAAAAGTTGACACAAGTAGGCCTTAGAAGGTCGATAATTTCAAACTTCTCCGAGCTAAAGGAGGATGTTGAAACCTATAGCGAGGAAGCTAAAAACCTTGAAAAAAAGATTAGACGAATAGCTAACTAGAGTAAACAGTGTAGAGAAGACCTTAAATGACCTGATGGAGCTGAAAAACATGGCACGAGAACAACATGATGCATGCACAAGATTCAGTAGCCGGTTCGATCAAGTGGAAGAAAGGGTATCAGTGATTGAAGATCAAATTAATGAAACAAAACGAGAAGAGAAGTTTAGAGAAAAAAGAGTAAAAAGAAATGAACAAAGCCTCCAAGAAATATGGGACTATGTGAAAAGACCAAATCTACGTTTGATTTATGTACCTGAAAGTGATGGGGAGAATGAAACCAAGTTGGAAAACACTCTTCAGGATATTATCCAGGAGAACTTCCCCAACCTAGCAAGGCAGGTCAACATTAAAATTTAAGAAATACAGAGAACACCACAAAGATACTCCTCAAGAAGAGCAATCCCAAGACACATAATTGTCAGATTCACCAAGGTTGAAATGAAGGAAAAAAATGTTAAGGGCAGCCAGAGAGAAAGGTCGGGTTACCCACCAATGGAAGCCCATCAGACTAACAGTGGATTTCTCAGCAGAAACTCTACAAGCCAGAAGAGAGTGGGGGCCAATATTCAACCTTCTTAAAGAAAATTATTTTCAACCTAGAATTTCATATCCAGACAAACTAAACTTCAAAAGTGAAGGAGAAATAAAATACTTTACAGACAAGCAAATGCTGAGAGATTTTGTCACCACCAAGCCTGCATTACAAGAGCTGCTGAAGGAAGCACTAAACATGGAAAGAAACAACGGGCACCAGCCACTGCAAAAACATGCCAAATTGTAAAGATTATTGATGCTAGGAAGAAACTGCATCAACTAAAAGGCAAAATAACCAGCTAACATCAAAATGACAGGATCAAATTCACACATAATAATTTTAACCTTAAATGTAAATGGGCTACATGCCCCAATCAAAAGACACAGACTGGCAAATTGGATAGTCAAGATCCATCAGTGTGCTGTATTCAGGTCTCATGTGTGGAGACACACACAGACTCAAAATAAAGGAATGGAGGAAGATCTACCAAGCAAACGGAAAGCAAAGAAAAGCAGGAGTTGCAATCATAGTCTCAGATAAAACAGACTTTAAACCAACAAAGATCAAAAGAGACAAAGAAGGCCATTACATAATAGTAAAGGGATCAATTCAACAAGTAGAACTAACTGTCCTAAATATATATGAACCCAATACAGGAGCACCCAGATTCATAAAGCAAGTCCTTAGAGACCTACAAAGAGACTCAGACTCCCACACAATAATAATGGGAGACTTTAACACCCCACTGTCAATATAAGACAGATCAGTGAGACAAAAGGTTAACAAGGATATCCAGGACTTCAACTCAGCTCTGCATCAAGCAGATCTAATAGACATCTACAGAACTCTCCACCCCAAATCAATGGAATATACATTCTTCTCAGCACCACATCACACTTATTCCAAAACTGACCACTTAGTTGGAAGTAAAGCACTCCTTAGCAAATGTAAAAGAATAGAAATCACAACAAACTGTCTCTCAGACCACAGTGCAATCAAATTAGAACTCAGGATTAAGAAACTCACTCAAAACCACACACCTACATGGAACCTGAACAACCTGCTCCTGAATGACTACTGGGTACACAATGAAATGAAGGCGGAAATAAAGATGTTATTTGAAACCAATGAGGACAAAGACACAACCTACCAGAATGTCTGGGACACATTTAAAGCAGTGTGTAGAGGGAAATTTATAGCACTAAATGCCCACAAGAGAAAGCAGGAAAGATCTAAAATCAACATGCTAACATCACAATTAAAAGAACTAGAGAAGCAAGCGCAAACACATTCAAAAGCGAGCAGAAGGCAAGAAATAACTAAGATCAGAGCAGAACTGAAGGATATAGAGACACAAAAAACCCTTCAAAAAATCTATGAATCTAGGAGCTAGTTTTTTGAAAAGATCAACAAAATTGATAGACCACTAGCAAAACTAGTAAGGAACAAAAGAGAAAAGAATCAAATAGACGCAATAAAAAATGATGAAGGGGATATCACCACTGATCCCACAGAAATACAAACTACCATCACAGAATACTATAAACACCTCTATGCAAATAAACTAGAAAATTTAGAAGAAATGGATAAATTCCTCGACACATACACCCTCCCAAGACTAAACCAGGAAAAAGTTGAATTTCTGAATAGACCAATAAGAGGCTCTGAAATTGAGTCAATAATTAATAGCCTACCAACCAAAAACTGTCCAGGACCAGATAGTTTCATAGCCGAATTCTGTCAGAGGTACAAAGAGGAGCTGATACCATTCCTTCTGAAACTATTCCAATCTATAGAAAAAGAGGGAATCCTCCCTAACTCATTTTATGAGGCCAGCATCATCCCGATACCAAAGCCTGGCAAAGACACAACAAAAAAAGAGGATTTTAGACCAATATCCCTGATGAACATCTATGCGAAAATCCTCAATAAAATACTGGCAAACTGAATCCAGCAGCACATCAAAAAGCTTATCCACCACGATCAAGTCAGCTTCATCCCTGGGATGCAAGGCTGGTTCAACATACACAAATCAATTAACGTAATCCATCACATAAACAGAACCAAAGACCACATGATTATCTCAATAGATGCAGAAAAGGCCTTCGACAAAATTCAACAGCGCTTCATGCTAAAAACTCTCAATAAACTAGGTATTGATGGAACTTATCTCAAAATAATAAGAGCCATTTATCACAAACCCACAGCCAATATCATACTGAATGGGCAAAAACTGGAAACATTCCCTTTGAAAACTGACACAAGACAGGTATGCTGTCTCTCACCACTCCTATTCAACATAGTGTTGGAAGTTCTGGCCAGGGCAAGCAGGGAAGAGAAAGAAATAGAGGGTATAGAGGGTATTAAATTAGGAAAAGAAGAAGTCAAATTGTGCCTGTTTTCAGATGACATGATTGTATATTTAGAAAACCCCATTGTCTCAGCCCAAAAGCTCCTTAAGCTGACAAGCAACTTCAACAAAGTCTCAGGATACAAAATCAATGTGCAAAAATCACAAGCATTCCTATACACAAATAACAGACAAACAGAGAGCCAAATCATGAGTGACCTCCCATTCACAATTGCTACAAAGAGAATTAGATACCTAGGAATCAACTTACAAGGGATGTGAACGACCTCTTCTAGGAGAACTACAAACAACTGCACAACAAAATAAAAGAGGACACAAACAAATGGAAGAACACTCCATGCTCATGGATAGGAAAAATCAATATTGTGAAAACGGCTATACTGCCCAAGGTAATTTATAGATTCAATGCCATCCCCATCAAGCTACCAATGACTTTCTTCACAGAATTGGAAAAAACTACTTTGAAGTTCATATGGAACCAAAAGAGAGCCTGCATTGCCAAGACAATTCTAAGCAAAAAGAACAAAATTGGAGGCATCATGCTACCTGACTTGAAACTATACTACAAGGCTACAGTAACCAAAACAGCATGGTACTGGTACCAAAACAGATATATAGACCAATGGAACAGAACAGAGGCCTCAGAAATAACACCACACATCTACAACAATCTGATCTTTGACAAACCTGACAAAAACAAGAAATGGAAAGGATTCCCTATTTAATAAATGGTGCTGGGACAACTGGCTAGCCATATGTAGAAAGCTGGAACCGGATCTCTTTCTTACAACTTATAAAAAATTAATTCAAGCTGGATTAAAGACTTAAATGTTAGGCCTAAAACCATAAAAACCCTAGAAGAAAACCTAGGCAGTACCCTTCAGGACACAGGCATGGGCAAGGACTTCATGACTAAAACACCAAAAGCAATGGCAACAAAATCCAAAGAGACAAATGGGATCTAATTAAACTAAAGAGCTTCTGCACAGCAAAAGAACCTACCATCAGAGTGAACAGGCAACGTACAGAATGGAAGAAAATTTTTGCAATCTACCCATCTGACAAAGGGCTAATATCCAGAATCTACAAAGAACTTAAACAAATTTACAAGAAAAAAACAACTGCATCAAAAAGTGGGCAAAGGATATGAACAGACACTTCTCAAAAGAAGACATTTATGCAGCCAACAGACACATGAAAAATTGCTCATCACCACTGGTCGTCAGAGAAATGCAAATCAAAACCACAATGAGATACCATCTCACACCAGTTAGAATGGTGATCATTAAAAAGTCAGGAAAAAACAGATGCTGGAGAGGATGTGGAGAAATAGAAACGCTTTTACGCTGTTGGTGGGAGTGTAAACTAATTCAACCATTGTGGAAGACAGTGTGGCGATTCCTCAAGGATGTAGAACTAGAAATGCCAGTTGACCCAGCAATGCCTTTACTGGGTATAAACCCAAAGGATTATAAATCATGCTACTATAAAGACACATGAACACATATATTTATCATGGCAATATTCACAATAGCAAAGACTTGGAACTAACCCAAATGTCCATCAACGATAGACTAGATTAAGAAAATGTAGCACATATACACCACGGAATACTATGCAGCCATAAAAATGGAAGAGTTCATGTCCTTTGCAGGGATATGGATGAAGCTGGAAACCATCATTCTGAGCAAACTGTCACAAGGACAGGAAACCAAATACTGCATATTCTCACTCATAGGTGGGAATTGAACAATGAGAACCAACATGGCACATGTATAGCCATGTAACAAACCTGCACATTGTGCACATGTACCCTACTACTTAAAATATAATAAAATAAAATTAATTAATTAATTAATTAATTAAAAATAAAACAATAAAAAATACTTATTCAAGTTTTAGGAGCAATGATGATGATGATAATGATGATGATGATGATGATGATGATGCTATTAACAATGAAAATATGCCAGGCACTGGGCTAGCTCATTATAGCATTTAATTTAATGTAATATGTTATGCTAGTGGGTGGATATAATTATTAGTGTTATCAATAGTATTATTATCTAACATCAGAAAATTTAGACTTTGTCTATGTAACCTTAAATAAAAAAACACACAAATTAGGGGAAGGAGTTTGTAATAACACCCACACCTGTCTTATTTCAAACCTGTGTGTATGAGTGTCAAGTTCTTCTGCCTCCGACTAACAATCGAGTACAAGTAAAGGAAGCATTTTCCACAACCATCAAGAACAACCTCCTTATTTTATCGCTGAAGACACTAAGGATCATAGTGTTCTTGCCTCTAATCTCCTCTCCCAGGGAAGGGAACTTTTTCTTAATTACATTGAACATGAAGCCTTTACTCTCAATCTCTATTTCTCCTGCCATTGGTCTTCCCCACCCACCTCATTACTTGAAACTGCACTTTCAGGTTAGCAGAGTCCTGCTCATTGCCAAATGCAATAGATTGTTAGTTATGTCTGTTGTGTTTGGAATAGTTCATATTGTCTACCACTCTCTTCTCTTTGTATTTCTTTCCCTCCTTACATCTTAATGCTAGCTTATGCTGGCTCTCCTCCTTCTCTATCTCAACTTCCGTATCAATTACCTTTACTTTTTACCGCATGACAAGCTCTCCTAAAAGTTAATAGCTTAAAACAACCACCATTTATTTAGTTTACAATTCCACAAGTCAGTAATTTGGGCTGTGCTTAGCTCAGCAGTTCTGGTCCCAGCTGGGCTCACTCATGTCTCTGTGGTTAGGCTGCTGGCTTAACTGGGGGATGGTTGGCCTAGAATGTCCTCTACTGGGCTGGCTTGCTTCTGCTCCAGAAGGCCTCATATCCTCTAGCTTGCACTTGCACATGACAGCCTGGGCTTGTACTCTTGGCAACTGCTCAAAGTTCTAAATAAGAATGTGAAATCGTGCAAGTCAAATAATCACTTCTGCTGAATTCTGTTGACAAAGCCAGTCTAAAAGGCAACCAAGATTCAAGATGAGGGAAAATAGACTCTACCTCTTGATAGGAAAAGCTTAAAGGCCACACTGCATGGGGCAAAACTATAGGGAAGAGCGAAGAAGGGATTGTGGATATTTTTTGCAACGTACAACAATCTCTTTTGTGAGTTCCACTTCTCTCACTTGCATTTTAATTGCAAGTTTAACTTTCATGTTCACTTTTGGACTTTTTTCTTCTTTTTCAACTTTTTCCCCTTCAACCATCACATTTATTCCCATGACTTCAGATATCACTCAACAGATGATTATCAAATATCTATATTGAACTCTTATCTTATTCATAAGCTCCCACCTGTAATTTCCAAGTACTTACTAGAAATGTACCTGGTTCCCTATGTGTGCCTCAAATACAAGTTCAAAACTCAGCTCTACATTCTCCCACAAACTTGTTTCTGTTTTTTTAAATATCCATGCTCTGCCATTTGTGTTATTTGCCATCCAGAATCACAGCCTAGAGACTTCAGAAGCATTTACATTTTTTTATTTTTAATTTTTGTCGGCATATAGTAGGTTATATATTTATAGGGTACATGAGATGTTTTGATATAGGCATGTGATGTGTAATAATCACATCATGGAGAAAGGGGTATCCATCCCCTCAAGCATTCATCCTTTATGTTACAAAGGATATAAACAATCCAATTATACTCTTCTAGTTATTTTTAAACTTACACAAGTTATTATTGACTGTAGTAACCCTGTTGTGATATCAAATAGTAGATATTATTCATTTTTTCTGTATTTTTTACCCACCTTAGAGCCATTTTTGATGCTTCTCTCTCCTTCAGTCGTTACATTCAGTCACTCAGCAAATCCTGGCCATTCAACCTAAATGTGGCTCATCTTCCTCTTTGTTTATTCCTAGTATCACCCAGATTGGGTCCATTGTTGCCTGTTAGATTATTTATGAATTTATTAATTATCTTTTACTCCTTCATATGCACAATCTAATATATCCTCCTCACTGAGAATAGTATTCCTAAAACACACATGAGACTACACAGTTTCTTTTGAAGGAGTCTTTTATAATAAGTTTATCATTATTTGGAATAAGTGGAAAGTCCACAGACCCTTGTTATTGGAGATTTGGGGCATTCCTGGGGGTCTGTAGGGTCAAGAACTATTTTATATATCTTTGTTGTATTCCCCGTGTCTAACATCCTGCCTGATAGTTGCTTATAAATATTTGTTGAATGAATAGATACATGAATGAATAATAATAGATCTACTACAGGGAGGAAGAGCAGGCAAAGACTTTCTATGTGTTATGTTAGAAAAGGTAAGAAGACTTAGGCCAGATGTGGTGGCTCACGCCTGTAATCCCGGCACTTTGGGAGGCCGAGGTGGTGGATCACCTGAAGTCAGGCATTCGAGACTAGCCTGGCCAACATGGTGAAACCTTGTCTCTACTAAAAATATAAAAATTAGCTGGGCATGGTGGTGCATGCCTGTAATCCCAGCTACTCAGGAGGCTGAGGGAGGAAAATCGCTTGAATCTGGGAGGCTGAGGTTGCAGTGAGCCAAGACCACGCCATTGCAATTCAGCCTTGGTAACAAGAGTGAAACTCCATCTTGAAAGAAAAGAAAAGATAAGAAGACTTAGAGATCAACAGTCTTGAGTTTGAATCTAACTGTACCACCTCCTCACAGTGAATCTTGGACAATGTATTTAACCCTTCTGAGACTCGGTTTCTTTGTCCATAAAATGAAGATAATTATAATTAACTTCATGTATAATTATAACTATACATGAAGATATTACTAATAATCTCTGTCATCATCACTGGTCCCAATAAGAGAGTCATTAGTTTCAGGTGTGACAATATGTGACAAGGACTGTATAAGGGTCTGATATTTGAGCTTAGGTGGAATCCAAGTGTTGAGATACTACTCCCAAGTCCTAAAAACAAACAAGTAGAACAAATTGGGGCACCCAGGATAAAGAACTTCAACAGGGATTCAGACATAGGGAAACAAAAATTGGAACTGGCTTAGAAGAAAGGAATAGGGGAAGAAGTCTAGACATTACAATAGGAAGCATGGGTAGAATAAGAGAGGACAGACAGGGTTCACTGGTGTTGGAGAGATAAGTATCCCAGATAGTGGCCTATATATCCCCAGAGTCTGGATGGGAATGAATCTGCAGAAGTATCAGTAATATATGGCTCCATCTGCAATGGAAAGAGGTTTTGGGGCAAAGGACACAACTGTTTTTTTCTATCTGTAAGGTCTTTATTGAGCTGTTACTGTACCTGTTTAGGAGACCTTGGGGTCCATACTGTCTGCAAACAATAAAAGAATCAGCCACTTCATAGGGCATGTTTCAATTTGATCTCTCTTTTTCAAGGGTTATCCTTTTCATACTTTATAAATGTTTAATTTTCTCTTAATAGCCATGAAGTCATTCTCCTTATTAATAGATACACAGATTTGATTCCTTTTTTCCTTTCTGCCCATCTATATGTCAAATTACGTGACTATTCTCAATAAATACAGAATAATAATATCTTGAATAACCTAAAGAATTAATGCTTTTAAAGATAATATGTAATAGCTTAAAATATCTTTCATGGTATGCAAATATATTTGTTCCTAGTTAAAACCTTTCAATAGGAAAGGTAGGCAATTCATCAGAAGATTGGTGTGATTATATTACCTTTTTTCTTCATCCACCTTTTTCAATCACCCTAATCTTCCACATCAGAATGGCAATTTGGCTTCATCTTGTATTCTTATTTCTGATTGATTGGTAATGGCTGCCTAGAGCACAGTGTTCAGGAGAATTCAAACGCATCATCCAGACACGGGAGCAGAGTCCCATGATTGATTAACAATGTCTGCTATGGGAAAGTAAAGGGGAAAGGGCAGAACTTTTGTAGTCTATTTGACAAACCTATTCTGCGTAATGGTATAACCATCTCTTCTATCAGTGGTTTTCAAATTACTGGTAGCCATATAGATTTTCTCATCTCAACCACGGAACACAGAAAATGAACTTAGTGACTACTTTCTTAATTCTCTAAGAATGATACATAATTGCTGCTATATTAAATGCATAGGAGAGAAGTTAATTCTAACATACAATGTATAACTTAGGGCATAAAAGCTTAATTATCTCCACGTTGAAAAAGACTGAAGTCCAATAAGTGCCTCAAAGGCTGCTATAGTTGTAAGGAAGGTCCAAGAGGGAAAGATTCCAGTCTTCCATTTGTAAATCAATCAGATCTCTTTTACAGGGAAATGTGTGTGTATATGTGTGTGTGGGCAGGGGGCGTTGGGAGTGCATGCATATATATTATATATTTGTATACACAACATACATGCTACAATTCAGAATTCATTTGAAGACTCTCTGAAGTTTATTCTCTTCTTTTTTTGTCTCTATATAAATTTCTCCCTATTGTCTGAGATAAATTCAAATTCATCATGAGAGTACAAAAATGTCCTCTGTCTATGAAAATAATGTGAATGTTAGAACAAATGTCATCAACCCTTGAGATAAATAAAATCTGGATTGTGTAGTCAGTAGGAAAATCAGGCCCATAATATCATGATTAACAGAATCCTTGAAATAAAAAATTGGATGTAAATTTCTATTTCCACCTTAGCACCTGGATCTTGAAACAGCTGCCCCTTTAATCATTTACAAAGTCCTTCAAATAGTGTTTTTCCCTATGTTGTGTTATAGCAAGTATAATTAATATAATTTCAGCAAACCTATAATAATCTGTGTGTAGATTTTTTGAATTGTGTCTAGTAATGTCTTCAGATATATTGAAGCTACTTAAAGCAGGATCTGCTTTTCGGTGCACATCATTTCAATGCCCCATAAATAATTAATCACAAAAACCTACATTAATGCAGCCCTTGGATCATAAATTGGGACCTAGAAGCTAAATGAATGCAAAGTTCACATTCTCCAAGAAATATTCATTTTCTCACATGGCTTATTTTACACAATTTATTTGCTCTATATTTAGAAGCCCAATTAGCAGCCCAATATCATATGCGCAGTGTGGAAAAAATTCCTGTTATTGTGAGCACTCTGCATTGCATCTATTTCTTCAATGATTATTTACTAGGCACCTACTCATGCCAGGCACCAGGTTAAAAGGATAGAAGAGTTCAAGGGTGACTATGGTCACAAAAACCTTACAGTTCTGTGAAAGACGTAAATGATTAAACATAAATAAAAATAGTCATTAGAAATTGTGATCAATGCTATGAAAGATATAAACTGTTGCTTGAGCTAAAAACTAATGAAGTAGGCTCTTTAGGCATGGTTGGACAGTATTTTCTGAGGAAGCCCATTTATACCAGGACTCTCATCTCAGTATGTCCAAGGTGCCTAAGTAAGATCTGTGAGCCTGAGCTTAGTGCAGGGAAGGGTAGAACAAGAGGTAGTTCTGCAGACATGAGCTGGGACCTGATTATAAACCATCGATTGGTTTGATGGTGGGCATTACTACAATTAGCTTATTTTCAGTTTTAAAGGATGAGTTTAGCAGGAGGATTGTTGGTGGGCAAAAACAGCAAAAAGAAGATGTGCTAAGTGGCAATCGCAATAATTCTGGCCACCAATTGTCTGAAACCTGGCCAGGAGGAGGCGTAGAATGGATGACTGTGATCTATATTTGAAAGGTAGAATAAGCCAGGCACGGTGGCTCACACCTGTAATCCCAGCACTTTGGGAGGCTGAGGCTGGTGGATCACCTGAGGTCAGGATTTCGAGACCACCCTGGCCAATATGGTGAAACCCTGTCTCTACTAAAAATACAAAATTAGCTGGGCATGGTGGCACACAACTGTAATCCCAGCTACTTGGGAAGCTGAGGTAGAAGAATCATTTGAACTTGGGAGGCAGAGGTTACAGTGAGCTGAGATTGCACCACTGCATTCCAGCCTTGGAGAAGAGAGCAAAACTCCATCTCAAAAAAAAAAAAAAAAAAAAAAAGGATAAAGAAGAAAGGTAGCATGAGTAGAACTTGCTGGTGGATTGTGTGGGGTGGGGAGGATGGCATGGTAAGAGAAAAGAAGAAATCAGGAGTAACTCTTAAGAAAGTGAGTGGATAATGGTGCCATTTACTAAGATAAAGAAAGCTGGGCAAAGGGGCTTATTGGAAAAATGAGAGTTCTATTTGAATGAGTTAAACTTTAGATGTCTGTGAGACATCTGGACAGGGATTTTGAGGAAGCAATCAGATAGATGGGGAGTACTTTAGGTTTGAAATACAAATTTGTGAGTCATTACCATAGAGATGGCATCTAAAGCTGTAGAAATGGATAAGGTCACCTAGGGAAATAATATGGTTAGAGAAATGAAGTGGGCTCAGTACTTGGCCCAAAGAACACCAATAGTTAGAAATCTGTTTGAAAAAAAGACTTTCAAAGTAAATAGGGAGTAAGAAACTATGGATTTGGGAAGAGTACAAGGAAGATGTATTGTCATGGAATCCAATAAAAGTGTGTTTGAAAAGCTGGGGGAGAGTCAGCCCTGGAGAATGCTGCTGAGAGGTAGGTGGAGTTGCCAACAATCTGCGCTTCTTGGGTCTGGCAGCATGGAAGATGCTCATGACCTTGAAAAAAGCAGGTCAGTGGACTAGTGTTTTGTGATACAATTGGTTGAGTAAAGATGGGGGATCATTAGTCCAAGAGAATATGGTGAATAGTAGCATGAGCAAAATCTTTAAGAAAGAGCAAGATGGAACTGAAATTCAAAATAGGGGTTGAGGATTTGGCCTTTCATGAAAAAGGTAGGAAGTTTCACCCTATTGATTCTCTTTCCTCAATAAACTAAGACACTTTGACTGAAGAGAGGAAATAATGTTAAGATCTGTGGTGAGAGAAGAGGGTTTTTCTGAGAAGCTGTATTATCCTGTGGACAGCCGTGAGGCAGAGCAGTGTTGAAGAAAGTCTCCTATGCCCACTTGCACTGCCGGAGACCCCCAAGATGTCCAGGGAAAACCCGAGGAGTGCGGTCTCACCTTCCTGATATATTAACAGGCAGAAAGTACTTACATTTTAAAATCAAAATGGCAAAGACTCAGAAAATAGCCAAATTAATGTGTCTCTACAGTCAACGATTTCTTACTTTCAGAGGTCAGGTTTGGAAACCGGAGTCTAGAAAGGGTTTGTTTTTTGATCAGGCTATGAAGAAAAAGCTATTCACCTCCACCTAAACACTGAGTATTATTTGGCTTGAATTCCATTTTTAAACCCTCTGGAAAAGTTACATAGGTCTTTTAAGAAACAGATTTTCAAAAAAAAAAAAAAAAGTTCTGCTAGAATGGTGGAAAGTGATCTTAAACATTTCAATGCAAATTAATTTTTATACCATCTTTAAGCTTTGAAAGAAGTGGGGGCTGAGGGAAAACAAGTGTGAAGGGAAAGAAAATGACTCTTTCTTGACTAGAAAACAATCACTGTTAGACAGTTGTGTGGTTTTACACACTCCTGGAGCAGAGAACAAACTCCTGTCTACCTGAACAAGCCAATCTATGTAGAGCAGAAGATGTATGAAACAAAAATAGTGATTTTTCTTCTTAGCAAACAGTCAGTAAACCCCAGAGAGCAGAGTGAGAAAGTATGTGCCACCACAGGATCTAGAATTAAAGTTGAGGGCAAGTATGACTGAGGAAAAGACAAGCTTTAAGGGTTTGTGACATTTTGCTCCAAAACATGGTGGGAAAATCAAGGTTAGATCATTCAAAAATTAATACTTGAAATTTGGTGCAGAAGTAACACATTTTGCCTTTGTTTTGAGATTTAATATTATGTAAACATGTAAAATAATGTTACTAGCAATTGTCATCACAGTTCATTTAAAGAATGATTTTACATTTTTACAGAAAATATGTTTTATGTGAAAATACAGTTATCCAAACTATTTGCTCTCTTCATTGTTTAGTTTATGATAAATTTAGCTATTTATATTATACCATAAAAATTTATCAACATCATTTCCTTGACGTCAGCACCTGGTATTTGAAAATTAGTAAATAGAATGAAATGTCTCTATAAATCTAAAAGATGTGATGCTTTCCATACAAAACTCTCTGAGGAAGTGGTTTGACCTCAAGTATAGTAGGTATATGTTTAGCTTTAAACACTAGCCCCTATTCTCTATTGCTGTAAGTTTACAGTTCTCAAATTCTTACTAGAAAGAGTTTAAAAGGACAGAGAAGCCAGCTTTTTTTTTTTTTTTTTTTTTTTTTTTAGCTTCATGCCTATACAAACTTCCATAAACCAATTGTAATAACTTTGGGAAAAAAAAACTAGCATCTCTGTATGGGATTGGATGCTACTATTAACGAATACAAACAACACTTATTCTAAATGTGTCTGACATCCTGCTGTGTGAAACCACTAACACATTTTATCAAAGTACTTAATCCAGTGGCCTCATGCTTATATGTCTATACATATAACTTAAAATAAAACAAAAGGACATATTTCCTATTCAGGTTCCCTTTTTAATGTCTAGTATGCACAAGGCCCTAAAATTAGTGTTCTAGGAAGTCCCCACCTTCAAGGATATGAACACTTTTGCTGTGCATTATGGGCCTAGTAGTGTCTTTCTTCTGCTAAGATTTTAAGGACCAAGGACAGTTACAGCACATCTCTCTGGATCCAAATTACAAATAAGCTTGATAGGTTTTATTAAAATACATGAATCATTATTGCCTAGTTATAACAGCAGAAATGTAATTGAAGAGTAACAGACACTGCTTGGAAAGAATAATTTCATGCTTATAATATTTTCTAAGAAACAAAACCCCAATCCTAGAATGAAATTATCTTTAAATATTTTTTCAGAATCATTTCCATAATCCAGGAGAGAATTAGAACATAAGGACATTGCACTATATTGAGATCCTTGGTACTCTGGGGACATGAAGTGATAAGAAGAAGAAAGGCAGGAGGATTGGAAACTGTAGCACTCACTACCTTCGGAAGGGCTGAAGGTTGAGGTTTACCTTAGGAGGGCATCCAATCCTTGGTCTGTTTTGGGGTATGCATCAGTAACTGCAGGGAGCGGGGAGGCTGGGCCAATCCTGGGAGGCTAAGCAGAGTGTGGTCCTAAGGAGGAGGGGTGTTTGGAGTAGAAGTGGAGAGAAGGCAGGAAGGCAAACTAAGCTGTTCTCTGTGAATCGTATTTCATTATGAGCTGTGAAATATCAGAGTTAAGGATGTATTCCTGGAAAATTACTTTCAGGTTGTCTATGAGTATGCTAGCTCTCAGCCAAGCTAATGGGCTACCTTGGTTTTGGAGACCCAGAAGTGGAGAGGACAGATACCTAAAAAATCTCCTTTGGGCGGAGGGAAGACTCAGAGGAAGACAGGCCTCCTGAGTGAGGGAGAGAGGAAGGGCAGTAGGTCTTGGCACTTCAACTAGAAATTGAATTCTTATTTTGACAGACCTACAGGAGCTTCAGTTTACTTGTTCTATGGATATCTGTAGAGATAATACTATCTATGGATCGCTGTGAAGATTGTGTAAAGTTCTTTGCACATAGTAGATATTCATTCAAGGACTGCTATTAGTGTTAAAGAAAGTGTTCTCTGGTTGTGCCATTAAAGAGTTTAAGAAGTGATTACCGGCTGGGCGCAGTGGCTCATGCCTGTAATCCCAGCACTTTGGGAGGCCGAGGCGGGTGGATCACGAGGACAGGAGATCGAGACCATCCTGGCTAACACGGTGAAACCCCATCTCTACTTAAAAAATACAAAAAATTAGCCAGGCGTGGTGGCGGGCGCCTGTAGTCCCAACTATTCGGGAGGCTGAGACAGGAGAATGGCATGAACCCGGGAGGCGGAGCTTGCAGTGAGCCAAGATCGTGCCACTGTACTCCAGCCTGGGCAACAGAGCAAGACTCCGTCTCAAAAAAAAAAAAAAAAAAAAAGGAAGTGATTACCTCCACAAGCCTTAGGATTTTTTAGAATAGAGCTATTGAAGGTGCTCTCTGAGCCCTAAACTCAAGAGTTATTGAATTTAGGAAGCGAAGGATAATTTGCAGATGACTGGGTGCACATTGCAAAGAATTGGATGAATGGAGGACTAAAACTTCTATCTTTTTTTGGGAAACAGTAATTCTGTATCTATATGCTAGTTGTGAACAATCTTGATCACAATGTTAGAGTCAAAGTAAAGTTAATACCCTGGGGAACCTGAACAAGTTTTAGCACAGCCACATTAAGCACTCGATAAGTAGACCTAATTTTCTCAAGCAAACTAACCTCAAATGGTCGAGTAGCCCAATTTGCAATTTATACTGTTGATTCACATGAATATGAAAATAATGGCTTAGATCCAAGAACCAAGAAGACAATGATTACTTCACTAAAGTTAAAGTGATAATCAAAGGTCTTTTTCAAACTATTTCCTGGTCTTTTTGGTCAATTAATTGTAGAATTTTTTTAAATGAATTGAATTTGGAATTTGGTCATTGCTGAGTTGTTTGTTTGCACATGTGGTAGCTTCCCTTTGTACACAAGCATTCCTCTATGTACAAAATAGCAGATAATGTTAAAAGTCTCGTATCTTTTTTTTTTTTTTTTTTTTTGAGACGGAGTCTTGCTCTGTTGCTGGGCTGGAGTACAGTGGCGCCATTTCAGCTCACTGCAACCTCTGCCTCCCGGGTTCAAGCAATTCCCCTGCCTCAGCCTCCCGAGTAGCTGGGACTACAGGCGTATGCCACCACACCCAGATAATTTTTTGTATTTTAGTAGAGACGGGGTTTCACCATGTTAGCCAGGATGGTCTTGATTTCCTGACCTCATGATCTGCCCTCCTCAGCCTCCCAAAGTGCTGGGATTACAGGCATGAGCCACTGCGCCTGGCCAAGTCTCATATCATTTTTGATTCTGCTCATTTTGAGTTTCTAAACTGGCTGGAAGAGTCAATGCAAGAATACCTAGTATATAGATTTTACTATTAATATTTATAAAATGAGTATTAAGAATTACTAAAAGTTACTCTGCCATAACAAACACATCAAATAACTAAATTTTTAGGCATTGAAAAATCTGGCCATATTTTAGTTTTAAAAAATGATTAAATACTATTTTTTGAATGTTTTGGTTTTGGAAAGCTGCCAAATGGGTTTTGCCAAACACATTTTCCATCATTTCTCAACTCATGTGCATGTTTTAATGAATGTGTGTACTTATGTTCTGATAAACTTAGCTTCACAAAATCTGTTTTAAAAATAATATGACTTCCAAGAAGACTTTAGAACTGTCCTAAGAAGCCACATCTTTACTGTCAAAAAGGAAGTCATAGTTAATGACGAATAAACATAATAAATGTCTAAATTTAGAATGCACATCTAAATCTTAGACCCACGTCTTAAATGAGTTGTAACAGCTTTACTAACTGGTGCTTAGTGAAATAAATAAGATTTCACTCTGAGCTATTGCTATGCTATATAAAATGGAAGGTAAAGTGAAACATCATCCATCTTTCCACATCTATTAAATATACCAAGAAGAAAGATAGCAATTGTGAAAAGACCGTTCAAACCTTTGCTTCTTTCATACGGCAGACTAAATCTTTAAGTATCTGTCACAATAATTTACAATAAACATATTTTAAAATCAACAGTGAACTGAAAACAGGTATTAAGGAAAGCAATGGATAGTAATACAAAAGCAATGTGCTCCCAGGGAAAAATTCAGAGCTGGTATGCTGGAATCATCAATGAAACCTGGGCCACACAAGAAAGGAAAACTGAACCTGAGATGGGGAAGAAGTCTGAGATGGTCCTAAGCTGGTAGCAGCCCTTATATCACAACTGAAGAATACCCAAATTTTCTCTAGATAAAAGAATTCCCAAGTTAGGTCCTCAGAATTTTTGCCAAGTAAGTTATGTGACAGAAGATTCAAGTTACTGGAAGATAGAACAAAGTCCTATGCTATAGGTGTTCACAATTTAAAAACAAAACAAACACTGACACAAGGAAGCAAGCTACCATAAGTGAAAGTCAGACTAGATTCTCAAACAATTCAGATATTGAAAATTTCAGATATAGTATAACTATGTATAAAGAGTTTTAAAAATATAATTTACAAATGAGTAACATATTCTGAAATATAACCTAGCTTATTTGAAAAAGGAACCAAATAAAACTTTTAGAAAGTAAAATGAGACTATAGTAATAAAAAAAGCACAACGGACATATAAAACAAATATAGTTAAGAACAATATTAGTAGAATGTTACACAGTGACACAAGAGATAAGAAAATGAAAGTATAAAATACATGAAAAAAATGATAAACAATACGTGTCAAAATGAGAAAACAAAACTTAGAAATAAATTTAATCACAGAGTTGGAAGAATTATACACAGAAACTGTAAACATTGATGAAATTAAATACACAAATAAATGGGAAGGTACTCCATGCTCACAAACAATGTGAGTGAATTTAATTTCATTTGTTTTGCTTGCTGTTCAATTCAATTTCTCTGGTTCATGTTTCTTATTGTTCCAGAAATTTATCACCATTACCTCCTTGACTATTGTGTCTACACTTATTTATTTTTTTCTCACTTTAACACAGATTATTTGTCTCTCTCCTAGCTTTTTTTTCCTCTTGATTTTTTTTTCAGTTAGGTCTTTTTTTTTTATAAAAATGCTATTGATTTTTGTATGTTGATTTTGTATTCTGCCATTTTAGAGAATTCATTTATTAGTTCTAACAGATCTTTCACGGAATCTTTGCTGTTTTAACATATACAACCACATCATCTGCAAATACAGATAATTTTACTTATTTTCCAATTTAGATGCCTTTTTATTTTCCTCTCATCTAAATTTTCTTGCTAGTACTCTCAGTACTACCTTGAATTGAAGTGGTGGGAGTGGGTATCCTTCCTTGTACTGGATCTTCAAGAACTATAGGTAACATAATTGTACAGTGTTTGGAATTCATGCTAAATGAGTAGATTTTAGTTTCTCTTGCCATGATAAACAAAACAAAAAAGATAACTATGTGAGTTGATAGATATGCTAAGTTGCTCCACTATAGTAACCTCTTTACTGTCCCATAACATCATGTTGAATACCTTGAATATACACAATACATTTTTTAAGTTAGCATATAATGTATGAATCAAAGCAATAATAAGTATAAACAATCTAATAGAAAATTGAAAAACATAAAAAGCAATGTACAGAATATCTATAAGTGACAAATAAACATAAAAATGCTCAATATTGCCAGCAACATTTCCAATAATCAAGGAAATGAAAATTGACAACCTAATAACATTTCATACTAAAATGGCAAAAACTTATAAATCTGGCAATATCAAGCACTGACAAGAATATGGAACAAAGTAAAACTCCATCCATTAGTATTAGAGATCTATTAATAGATCTAATACATTGATACAACTGTTTGGAAAGCAGTTTCGCTTTATCCTCAGCTTTGCTACCCAATGCATTTATAACATGCAGATATAAAACTGAACATTTTATAAATACTTTTACTCTGATTCTTTATATTTAATTATTTTATTTTAAAAAGTTTATTGTTGCGGCTCATTAAATTTATTTTCTAATCCAATAATGACTTTTTACCTATGGTTTGAAAAATATTGCTATAGAGAAGCTCATGTGTTACCCTGGAAATAGGTATGAAAATTCAAAATTTTTTATAGCATGATTTAAAACAGAAAAAAAAAAAAAAAAAAAAAAAAAAAAGCTAGGCATATGGTGGCTCACGCCTGTAATTCCAGCACTTTGGGAGGCCGAGACAGGCAGATCACTTGAGGCTAGGAGTTTGAGACCAGTCTGGCCAACCTGGTGAAACCCTGTCTCTACTAAAAATACAAAAATTAGCTGGGGATGGTGGTGGGTGCCTGTAATCCCAGCTACTCAGGAGGCTGAGGCAAGAGAATTGCTTGAACCCAGGAGGCAGAGGTTGCAGTGAGCAGAGATTGAGCCACTGTACTCCCACTCCAGCCTGGGCAACAGAGTGACACTCTGTCTCAAAAAATATAAATAAATAAAAACAAAAATAAGATAAAGTGAAACCGTGAAAAAAGAGAATTGAAATGTTCATCAATAGAAATAAACAGATAATTAAGTTTTGATATATTCAAACAAAAAACCATGTAACAATGAAAATAAATGAACTATTACAACATAATTTTAGAAATAGTACTTTGAAGGAAAAAAGCAAGACAGGAATTAATGCTTACAATATAATTTTTATAAAACTAAAAATCTAATTTTTATGTACATATATAATAAAACTTTTACAAAGCAAAGGAATATTAAATCTGAAATTCAGAATAATTGTTACCCTTAGGGGCAAAGCAATGGGCTCAGAAAGAAATATGCAGGTGGCTGCAGTGGAACTAATTCCTAGCTCAGATTGTGGGTTTATGTCCATGTATTTTATTATTTTACTTTCACCCAAATATGTTATGTATATATCAAATATTGCATAGTGATATCTGAAAAGAGATCTGAAAAATAACTCTTTAATAGTTCAAGGTTTTGAAACCTGAGAAGCTATTGAGGTGGATGCTAACACACATGTCTTAATTTCCATGAAATAGGTGATAGATGGCAGGGGAGAAACATGCAAAAACTTTCTGCCAGGTTTATTGGAATCTGAATGAGTTACAGAGGGAGGGTGTGTCTCCTGAGATGCTTTAGTGTGGGCTTGACAGTCATATGTCTTCCGTGGTTCAGGAGTGGTCTCATCCAAGGCAATGACTGATGTCTCAGGGATGGATTAGATGACCTCTTTGATCCTCTTCAGCATATGGTCCTTGGTCTTTCAGTCATGTCCTCCTCTGGGCCTTGACAACTGCATGGCCTCACTCTCTGCCTCTCTTTGTCTCTTACTCATCTACTTTAAATAGTCTGCCAGGAAACACAGACATTTTATTTTCAAGTAAATGGTATCTCTTGGACAAAACATTCATCAGAAGAGGCAAATAAATCTAACAACCTTTATGATCAACTCTGGACTTCGAACTTTTCACCTTCTTCAAGGAATGTCTGTGTCTACAGGGACTGAAAGGCATGCATACTAATATATCCACACTCTGCATTATTATCTAAAAAAAATTTGTGTCATGTGTTTACCAACAAAAAATTAAGACAACTATGTATCTTTGCAAATATATGTGTGTATATACATATATACACACACAATTATATATATGCACACAAATGTGAAAAATATATGTGAAAAAATAATTTCTAAGGAAGATCCTGCAACTAATAACCATGGTTTTAGGAACTAAACAAAGAGGTAATATTCACATTGCCAGTCTCTTGATGGCATCTTCATTAGTATTCTGATCAAGGAAACCAATAATTCAGCATGCTCAGGCTCCAGTGATGCTTTCAGGTCTAGCCTAGGTTTCACCCCAGTCACACGGAGGGAGGATCTGTTTCAGAACCTGAGACCAGCCAAGTGTTCGTAACATTTAGTCACAACTACAAGAACATATACTACATTGCCACACTTGATTATTAGCTTATATCTCTACATTTCAGGTTTAGGCACAAAAGTGTCTTTTTTTTTTCTGTGTTAGTGTTTATTGGGAGCTCACAACTGACCAAGCACTGAGCAAGGCATTTGCGAGACACAAAGTCACATGATACCTCGCAACAGCCCTGTGAGGTAGGGATGAGTCCCATGGAAGAGTCCAGAAAACTGAGGCTCCCAGGTGACCTGCCAGCTCACATGTTAGCTAGTTGTGTGGTACAATCAGGGGCTGAATGCAGTTCGTTTTGACTCCAGGTTCAACCCAACTCTTGGTTCCATAGTTTTAGAAAATACAAAAGGTTTGGTCCTAATCTACAGAATCCTTTAAACCACATTTCCAGGTTTTGTTTTGTAACCCCCACCATCATAATCTTTTCTGAAGTTTGGAAAAAATAGGATATTATTTAAAAATTAATATAGGTGTGTAGTTTGAAGTTCAGCAAATGAGTACACATGTTCTGTATGGTTCAGGATTCCTTTCTACCTGGTTCTCTGACATGGGTCTTTATACTAAACTTTTTAGACTCATCAAACCAATTCAATTCCCCCTCATTAATATACAGCCTTTCTTTTCATGGAATGTTTTCACTTTGTGATTAGGGGGACTTTGTGAAGTACTTTCCTTTGGTTTCTTCCCTTTGGAAGAGTTTTGGAGGTCTTTGAATGCCTGCTCATGTACAATATATAAAATGCTTGTTTTTTAAGGAGAGGAAATTCTAGCTCCATAGAAAACATCTCATTTATTATATAGGGTGAAGGGAGACAAGTGTGCTCAGGAAATTTTTCTTTTTTATATTCCAATACAAGCTTTTTACAATAAGAATATATTTGTATATTACTTGTGTCATTTAAAATGAATAAATAAAATAGATTAAAGAAGAATTCATTGGAATGAACTGAGACATGACAGGGTGTATGATGTAACACACATGACCACGATTTCTGATGCTCAAGGCAAATGTCTGTGTTCAATTTGCCACTGGAGTCTTACAGCAAACACCATACTTCCCCCAGCTTCTCCTACCCTTGAAGCAGCAGCCAGCTGCAAGACAGATTCCCACCCAGACGGAATGCAGGTGAAACATCAATACAGCAAGAGCCTAGTCAAAAGGGGGCATGTGGAGTTTGGAGAGTTTCAGAAATTTTTATTGCAGAAACACATGTGTTAGTGTAGCAGATGGAAGTAATTATGGCAGGAAAACTTTGCCCTATCTTTAAAACCAAATTCCAATAGTGTGAGCTCAGGCTAATGACTATCCTTAAGGACAAGTAAAATCAGACCACAGTGAATTTTGAAGATTGACTTCACATTGCATCAGGTCATGATCTGCACTGCAAAAACTCATCAAAACTTGATTTTATCTCTACCTCATTTCTCATTGGAAAAGGATGTGACCTCAAACTCACTCATCTAAAATTAATATGCTTTCCTGTATTCTCTGTTACAAACCTCATCTGACACTGGTACTTTACAGTCTGACTTGTAGAAAGTACTATTATGATTGCTAACGAATAGCATGATTATTCCAAATCAGAGAAGTGTGCTTTGTTTGGATATTTCTTTGCATGTAGTTCTTTCTGAAAGCTTCTTGTTCTCTTTGAAGGAGACAGGCAGATACCTGACATCTCCCTTAATAAATAGTACCATGGGAGTTAAGATGAAGAAAATAAAGCAAAATAAGGTTGAGTGCTAAATCTGTGACCTATAAAACAGTCAAAAGGATTCGAAATAAATCCAGCCCCATGAACTCTCTTGTCTAAGGGTTTACCTTGCAGACTTGGGCACTAACGTAATTTCTCTCCCTCTTTGGTGTTGTCATACAATTGTGTCTACTTACTGGTGACTCAAAAGAACAAAAAAGAAAACCTGGCTGGTAATGATTATGGATGTACAGAAGTGTGTTTGTTTTACAGTGATATAGTATCACTTATCAGAGTTCAACACCGTTACTCTCATGGAACCAGTGGCTGAAGGATTTACTGAAAAAGGAGCAGAAGGACTAGAAAAGTACAAAAATTCAGGACCCAGAAGGGATAAAGTGAACGGTTCAGTTTCTTAAATCAGTTTTCTGGCAACATACCCAGTGGCTTACTTTCTATTGAAAGATTAACTTGATATTTAAAACTTGACTTTTTAATATTTTGCTATTCTAAGTAGAGAAGAGAATGATAACCTAAGGAAAAAAAAAAAAAGTCTGACAATTGTATATCAGTTTAAAGCTAGTCAGTTAAAGACACAAGGTCAAATTCCAAAAGTGGTTCAGACAGTCATACCTGTTTTTTCAACCCAACAGTCTTGTTCCTTTGGACCAGCGACTTGACTTCTCCGCTTCTCGGTGGACTCATGCAAACAGGGAGGAATAATATTTGCCCTACCTATTTCATTAGGTTGATTAAGTATAGAAGTGAGAAAATACATTAGAAAGAATGAATGGAAGTGTATTTTCCTAGGTGACTCAAACAAGTAATGTTTTCCTTAGGTGAGGAAACCTGTAACCCTCATTTTCTTTCATTTTGTAACTTTTATTTTTAATTTTCACGGGTATATAGTAAGTGTATATATTTAGGGGCACATGAGATATTATGATACAGACATATAGAACATAATAACCACTTCGGGGTAAATGGGGCATCCATCCCCTCTAGCATTTATCCTTTCTTTGTGTTATAAACAATCTAATTATACTCTTTTAGTTAATGTAGTTATTTTTAAATGTATAATAAATTATTGTTGACTGTAGTCATCCTGTGTGCTATCAAATGCTAGATCTTATTCATCCTACCTAATTACATTTTTGTACCCATTAACCATCCCCACCACCCCACCACCACCTACTACTCTTCCCAGCCTCTGGTAACCATCATTCTACTCTCTATGTCCATGAGTTCAGTTGTTTTAAGTTTAGCTCCACCACAAATATGTGAGAACTGGGAAAGTTTGTCTTTCTGTGCCTGGCTTATTTCACTTAACACTTCCATCCATGTTGTTGCAAGTAACAGGACCTCATTCTTTTTTTATGTCTGAACAGTACCCCATTGTGTATATGTACCACATTTTCTTTATCCATTCTTCTGTTGATGGACACTTAGGTTGCTTCCAAATCTTAACTATTGTGATAGCTATAGTGCTGCAATAAACATGGGAGTGCACATTTATCTTTCATATCCTGATTTCCTTTCTTTTGGATATATACCTACTGATGAGATTGCTGGATCATATGATAGCTCTACTTTTAGTTTCTTGAGGAACCTCAAACTGTTCTCCATAGTGGCTGTACTTATTTACATTCCCAACAACAGCATAAAAGGGTTGCCTTTTCTCCACTTCCTCAGTAGCATTTGTTACTGCCCGTCTTTGGGATATAAGCCATTTTAACTGGGGTGAGGTTATATCTCATTGTCGTTTTGATTTGCATTTGTCTGACGATCAATGATGTTGAGCACCTTTTCATATTCCTCTTTGCCATTTGTATGTTGTCTTCTGAGAAATGTCTATTCAGGTATTTTCCCATTTTTAATCGGATTATTAGATTTTTTTTCCTATAGAGTTGTTTGAGCTCCTTATATAATCTGGTTATTAATCACTTGTCAGATGCATAGCTTGCAAATATTTCCCCCCATTCTGTGGATTTTCTCTTCATTTTGTTGACTGTTTTCTTTGTTGCACAGAAGCCTTTTACTTGATGTGATTCCATTTGTCCATTTTCATTTTGGTTGCCTATGCTTGTGGGTTATTACTCAAGAAAGCTGTACCTATTCCAATGTCCTGGAGAGTTTCCTCAATGTTTTCTTGTACAACCATCATACCTTGACTTCTTAGATTTAAGAGTTTAATCTATTTTGATTTTATTTTTGTATAAGGTTTCACTAGTCTGCATATGGATATGTAGTTTTTCCAGCATCATTTATTGAAGAGACTGTCTTTTCCCCACTGTATGTCCTTAGCACCTTTGTAAAAAATCAGTTTACTGTAGATATGTGGATTTGTTTCTGGGTTCTCTATTCTGTTCCATTGGTCTATGTGTCTGTTTTTATGCTGGTAATGTGCTATTTTGGTTACTATAGTTCTGTAATATAATTTGAAGTCAGGTAATGTGATTCCTCCAGTTTTGTTTCTTTTACTGAGGATGGCTTTGGTTATTCTGGGTCTTTTGTGGTTCCACATAAATTTTAAGATTTTTTTCTGTTTCTGTGAAGAATGTCATTAGTATTTTCATAGGGATTGTGTTTAATCTGTAGATCACTTTGGGCAGTATGAACATTTTAGCAACATTGATTCTTCCAATCTATGAACATGGACTTTCTTCCCATTTTTTGTGTGTCCTCTTCAATTCCTATCATCAATATTTTGTGGTTTTTATTATAGAGATCTTTCAATTATTTGGTTAAGTTTATTCCTAGGTATTTTATTTTATTTGTAACTATTGTAAATGGAATTACTTTCTTGATTTCTTTTTCAGTTTGTTTTCTGTTGGTATACAGAAATGCTACTGATTTTTGCATGTTGATTTGGTATCCTACAACTTTACTGAATTTATCAGTTCTAATGGTTTTTTAATGAAATCTTTAGGTTTTTTCCAAATATAAGATAATATCATCTGCAAACAATGGGTAAAATGGGTAAAAAGTAAAATTTGGTATTTCCATATGACAATACACTGTTCTGAGGTGACTGAAAATTATGGTTTAGTAAAACATGTATTTACCTTGTAAAATGTGTGCGATACACTGTAGATGAAAAAATATACTTTTATTTACATGAAACAAAAACAACCAAACAAAAATCTCTATCTCTTTGCTTAAATATACTGTCACATAGCAAACCTGATTCAATGATAGTGGTTAGGAGGTGGGAATCTGGCTGATAGTTTTTCATTGCATTTCTTGTGTATGTTCTTAGATTTTTTAATTAAGCATTTACTCTTTGTTTGGGTGAAATGTTATTATAAATAGAAAACAGATTATAAAATAGAAAATAGGATCGATTAGAATAGTATTGAACTTTTTAACCAAACTTGCTTTTCTCTTTGTTCTTGAGTTTAGATGATTGAATAACAATCTACTAAGTCCTGTAAATTAAAAGGCAGGGATTCACCTCTCTATCTTTCTTCACAGTTCACTTCCTATAGGCTATTACTGCAATTCACTCTGTCGCTGTAATTTGTCTCTTTTCTGGCTCCTCTTTTTCCTGCTACTATTGTCTTACTTTAAGCCCCCATCACTTGTGACCTGATTAACTGAAAACTTCTCAAACTTCTTCTCACCAGTCTTTGCTCACTCCATTTCATCCTCTGTTACATCTATTTCCGTAAAAGTCAAATCCAGTCATATGTTCCTCCTTTTATAAACTTTTATTGATTCCTGTTGCTCACTAAATAAACTACAAACATCTTAATATGTTTATATTAAACTCTTTACTAGCCGGGTGCAATTTTAGACTCACATACTGCACTCCAATGACTGATTCTATGCTCTATTTATAGTAAATCCTAAATTGTGTGTTTCGGCGTATAAGACCTTGCTTTTATTCAGTTTTGTTATTGCATGGAATAGCCCCTTTCTCGTTATAATCTAGCAACAGTTCTTTTACCCTTCTGTGCACAGCCTTCAGTTTCCTTGTCCCAAACTTTCTTTTCTTTCCCTTCTATGCCACCCCTGTCCCTTGACTCATTACTAGTTTCACTTGTGTCCTCTTACAACTTTATTTTATAACAAACTATGAAAAAGTTTGGGGTTACAATATTTATATATTCATCCACATAAGGATAGTTTTGAGTGCCTATATCATGATAGGCACTGTGCAAGATGGTCAGAATAAAGCAACAAGGAATACAAACAAAGGCTTCAGATGCTGTCCAGTGGGACTTCTCATTACCAAAGAGAGGATGCAGCTGCATTCTAAGGTTTGCTGTCCATTTTTTTTCAGTGCTTTCACTTTGACTAATCAAAAAACATCAGTCTCTGCCTTTCATTAGGGCCATGTAATTTCAGTCTGAGGCTCTTTAGCCATACACTCAGCATTGAATGGTCAAACCCAGGCAAGTTCCTGTTGGCTACTCATCATCCCCCAGCTCCCAGCTTCTGTTGAGCTTCTGGTCTGACTTCACAGTGTTATCCTGTTTCTGCCTCACTCTGTCTTCAATCTAGTTAGTTCACTTCTACATCCCATATTGGTCCATTCTGACAAGGTTTCTCGTAGGCTGGTAGAAAATGCCATATCTAAGCTGGTAGAAAATGCTGGTAGAAAATGCTGTATCTAAGAATTGCTTCCTGTTCAAAGTGCTGACTTTAACTACTTGCCTAAAATATAAAGATTTCAACAACATACATTTTGGTATATTTAAATTATATTTTATTTAATTTAATAATGTAGTAATAGATATGTAAATCATAAATTATGCTAAATAATATATTAATGAAGAAATTAGGAAATAATGTTAATCTCTTTTCTAACATTCTATGAAAAAATTTTATTTCAGCTTTTCACCAACATATTCAATATCAGTGACTTCATCATTAGAGAACTTTTTGCCTTGTAAAATATATTCCAAAGCATATGATGCTCTTTTCTGCTTTTAACTTAGACAAGAACAAATTTTGAAACTAAGTATAGGGTTATGACTAAAAATATTACACCATAAAAATCTTTTTCTATGTCAATACAGGTGTTTTATCTTGAAGCATATATAGGGCATAGCCAGTTATTAATTTAATTTTTTTAATTTACATTTTATAACCTAAATTCTTATGTATGTAGTTTTGAGTTTCTTTGGATGCTGAAATCAGAACTGAGATGAGCATGTGGATGGAGGTTGTTTATTATGCAGATGATTCCAGGAAGCAGGAGTGAGAGAGCAGGGAGAGTGAATGAGGAAAGGAGAAAATATGAGGCCTGGAGAAAAAGATATAGAGGTTGCTGCTGTGGGTAGGAGGAGTTGGACTAGAAGGTAAGTTCTTCCAGGACCTCTTGTAAAGCATCCAGAATATCTTCCAGAATTGTTCCCTTGAAGGTTGGAAGGCTAGAACATATATTCCCTGACTTCCATTTCCCATCTGTTGAGGATGACCCTGGGGGCTTTTATTTCCCATCTCGTGGACTTCAAGGATGCTACTGTGCAGGAGTCCCACTTGCCCCCAAAGCTTTGGAAAAGACACTGTGGCAGAAAGCCAGTGCTTGAGATAGGACCCTGTCAGCATGAGGGGTGTCTGCCCTCCCAAGATATTACCAAAATGAGAACTGGATTGAGCTGATGTGATGCAGGCATATTCACAATAGTCAAATGAGCCAAATAACATCCTTGCTTACTTTCTATCCTTTTTTTTTTTCTAATTCATTGTTTCATTGTAATCTTGGTCTATTTTCTGAATAGTTTTTTCTCCATTTTTTTTTTCACCTTATAGCTCTTTCTTGGTCTCTGATTTGTCCTTTGTGGGTTTCTGTTGTTGCTTCCTGTTTTTAGTACCCTACCCTTGATCACACTGCCTTCTCCTAAGGCTAATACTGTGTCCTTCACTGTTAAGTCTTTAATGCCTCCTGAACTGCTATACAAAAAACAAATTCACTAAGCATACAATTTTAGATATTTTGCAAATTTAAAAAAATATATAATAATTGCACATATTTAGGGAGAACATATGGTATTTTCATAAATGCATACAATGTATAATTGTAAAATCAGGGTATTTAGGGAATCTGTCATCTCAAACATTTATTATTTCATTGTGTTGGAAACATTTCAAATAATCTCTTCAGGCTATTCTTAAATACACAATAAATTGTTGTTTACTATAGTCACTCTAGTATGCTATCAAACATTAGAATGTATTCCTTCTATCTAACTGTATCATTTGTACCTATATACCAACCTCTCATCATACCCCTAACACATTTTCCAACATCTGGTACTATCATTCTACTCTCTACCTCCCTGAGATTAACTTCCTTAGCTCCTACATATGAAGGAAAACATAAAATATTTGTCTTTCTGTGTCTGACTTATTTTACTTAAGATAATAACCCCCAGTTTCACCCATGTTGCTGCAAAGGACAGGATTTTATTCTTTTTATAGCTAAATAGTATTCCATTATGTGTGTCTGTGTGTGTGTGTGTGTGTATAAAACTTTAAAAAATGTATTCATTCATCGATGGATACTTAGATTAATTAAATATCTTGGCTATTGTGAATAGTGCTGTAATAAGCATGGATGCACAGGTATCCGTTTGATATACTGATTTCCTGACATTTGAATAAATACCCTGTAGTGGGATTGCTGGATCGTGTGTTAGTTCTATTTTTAGTTTTCTGAAAAAATTCCATACTATTTTTCATAATGGCTGCATTAATTTACATTCCTACCAACAGTGTATAAGAGTTCCCTTTTCTCTACATCTTCACCAGCATTTACTATTTTTTTTCTTTTTTATGATAGCCACTCTAACTGGAGTGAGATGATATCTCATTGTAGTTTTGATTTGCATTTTCCTGATGATTAGTGATGTTGATCATTTTTTCATATACCTGTTGGGCATTTATATCACTTCTTTTGAAAAATGTCTATTCAGCTCCTTTGGTCACTTTTTAGTGGAATTATTTGTTTTTGTGCTGTTGAGTTTGAGTTTCTTTATATACTGTACATTATTCCTTTGTTAGATGAATAGTTTGGCAATAATTTCATCCATTCTACAGGTTGTCCCTTTGCTTTGTTGATTACAGGTTGTCTCTTTGCTTTGTTGATTATTTCCTTTACTGTGCGGAAGCTTGCAGTTTAATACAGTCCCATTGGTTTGTTTTTGTTGTCTGCACTTTTGAAGTCTTAGCCAAAAATCTTTGCCTAAACCGGTATCCTGAAACATTTTCCCTGTGTTTTCTTCTAATAGTTTTATAGTTTCTAGTCTTAGATTTAAGTCTTTAATCCATCTTGGGTTTACTTTTGTATATGATGAGACACAGGGGAGTAGTTTCATTCTTCTATCTATGGATGTCCAGTTTTCCAGAAACTACACCATTTATTGAAGAAAGTATCCTTTCCACAATGTAGGTTCTTGGTGCCTTTGTTGAAAATCACTTGGCTATAAATTAATGAATTTATTTCTGGGCTATTCTGTTCCATTGTTCTGCATGTCTATTTTTATACCAATACTACTGCTTTAGTTACTATAGCTTTGTAGTATATTCTGAAGTCAGATAGTGTGATGCCTTTATCTTTCTTCTTTATCCTCAGTATATTTTGGCTTTTTGGTATCTTTTTTGGTTCCATATGAATTTTAGGATTCTTTTTCTATTTCTGTGAAGCATGTCATTGATATTTTGATAGAGATTATATTAAATCTGTAGATTGCTTTGGATAGTATGGTTGTTTTAACAAAATTAACTTTTCTGATCCACAAACATACGATGTCTCTCCATGTATGTGCCTCCATTTTCTTTCATCAGTGTTTTGTAGTTTTCCTTGTAGTGAAAACTACACTTCCTTAGTTAAATTTATTCTTAGGTATTTTTTTTCTTTCACTTCCATGGTTAAATTTATTCTTAGGTATTTTTTGTAGCTGTTATAAATGAGATTACTTTTGATTTCCTTTTCAGCTAGTTTGTTGTAAGTGTATAGATTTTGTATCCTGGAACTTTATCGAATTTATCAGTTCCAGTAGTTTTTTGGTAGAGTCTTTAGGTTTTTCTATATATAAGATCATGTCCTCTGCAAAAAGGGACAATTTGACTTCCTTTTTTCCAATTTGGATGCTTTTCTTTATCTCTCTTGCCTGATTTCTCTGGCTAGGACTTCCAATGCTATGTTGAATAAGCATGGTAAAAGCTGGTATCTTTGTTTTCCTCCAGTTCTTTGATAAAAGCCTTTCAGCCCTTCCCCATTTAATATGATGTTAGCTGTGGGTTTGTAATATATTGTTATTATATTAAGATATATTCTTTCTATGTCTAATTTATTGGGAGTTTTTATCATGAAGTCATGTTGAATTTTATCAAATCCTTTTTCTGCACGTGTTGAGATAATCATGGTTTTTGTTCTTCATTTTGTTAATGTGATGTATCATGTTTTTGATTTATATATGTTAAACCATCCTTGCATTCCTGGGACAAATCCCACTTGACCATGTTGTATTGTCTTTTTGATGTGTTGTTGGATTTAGTTTGTTCATAATATATGAAAGATTTTTGCATATATGCTCATCAGGAATATTGGTGTATAGCTTTATTTTTTGTTGTGCCTTTCTCTGATTATGATATTATGGTAATGCTGACCTCTCAAATGAATTAGAAAGAATTCCCTCGTTTTTAAATTTTTGGAATAGTTTGAAAAAAACTGGTGGTAGTTCTTTACAGGTTTGGTGGAATTCAGCAGTAAAGCCATCCAGTCCTTGGCTCTTATTTGTGGAAAGACATTTTATTAATAATTCAATGTCATTATTGGTCTGTTTATGTTTTCCATGTCTTTCTGTTTCAATCTGGGTGGATTGGATCCTAGAATTTATTCATTTCTTCTAGGTTTTGATCTAGGTGTTTTTTCTAGTGAACAACTATAGACTAACAAATTATATAGTTAATCATTTTTTCTACTGATCCTTAGTATTTTTGTGGTATCAGTTGTAATGTCTCCTTTTACATTTCTCAATATATGTATTTGGGTCTTCTCACTTTTTTCTTTAATAATCTAGCTGTTAGTCTGTCAGTATTGCTTATTAATTCAAAAAATCAAATTTTTGTTTACTTGATCCTTTGTATCATTTTTTTTGTTTCTGTGTCACTTAGTTCTGCTCTGATCTTTAGAATCATAATCCTGAAAGACACAATCCTGAATGTCATCATCCCAAAATGTTGAAATTTCTAAAGATAAAATCCCTGAAGTAAAAATCCCTAAAGTTTAAAACCCTTAATATCTACAATCTCCAATATTACAATCACATGATAGTTGCATCATGTTAGGTGGAGGTTTGTTATTTTCTTTATGAAGAAGAAAATGAATTTCAATTGAATCCCCAAACCATATTGACAGACTTGGAATTAGATGTGATGAAGACTTCTAAATTTTTTCCACTCTGTCCAATGCATTTGGCAGAAAAGTCAGATGAGTAGATTGGCCACACAATATGACAACAATGAAAACTTAAGTTTAAAAAATGCTTCATTTTCTGTTTTGGCATTTTTTTCAGAAGATGACATTTCTGGAGCTTTTAATGAAGTAAGCCATATTTGCTTGAAGGAGTCAATGAAGTTACTGACTGGTTTGAAAATACTTATGTGCATGGTGGGATAAGAAGACACTTAGGCAAAGATGTTGCTGTTCAATAACCAGTAATTTTTTCTGCCATATTTGTAGTCTGCAGATGAGTGCATACAGAATCTTTCTACATACCTGAAACAACATAGAAGCTTGGCATAGAAGATGAAAAAAATCTAATGGGAAATACTCATGTCAGTATATATTGAATCATAGAAGAATTCCAAAAGAGCATCACCATGTAGAAAATGAAGTGAATGTATTCTCCAAGGAGAGCCATGTCCTTTAAAAATAAAAAGAAGCTATTCATTATAATGCAAGGCTTCAAAATATAGTTAATTAACATGAAAGTCAGCCAGTTCTTGTGAACCATCTTGGTGTCGTTACCTATGATCTATTTATCCCTGTAATACACTTTTTCATATGTCTAAATTTAGTTTTAGTTTATTTGTCCCTTTTATTGTATTTTTAATTTTTGCAGGGTTTTTTTTTTTACTGTTTTTAGTGGTCACCTATGCTATGTATTTCATCTTCACATTATTTCCAGTATTGGAGGTACAAATCTGTAGGTTTTTAGAGAGTTCTAATTCATTTATACATTTTTTGCAACTGTGACTCTATGAAAATGCACTAACAGAACATTGACTTTGTGTCTAAGTAAAAACACTGCAATTTCCTCAGTAAATGAATAGAATGAATCTGTAGTTGTGAAAGATAAAAATATCTTGAGATCTTGTCTCTTTGAGTGACCAGTTTGGTGGTGATGCAATGGTGACCCACTAGAGTTTTTCATCAATTTCATCAAAAGACTTAACTTGCCACAAAATTTCAGATGACTCAGTTATAATGCACAAAATTACCAACCATATTGATACGAATTTATGCATTTCAGTTTTTGAGCTATTTCTTTGTAAATATGGTTTATCTGTTCATAACTGTTATGCCCACATGATTATCATTGGTATAAGTGAGTGCTTACACTTGCAAAAATTTTTGCTATTATTGCCTAATTTATTGGCCTCTGAAGTGGTCTGTCATGTTCTTATACGATTCTCAAAGAAATCCCCTCTTACAAGTGTAAATAAATATTTTTTTTAATTTAAATTATTTTTCCAGAATTACATTTTTGGGATTTTGATCTTTTGGAATTTCAAAATTCATAATTAAGATGTTCAGGATTGTGTCTTTCAGGATTGTGATCACCTCCAGCCTTTATTATTTCATTCCTTGTACTAATTTGGTGTTTGCTTTGTTCTTTTCTAGTTCCTGAGGTGCATCATTAGGTTGTTTATTTGAAATCTTTCTACTTATTTGATGTAGGCATGTATTGCTATAAACTTCCCTCTTAGCATTGTTTTTGCTGTATTCCATAGGTTTTTGTATGTTGTATTTTGATTTTCCTTTGTTTCAAGAATTTTTTTTGTCCTTTTTAATTTCTTCATTGGCCCAGTGTTTGTTCAGGAGTATGTTATTTAATTTCCATGTATATGTACAGTTTCCAAAATTCTGCTTGTTATTGATTACTAGTTTTATTCTATTGTGGTCCAAAAAGACACTTGATAAGACATCAATTTTTTTTATTATTATACTTTAAGTTCTGGGATACATGTGCAGAATGTGAAGGTTTGTTACATAGGTATACATGTGCCATGGTGGTTTGCTGCACCAATCAGCCCATCATCTACATTAGGTATTTCTCCTAATGCTATCCCTCCCCTAGCCCCTGACTCCCTGACAGGCCCCGGTGTGTGATGTTCCCCTCCCTGTGTCCATGTGCTTCATTGTTCAACTCCCACTTATGAGTGAGAACATGTGGTCTTTGGTTTCCTGTTCCTGTGTTAGTTTACTGAGAATGATGGTTTCCAGCTTCATCCCTGTCCCTGCAAAGGAAATGAACTCATCCTTTTTTATGGCTATGTAGTATTCCATCCCTTAACCTTCAGTCTATATGTGCCTTTATAGGTGAAGTGACTGTCTTGTAGGCAGCATATAGTTGGGTCATGATATTTTTATCCATTCAGCCAGTCTCTGTCTTTTAATTTGGGAATTTAATCCATTTATATTCAAGGTTATTATTTATTTGTGATGTCTTATTCTTTTCATGTTCTTAATTGTTTTCTGGTTGTTTTGTATATCCTCCACTCCTTTCTTTCTCTCTTATTGTTTATAATTATAGTTGGGTGGTTTTTTGTAGTGGTAACTTCTGACTTCTTTCTCTTTCTCATTTAGTATCTGCTTTACCAGTGAGTTTTATATTTTTTTGTGTGTTTTCATGATGGTAGATATTTTCCTTTGGCTTCCAGATGTATGACTCTCTTGAGCATTTCTCATTAGTCTGGTCAAGTGGTGATAAATTTCCTCAGTTTTTGCTTGGCTGGGACTATTTCTCCTTTATTTCTGAAGAATAGCTTTGTTGGGTGTATTGTTCTTGGTGACATAGTGTTTTTTTTTCTTTTAACACTTTCTATATATTATCCCATTCTCTTCTGATTTGTGAGGTTTCTGCTGAGAAATCCAATGTTATTTGTATTCTGTCTTTGTCTTTGACTTTTGAAAGTTTGACTATAATGTGCCTTGGAAAATAATTTTTTGGGTTGAATCTATTTGGACAACTTTGAGTTTCCTGAGAAACTCTGGGTGTCTACATCTGTTAGAATACTTGGGAAATTTTCTGTTATTATTTTGTTAAATATGTTTTCTCTGCCTTTGTCAATCTTTTCCTCTGGAATTGCCGAAATTCAGAAATTTCATTGCTTTATGATGTCCCATATGTTACCTAGGCTTTCTTCATTCTTTTTAATTATTTTTTGCAATGTTACCTAGGCTTTCTTCATTCTTTTTAATTATTTTTTGCAAATCCAACTGAATAATTTTAAAGGACCTGTCTTCAAGTTTTCTTCTGTTTGGTTTAGTCAATTGTTGAAACTCCAAATTGTATATTTTATTTATTGAATTCTTCAGTTTCAGGATTTCTGCTTGGTTCTTTTTTGTAATTATTTATCTCTGTTGAGTTAATTATTCAAATCATGAATTGTGTTTCTGTCTTATTTGTATTGTATATCTATGTTCTCTGTATCTCACTGAGTTGCTTTAATATCATTCTTTTGAATTCTTTTTCAGGTATGATATAGATTTTGTGTTTGTTGGAATCTGTTGCTAGAGAATTATTGTGTTCTTTTTGAGGTGTCATGTTTTCTTGCTTTTACATGTTTCTTGTATCCTCATGTTGATATCTGTGTGTTTGGCATAACAGTTACTTCTTCCAATTTTATGCATTGGCTTTTGTAGGGAGACTTTTTCCTATAGAGACTTTTTCCTGTAGTGTAGTCTCTGTACGAATGTTTTTGGATGTAATCAGTATCAGTAGTTTCTGTGACTTCTGCAGTGGCTCAGTCTGCAGTTCTTAGTAGACACTGTGATGAGGATTTGCTGGGCACAGGGATGCCAGGTGGGATGGTCCTCAGGCACCAGTGGTGGCAATGGCAAGCAGGGATGCTGGTCCTTGAGCCACTGGATGGCATACAGTTGAACCAGGGTAGCAGGGCAGGTCAGGCCAATTTTTGGGCCTCCAGGCAAATTGCTTGGGTGCCAGCAGTGGCAGCAGAGGATTGGCTGGGGAGGGAGTTCTCAGGCCCCTAAGCAGCATATGTGAGGTCCACAATGGTAGAGTAGCAGTGGCAGGCCAGTATTTAGGCTGTCAAAAGTCATGTGAGGGTGCCAATGGTGGTGGCAGTGGGCTGAGAAGGTTAGTCCCCATGTCCCCAGGTGGCATGTGTGAGTGTATGCCAGCAGCAGTGGTAGTAGCAGGCAGGGTGGTCCCATCCTCAGATCCCCAGAAATTGTACATGGGTGCCAGTGGCAGGAGGCAGTGTGGGCTGATCCCGAGATCCCTAGATATTGAGTGTGAATGCCAGCAGAGGTAAGCGGGGTGGGCCTTTCTTCCCATCCCGTCAATGGTGTGTGTGTGTGTGTGTGTGTTTACCAGTGGCAGTGAACAGGGCATGATGACCTGCAGGCTCCCAAATGACACATGTGGACACTGGCAGGGGTGGTATTGAGTGGGGCAGGTCTGTTCTCAGGAACCCCTGGGATGGTATACATGGCTTCAGGCTGTGGTGGGCAGGATAGGTCAATTCCCAGGCCCCCAGCACACTGGGGTACCAGTTGTGGTTGTGATAGGTGGGACAGGCCCGAGTTTAGGCCCTCAGAAATGTGCATGGGTGCCTCCATGGCAGGTAGGGAAGGTCATTTTTCAAGTCCCCAGATGGTGTGCACCAGTGATAGTAATGGCAAGTGGCATGGGACTGTTTTCAGGCCCGTGAATGTCATATGCAAGTGCCTATGGCAGCAAGACAGTCAGGCCTGTACTCAGGCCCTGGGTTGGTGCCCAGGTGGGTAGGTCCCCAGTTTCCCTGAAGGTATGTGTAAGTGTACGGTAGCCCTGCTCCTGGGGACTGAAGGAGATGCTGTCAGTGGCAGCAACCCCAGATGGGCAGCCCTCAGGCTCTGAAGAGTGTGAGCTTCAGCTTCCTTTGTCTTCCTGGCAACCTCCTCTGTACACAGTCCCATCCATTCCCTGGGGTATAGGACACTTCATGGTCTAGAGTGCTGGGGACCTGGCTGCACCACTGGATCCAGCTGGTGTTGCAGTGCTACAGCCGTCTGGGTGGATGTAGGGTATGTCAGCAAGGGTCCCAGGATATAGAGATGCAGGGGCTGTTGAGCCCCAGAGTATATAGTCTTGTAGGGTCTGAGCTCTCAAAATGATGCCCTACAGCAGTAGCTTGGGTGCAGGGTAATGTGGGACCTGGTGTAAACTTTTTCTCTGGGACAGTGCCATTGTGTGGATTCCATGCAGCCTTTTTGTACTAGTGTCAGGGCCTGTGTGGATCAAAGGGCTCTCCCTGCAGCTAGGATTGCAGGAGTCCATGGTGGGAATGTGGAATCTTGGGGATCTCTCACTTCCTTTTTCCTACACTTGGGACGTTTCTTGTGGCTTGGAGCCAATCCAAGCCAGCCTGGCTGCTTCACTTCCCTCTCCTTCCATGCCACAGAGGTTTCCTGTCACTTCCCTTCTGAATTCCAGTGTTGTCTCTTAGACACTCTATTCAATATGTGATGACCCACTGTCTCGGTTCTTTGTGGAGGAGGCAAGTGCCAAGTGCCTCTAGTCAGCCACTCCAAAGACGCCTCTATTTTCCCAGTTTTCCTCTGCTCCTTTTGTTGCCTCCATTTCAGACAAATTTTCTTTACCTATTTATTTAAACTTGGATCTTTCTTGTTAGAATCATTCCATAAATGTCGGTGATCTTTGGTGACTCACTCGGTCATAATACCAAGACACTAAAAAGCTGACTGAAAGGTCTGTGTGTGGGAGCAGAGATTTCAATGAGTGAGCTTTATTGTAAGATGGTCAGGCAGGGATTTTGACCATTTTCATGGGGACTTTAAATGTTGGAATCTCAGATTCTTTTTTCTTTCTAACAGTTTGTCTGGAAATAAATTGCCTAACTTCCTCTCTTGGGTCTTTAGCTTGGCTGCCCATATTCTAGGAGTAAAACAGAGGAAATGATGCTTGAGGTTTCAATGTGCAATGAGTTTACTTTCTCTTACTGTTTCTTTTTCATACTAGTACCTCAACTCCATGCTCCACTGTGCCTGGAATCCATAGTCTGGTGACTCCATGGTTTAATTTCTTCAGGAAATAAGCCTCTATTTTCTTAGAAGGGTGAAGGAAACATTATCACCTTGCTGGGCATATGACATATGGGTGGAGAAATGGCAGGATCTGAGGGCCTACCTGCTTCTTACACAGACTTTCAGGTAACTTTCCTATCTTCAGCCCAACTTTTCACTCTCATTTTCTGTGGAATAAAGCAAGCATCTCAATCCTGGTTTTTTCCTAATATTCTTTTACTTAAATAGACTTGCTTCTCATTTATATACCTTTCTGGTGCACTTGGGTTCAGCTTTCTTTTATCTCCTAAGTCATGTACTTCTCACCCATCTTATTTCTATTTCCAAATGTTTGTCAGCATCTCTCATTCACTTTTGCCTTCTCTTTCATCCCCTCTGTATTTGCAGGTATATACCTTTTCAATTTCTTTATAGTAATTTTAAAGGGCCTTCAGAAATATAAATACACATGATCATGTCACCATACTCAACCAAAGGCCCCCAAAACTATAATTCTGTATTTGCTATTTACATTTTTGTTGTTAATTGTCATTGAACAAATGCATAAAATAATAATTCACAAAACCAAAGAGCAGTGAAAAGGAAATGACATTCATCAAGTCTTGTCTTTATGACAACCACAGTGCTAGGTGCTACTGACATAAAATCTTATTGGATCCTTACAATCTCTATGTTGTTCTATGATAGTCATTTTACAGATGAGGAACTGAAGCTTATAAAAATCAAGTAATTAAGTAATTTGATGAAGATTATAAAACTAGCAAGTAGAAGAACTGAGACTTCAATTTAATGCTTATGTCCTTTTCAGTGCATCAGTGATTGTCCCTAAAGTAATTCCCCTCAAATGCAAGGAAATGTCTCAGAAGGTCAATGTATACACCACTATTGATGACAATTGATGACAAATATAAGCATCTGATCATTCCACAGATATTAATGACTATTTTTGTGCTAAATACTATATCAAATATTTGCTTTTTAAATTATGCCCTGTATTCCTTTAGAAATGACTTTTATCTGAAGGATTTGGTAGTAGGGGCAGGGGACAATCTATCTTGATGCCTTTTGCTGGTGCTTACAGCTTGAGTTTGTTGTTTGACTCTTTTGTATCAATTGAGTTGCTGTATCATACGGCATTCTTAGCAAGCCAGGAAAGCAAGATATTTTCACCCCTAGAGGTCTGGCTGAGGAACAAGAACCTTAGATGAAAGCAGAGCTTTAACCGTACGGAACACAGACTTGCTTGCTCTGATCCCAGAATCAGAGGACCATGGTCTCAAGCTGGAAATGAAAGGAGGACTGAGATCATGTCATCCAGTGCCTGGGGGTATGGTGAGACAGGGCTGGGAATGGAAATGTGAGGTGGACTCACTTATCATATTCTTCATTAGCTGGGTTTTGCCCGAGGTAGTGAGGGGTGTAATGTGCTAGGTTTTATGTTTGTCACTTGTTCAGCTCTGTTTATCCACTGGCTCAGTTACTTGACACACACACTTACGGAATGAAGCTTTTTTCTCTTGGGCCCCTCCCAGCATCTTCAGTCTCAGCTGCCTTAAGAATGCACAGATGAGGCTAGCATCCATCCTTTTGGATGTGATAACTCAATGGCCCTGTGAGGAAGAGCCCATATGACTTTATCCTTATCACAGTGATGTATTCCTATTTTAGCCATTTCTCTTTTTCTGTGTCTTGCAATATCACTTCCTTACCTTATCTCTAACACACGTGAACACACATAGACACACACATACAACAGGATATGGATACAAATCAAAATGTGTTATCCCAAGATGCCCAAATTCATGTGTAGCAAACAAAATCTTTTCGCTAATGAAAAAACTTCCATCTTCTTCAAGTAAAATCCTTCTGAGCAAGGCTGTATGTCCTCATTTCCCTTTTATTTAAGGAAGACTTCACTCAGAATAGAGTCTTTTTTTTTTATCTTCGATGAATATGCTGCTGGCTTCCAAAATGCATTAGAGCTTTCATTATGATTTATAAAGACATGCATGCACAAATATAGGTAATATATTAAATAAAAACTATACACACTTCTATAGACATTGTTATGGCATAGAGTTGAGAGGACTAATTTTATTTGACACTGTCTTTTAGCAGAGACGAAATAATGTTACACTCAGCATGCCATGTGTAAAGAATCCAGGGTAGAGAGGATAAAAATATACAAGAGTAAGAAGCCATGACAGCATAGTCTCATGACACGCTGCTTTATTATTATTCTTAATCAGAATATTGATAGGGTGGGAAGTATTTTGGCACTAAAATGTCCATATAATTATCAGCTGCATTATATATATATACATATATATGTGTGTGTGTGTGTGTGTGTGTGTATATATATAACAAGTGTTCAACATGTTTTGTATTGAAGTATTTTATTTAGGATGTATTCCTTCCCACCCACAGAAACAAGAGGTGGAGGGTCGGGGGTGAAGCAACAAAATAAAATAAATGCTCTGATTGAAGGCATTGTTTCAACAAACGTTATTAAGCTGATAAGGAAAGCTGATGCAAAATTCAGTGTTACAGGACTGGGGATGCTCAGGGGACAGAAAGTCAATTATGGTCTTTTCACCTTTGTATTGTTGTGGCTAAATGCAGAGCAGGTTTGGAAGTTAGAAACTGCTGATGCTGTGTGAGGCCAGTTGAGGGATCTCTGTGAAATGATTTATGATCGTCTTAAATCCGTTGTTAGTGGGCAAGAGCCACATTTCATGTGTGATTGGTGTGAGTAGCTCTTCATGACAGTTCCTTTATCGGTTTTCCCCATTTTTGCATCATTCTTCGACATTTTCTAGGAACAGTTCTTTCACTCCCTGAGCAATAAAAGAAGCTCTTGTTATTGATTGTCGATAATGTGCCAAGCTCTGTTTTTTTTTTTGATACTTGGCTCACATTATTTCTAATCCTTAAAACAATCTGGCAAAATGGACATTATCTCCATTTTACCCAAGAGGAGACTGGGGTTCAAAAAAATTAAACAATGTAACTAATAAGTGATTGATAGAAATAGATTTGATTCATGTCCATGGGACTCAGAAGGCTGTGTTTTTCTGCTAATTTAACACATAGTCCCTTTATAAATTCAACCTGATACTCACAGATTCTTTCTTTCTGTAGTGACTCCAGTGAAATGCCATGATTTTGATCCTTGGGGCCTTGGGACCACGACCACTCAGATGCTTCGTGAGTTTCTTCAGAAGCATTTAGTAAAATTAGTAAAGGTAGAACATGTATTTTTTTAAAAAATTGAAATCTACAATTCAAGTAAAGATATCTGGAGAAGTCTAGCTGACCCCAAAGAAACTTAACTTTTGTTTTTTTTAAAAAAGAAGAAAATAATGAATAAAAGTAAGAGGGATTTGCAAAAATATAGAAAAACTGGAGCAAACTGAGAGAAGGGTAACCAAAACAGTGAGTGGCCCTAAAATCAAGAAGCAGAAGCAATTGGTGAATAAATCAGGAGTGGTTAGGCAGAGAGTTGATCTCGCTCATTAATACTTGAAAGGAGAACTATGGGAGAGAAAGTTAACCTTCCACGTATAAGGTGGAAGAATGCGGACCTCGGAAGATCTAGCTCAGGGGTAAAGGGGAACTGTCTCTAAAGTTCCTCTAAAGAACAATCAGGGTTCTTACATGAAACAGGCAGTCCAGAGAAGTAGCAAATTCCCAATTATTAAAGGTGGGTAGGGAAGACCCAGCCTGTCAGCTGAAGGGAATTAAATACAGGGAATTTAGGAATCAGAGAAGTGATTGAAAAAGATTTCCTTTAATGTTCCTTTCAGTCCTGGTTGGAAATTGGCAACCCTGATGCTACTTGCCAAATATGTGCCACAAACACTTTTGGATAGAATTAAACCAGCACATATTGGTGTGCGAATAGTTTCTTAATAATAAAATTGGATGACATTATCAAAGCGTCGTGTATTTCTTTCTCTCTTCTTTTTTTCTTTTTTTAATTTTTGGCTTTATGGATTCTGCCACAGGTTTTAGGCCAAAATGGTTAATTAATGCTCAATTAACACAGCCCCTGTGCTGATTAGTTAATACTATATTTGTATCAGTGATGAGGAAAGTGACAGACTGAATAGAAAATTTAGACAGGGTGTTAAAAATAAGGCAGGACATAAGCCCTACACCTGGTCTGGTCACTGGTCAGGACACACCCTTCTGCCTTCTGTTCAGCTTTTTTTTTTTTTTTTGCATCCTTTATGTGTGTCTCTGTTTTGCTACACACGGCCTTGAGCCAGATAGTGTCGTGAGCTCTCAAATGCTTGTCTGCTACCAGCGTCGTCTGATATTCCTCATGTGTGACGGCCAGCTCCTGTAAACAAGAAGCAAACTCGGCATACATCATAGAGTTCAAACCATGGAGGGTTCAGTTCCTTTCTATATCCTTGAGGAAAGAAGAAGGGCAAAGAATAAGAGAGAGAATGAAGGCCCAAGAGTACTTAAAACAGGATGAACTGAAACTGGTCTACTTTTTAATAGTCCAGGTTAATCACAGACAGGCTGGATTCCCATGATTTTATGAAAGAATAAAGAAATTCTGAAGGTGCATTTTTTTTCCAGTGTTGGGGACTGAGAGTTTTGGGATCTACCTAGACTGGATGCTTCTATTTTAGCATCGCAATGATACAGCTACCATGCATTTATTTTTTTAATGAATTCATTGCTAGACATCAACACTTGTACCATCAATTCTTTCTAGGCAGGAGTCTGTTTCTTTTCTGTGAACAAAAACTTTTTAAACTAGTTTCTAACAGGGTGATTTTTACTTTTGTCTGTGACAATTCTGAATAACCTGGTAACTATGTGTAGAAAAATGCATTTCAACGTCTGTTTTTATAGAGAAGCTATTAAGAGCATTTTGAACTTTGTCCTGATTAATTCTAACATGTGTTCCATATATTTCTGAACATGTAAATACTGTCATGGGACCTGTAAACTGTTGTTTTTTTAGGTGAAGGCACATTAATTATTTTCTCTGATTATGTTTTTCTTGGGGGGAGGAGGAAATTGAGCTCACCCAGGATGAAACATTTTCTTTCTTAGCAGTAAATGGATTTAATAGAAATCCCAAAATATTTTGGCCTGATTTCTATATTTGTTTAATTGTTTTAAGATGCATACAAATTAAATGCTGAATGAAACCTTTAGCCAATGAACAATAAAATGCTTTAGATTCTATAGAGATTGTCGAAAACTAACAAATCCTTTGTTTGTATTTAGCACTAGTTGATGAGGCCTTAGATTTAGTAAGGTTGTGGTCTCAGGACTTATTCTTCGGATAGAGAGAAAAAAAAGGATTTACATATTGAAAAGCATTATTAAAGAGGCAAAATTGCAGAGACTACGTTTTTCCCCAGGAGGAGTCATTTCTGGAGAAATATCTCTTCAGCCTTTTCCCCTCCTTCTTCCCCAAGATCCGCAATGTACCTTTCAAATATGTTGTCTCTTTGCTTCTGAGACAGTGCCTCCATATTTTTCCGTGTGTGGCATGTGTGTGTTTTTGTGTAAACCTGTTACTTAAGAAACATCTCTACAAGCAAACCAAATCTAGACCTGAAGTTCCCACTTCATGAACAAGTGGACCCTTTCATATCCTATTCCTTGAACATGGTGAGCTCCTATGAGACAAAATAAATATTTATATGTGTACGATGCTGTGTTTTGAACTGCTTTATTGAAAGATAACTCGTTATTTTAAACCATTTCTCTCAAGGCACTTGAACCTTGAAAACACAGCAAATGTTCAGGAGACTGTGAAAACTAGCCCCAAGATGTCCCCTCTATCAGGAGTTAAGAAACAACAAGGCATTTCTGAAAAAAATTGTGCTGCTTTGGCAACATTTTGACAGAATTCTCTTGGTTCCTACTCCCCACAGCCTGCTTCTACCCAGCATAAACATAACCAAACTGCTGTTCAATTACATAATGGCCATTTTAATTATTATTTTGTTTAAATCAAAATGCATATTAGTTCCCACAAAGCTAATTTTTAGCAGGAGGGTAAAACAGTGTAACTCCAAAACAGAAGCTTTCCTTGCAGTGCTGCAGGGGTCTGCATTTAGGGTGGCCCTCCATGTCTCTCTCATGGTTTGGCAGGTCTCTTACCATTTTATTTCAATTATTACCAAAAGCTACCCATGTAGGAGTAGCTCCATAAAACTGAAAATTGCAGTTAGGTTCACATCTTAACAGCATTTCAAGTGCACATTGTAACAGAGTCCCCCAGTAATCAAGTTGCAGGAAGGCTGTTATAATAGTCTTTCTCTGTCTCTGAATTGCAGCGGGAAAGGCAGATGTGGAAATTATGAGTAATGTAATTGATAATCTTAAAGCTTTTAAATACCCAAGCTCTCAACAATCGAGATCTATTTGAGTTCAGAATCTAATAAGAAGTAAATACAATAGGTTTCAGTAAGACATTTTATCAGGAGCTCAGCAGCACTTTCACTCCTGCTTTTATGGGCAACATTATCATCTCATCAGCTGACAAGTTGGAGAATTTTATTGTGACACATAATCATTTTTAGTTCATCATATTTCTCCTTTTTCTTGTGCAGTTTTTTAAAAAATGAAGTTTGCTCATTAAATACATTTCAGAGGGTTTTTGTCCCTATTAGATTTAATAGGAAAGGAAGCAGAGTGCTGTTAAAACAAACTGTTTATTGACAACTAATTTATTGTGTTCCACTGTAGAAGGCTCTGTAAAACACATCATTGTGTTAAAAATAATACCCCTAAGAATTTTTCTAGATACCTAGAATCAGAAAGCCCAGCCAGTGACAATTATTTCCAAATTCATCCTACAGTTTATTCCCTAGCCTGGCCCCCAGAACTTGCATGCCATTAAGAGTTAATTCAAATGCCACATTAAATACACCTCAATATTATTTTCGTTAATATGCAAATTATTCATAATATCAGGGTGATCTTACATTCAGTGAGAACAGCAATAATGCCTGCTTAATGATGTATTCATCAGTGCCGTAGGTGTCTTCATACTATTACTGTTATATATTGTTTTCAGAAACAGGCTTGACTACAAAGAAAATTGTATTGTCTCTGCAATAAAGGTTTCAATCCTTTTTTCTCTTTTGGTGAAAAAATATCTTTGTTAAGCACACAGAAGTACTGATAATCCTTCTAATGTTATCATTTTCACATCCAGATATACTGCTACCAAGTAACCTAGCTTCTGTGATCTGGAGTTGTTATCATTACATTTTAATCACAAAGGAATCTCATCAAAATATGGCTTTTTCTCTTTCTTTTTTGTTTGAGAAGAAAAATAATTTTCACATTTCCATCATTTTTTTCTAGATCTTCTAATGATGTGAAAACCAAATTATTTATGAAATATTGTCTTGTCTTGCCTAAAACAAAACAAACGAGTATGCAAGAGTATATAAATGAATAATATCTTGCAAAATAATGCAAACTTTTCATGGCACCAATAACATAAAATATATATTAATGTTTATTCTCTGAACATGTTTTGTCACTTTCCAGTGGAGCAAAAAGGAAAAAATAGGCTTAAGAAGATGCAACTTGTGAAATCTGGTCATGATTGCTCTGTCGCCTAAAAAGTCACGTGGGGGTATGTGGTGGCAAGGTAAATCAGCAACAACCTCAAAAGGGCATTTACATACCTCTATCCTCTGCATTTAAGGCATTATTTAATGCAAAATTTTAAAATTAAAAATCTCCAAATTTGGAATTATCCTAACTATATAAGAAAAAAAAAAAAATCTTCCTGTGATTGTAAGCCTCAGGTTAGACCACAAACCATGTCAAACCTTAATTCCTCTCTTTAGAATGTTGACTTTCAGTCACAGCCTTCCTGCCTTGGGTGTGCACTCAGCTACAGTTGACAGGAAGAATACATCGACTGATTATACAAAACATTCAAATTAAATGTACGGCTATGAAAGAAAAGCATAAAAGAGGCGGAGGAATTTTCCTCCTCCCAAGCTCACCATCCCAGGATTTCCCAGTGATAAAAATTAAAGCTAACCAAAGGATCTTTTGGAAGCAAGATTGTTTTGCCATGGATGAGGGATTACTGATTGGCTTTTTAACTTCAGCTTTTCCAAATAGTTTTTCAGTTATTTAATTTACTCTACATGGAGTCTATTGATTATTCAAGTTGGCAGTCAATTTTATAGGGCACCCCGCTGTTTCTTTGCTTAATGTAGTCAATGATTGTAATTGCTTGATCAGTGCAGCCCATGAAATAGGTTTTGTGTCTTTTTTACAATGCATTGATGGCTTTATCTGATGCAGCCTTGGCAGGGGCCGGGTTTTACAGCGCTACCCGGAACTCCCAGAGGTCTCTAGATTAATGGCTATGGCGAGCTGCCGGGGCTGCTGATGCTGCGCTCCAGAATGTATTCACACATCTGGCATGCCACACTTGGCGCTGGCGCCAGCTTTGTGTTGTGCAGCTACAGAATCTCTCACCAGTGCCTAGTTAACTGTTTTCACTAAGGGAATGAGATAAAAAGCCATCCAGAGAGCTGTTGGCACCCACTCTCTGTCACTGTAGTCACACATTAAAAATTTTTTTTCAGTCTTTTTTTTTTTGAAGAGGCAAGTGATGTATGGAAACAACAAATTACGTGGAATGTTTATGTTTTGAACTCTGTTTGGATTCTGAAAAGCATCCCATGGGTGTTCAAATTTCCTGTAAACCAACAAGCAGCCCCTCCTTCCTTTAATCACCGCCTTCCCTTGGATGAGAGCATGATAGTATGAAACGCATCCAAGTTTTCCGTATGAGCTGACAGGGTCTTTGGATTTCTAGAGAAAGGTGGATAGTAGAATCACAAATGTGAAAAAGCAGCCTGAACCACCCTCCACAGCTCATTACAATAAAAAGGTAATTCTCCTGTCTTTCAGTGAATCGGGTTAAATTGCTCAGGCATCATTTGCCTATGCCTGCATGTCAGTGTTTCATATTTGCTACAACTTGAATTGCATTATTAGACACGTAAAATGTAGTTCTAATAAGTGGACCAAGAAAAAGTAATGAAATCTGCAATGGAGTTTCATAAATCCATGGACAATATAATTATATAGTACACATACACTATTTACAATGCCCAGGATGACATCTACCAAAAAAGGTAAAAATGTGATAGATTTTTAGACCAGCTGGGCTCTGAGTTGATTTTCTCAACAGAGTTTGACATCAGAACTGGACAGGTACAGTTTCTTTATTAATACTTTTCTCTATGAGTAATAAACTATAAATGAATAATGCATCTCTGAAAAGGAAAAGTCTACTGAGAAGACAGAAAATAATACTTTAAATTCGTAGGTCTGCATGGAACTGAAATTTCCATTAGGGAAAGCAACTGTATAAGAATACCACATATGTGTATGCAATACTAATAACCTGCTGCACTATGTGAAAAAAAATTAAAATTTTCTGAAAATAACCATTCTCATTTTTAGATTTTACAGTCATTGCGTGATGTCGTTGCTAGGATCATTTCACCGTTAATTCAGATTTTAATGCATTTACAATAGAAGGCTCTCCAGCAAACTCCCCCTCTCACCCTTTCCTTTCTTGGCCTTCAGACACATTCTAAATATAATTCATCCATTTTGTGCATAGCCGTATATATTACACAACTTTCTTTCCTTATACAGAATGTTATTATTTAATAAGTTGAACAGAAAGAAGCCAAGTCAGCAATTTATCCCAGTTTACTGACAGCCCAGCTTTTGAAACATGAAGAACTGCATTTTTCTCAAGGACTGGGTAAAGCATCTTTCTGTTCCTCTACTCCTAATTTCATTTTACTTTGAAATGTCATAAAAATGACAGTCATTTTGAAATAGATGTCTGAGTCACGTTATCATTGCTGTGTGCATCAAGATGGTCTTGTCTGCATGACTGAAAGCCTGGATCCATCCTCCTGCACCCCACAACACACACACACACACACACACACACACACAATGGGTGGCACAGCAAAGAGTGACATGAGAGCTAAACAAAATACTCAAAGGAGGTGAAGGACTCACTAATATGACAGCTGATGAAAAGCCTTGCTTCAAACTGATTTAAGATAATTTGTGATATGGGATGAGTGCTTGGAGACGGTCTGGGAAGATTTTCATTGTTCAGGTTAGGATGATCACACCCACCCTCTCCCCCAGCTCCCTCACAGTGACAAAAGCTTGGTAAGTCAGTTCCTGAGGGACACCGTGTGTAGTCAGTTGATCCTGTGGTGGGATTAGCTTGATTCTTGGTCTCCATTCATTCATTTCTCGGTTTGCTGAGCACTTATTTGGGAGGCTAAGTCCCTTTTCCACACCTCTCACCCATCTGTTATTGATTATAAAGTTCCAGAGGGCAGTGCCTTTGTCATTTTCGCTTGCCTTTTATTTTTCCTTTTGGTAGCAAGGTGTTATGCAGATGTGGACACATAATAAATACTACAGTGCTGAGCTTTGTTGCCCCTACATAAAAGGAGACATGGCCCGAGGAAAATAAGGGCAAGTGGGTTTAATCACACATCTGAAAAGATGGAGAAAGTGTGTGGACAACACAGACTTTTACAAGGATGACAGGGTTCTCTCTTTGGTTATCTTCCTCCCAGAGTACAACGTTGTGAGAAGGAAATCAGGGACAGGAGTAGCTTTGTCCAACAGAAGTAGATTTGAAACTCTACCCTTGTCCTTAGTGCTGTGTGATCTTGAGCAAATTATTCATTATCTCTGAACTTTATTTTCCTTTGAGGATAAGTACAGAGACTAAAACAAATTGCCTATTGTCGCTGCGAGGATTAAACAGGGCATCATGAAGCAGCACCTGGCTCAGTGTCTGCCACATAGACGGTATTGCATAAATGTTGTTCCACCCAGCTGTGCTTACAAGAGGACAAGGTTCAATTTCTTGCTCTTTCTTTCCTCCTGAATACCTGTGCTACTTGTATGATCTATCTTTTTCCCCCGCCTCTGGCCTTTGTTTTAATCCAACTTTGCTTTTCATGCCTAATCATACCAATTGCTTCCTGAAGACACAAACTAAAATACGGTTTAGAACAATAAAAAGAACACAATGTGCAATAGCTAAACATCATCAGGTTTGGGGGGAATATTACTGGTTCTCCTACACTACATATATTTCAGAAAAGATCAAAACTTAATTGATACCATTTGTTGCTTGAATTCCTTTACTTGCGACATTCCCTGGGCTACCAGGCAGCAGAATGAGCCAGGAGTTGAGAAGCCAGGACCTAGTCAAAGCAGGCTATCCTGGCCAAGGTACTTTAGCCTGAAGTGAAAACGGTGAATTTTAACTAAGGTTTACAAATGAAGCCAAAGATTTAAAGGCAGGGTAACCAAAAGCAAAGTCTAAGATGTGAGCGACGGATGCGAATTTTCTGGTTTACACGGTAACAGGAAAGAAATGGGAATCTATCTAGAAAAGCAACAAAAGTCTTATATGATTGTCATGAACACAACTGGCCTGGCCCTTCAGCTTCCTGTTGGTATGGGGGTATGTCAGGTTGTCTTAAAGAAAATGGGTTGAGGCAAAGAATCCTGAATATTGAATTCTGAGCCAGATGGCATGTGACTCTCTGCCTAGGTAGCAGACAGCTTTGTGGTTCTCCTGATTGGTTAGATCCTAGTTTACTTGGCAGTTAAAGAAAGAGGTCCTTGGAGATGGCAGTCACACCTGACCCTTCTCATACCTCTTGACAGTTCAAGGGCTTAGGGTTGATACCATGATAGAGAAGTTGTCTAAGAAATGAAGTCTTCTACCTTGGTACATGCTGCATATTTTCAAACCTACTGCCAATAACAGCAGTTTTCCGAGAAAGTTTATAGCTCTCAGTATTTCTCAGAGGGGATACATCTGTCTACAGAGAAGCTGGGGGGAAATGGGAAGAATGTTCTCTAATATCCCTTTAAAGGTTAAACTCTTCAGATACTCAAACATCAATGTTTGTGTTATTCTCGTATATAGAGATACCCACCCATTCTCCTAGGTTTGTCTGTAGCCACTGGTGAATATCATAACATAAATGCTAAAATGGAAATGTATAATAGTAAACTGAAGTTTTATTCATTTTCTATGAATCACAATGTTTGTGGTGTTTCCACCATTGAGTTGGGGGCATTCAGGGTGGGCATTCAGGGTGCTTCGGGAAAGGAGAGACACCCACAGTGATACGAAGGGCAGGGGTGGGACAGGAGGCCCAAGTTGTGGCTAAAATAGCTCTGATCCTAACCAGATGTCATTCTGGAAATGGAGAAGGGGGTACAGTTTGAGAGATAAACAACTCTAATGGAGGATAAAATTTAATTTGACTAAAAATATACCAGAAGTGGGTGTGATTTTAACTGCTTACTTTGCCATCATCTCACATCTAACACCAAACATTCCTCCTGCTTTCCGCCCGTCTCCACCACAATTAACAAGAATAAGGGCCTAAGAACAGGAAGAGGCAGGCTTAAGAGTGAGAAGATTACTTTTCCCACAATTCTGAGTCATAGTGAATATATTTCACATCTACTATGAGGACTGTTTAGTGAGAAATCTACAAAAAGCATGACCCTTTCTCTTCCACTTTAATTTTGGCCCTAGTAGGATACTCTGACACATATTCCAACAGAAAGAAAAAAAATTATGGGGGGTTGTCTAAACCAGCACTTATTGATCACTTAGCATGTATAGGTATTAAGTAGTATACATGCTTTTACATAAATATAAGTGTGCACATTTGTGTGTGTGTGTATATTCTCTGACATTAAGTTTCATTTAAGCCTATTTACTTAAAGTGAGATAAATATTATTACATTCACTTTGTTAATGGGAAACTGAAACTCAGAGACAGTCTAAGTAACTTCCCTGAGGTTACACAGATAGTAAGAGGTATATTCATGGTTCACACCCAGTGTGACTTAATCTGAAACCATGCCTTTTACCCTCCTTCTTGTTGCTTTACTCTGTGAGTATGTGGTGTACTTTTCACTACGAATAAGCACAATTCAAAATTGGCTTCTTGAGCTCTAGATCCTTGGAGGACTCATTTGTGGGTCTGATTCCTGAATGTGGTACATATGTTTGTTATCGAACGCTGTGTCCTGCTTGCTTAGTCTTGGACATGCTGGTTGTGGACCCATCCTGGAAAGGTGAACCTCAGCTGCTAGGTTCTGTGGTCTCCTATCTACATATTCATGTGCAACTCCTATATGGGCATGAAGAGGGTCCAGTTTGGATGTTCTAGACTTTGAATATTGCAGGAAAAAAAATCTCTATTTATAAAAAGCTTTAAAAATATAGACAGTTGTTTACAGAAGAACTGTAAATGATTTTTACAGCTAGTATTCAGACAAAAGCTTAATTCAAACACTACATCTGCATTTTGTTTTAATTTAAAAGCTTTATTGTCTGTGTAAAGGACATACTGATATTAAGTACACACATTCAATGTGAATTAAAGATTTGAAATTCTTTCCCCAATTATTGTCCTTGGTTCCCACAAAATTTCTTCTCCCCTCAAATCCAAGACTTCAAACTTAAAAAAATAATAGGAAGATGTGTTTTTTATTTAGGTTGAATGCCTTGAAGATTGAATGCTTCAGTCTTCTGCAACCTGTGGGCAGACAGAGCCACACTGTCTTCCTCTTGGCAATGAGGATATTTGCTTACATTTTGGTTTGCTAAAACACCATGCCCTTCAGTTACTTACCCAAGTGACATATTCACCTCAGTGATGGAAAAGTAACCTGACTCAAACCCATAAATAATCTTCACAAAAAGGGGCTATTTAAAAATGTTCCATATGATATTCCTAACCAATAGTTTCATAGACCAATGACTTTTAAAACAATAAAATAGATACAATAAAATAAAAAACAAAATCATAGAATTTTCAAAGAAATATCTGTGATTGTGAGAAATTTGTTCAATATCTCCGAAAATGAAAAGAAAACATTTTATTGATCTGCACTTGCATCCTTTAGGTAACTATTAATATGTTAACTATACATTTAATTTGCTATATTTTATCAATGCTTAAAACTATACTTATATGCTTAAATCCACTTACTGGTGAGAAGCTCTTTGAAAAAGTCTGCCTCCACAGAAAAGTTTTTGTTTTATTTTCTATCCTATTATCTCTTTAAAAATAAAGTTATATATTCATTTTATTTACATCAAGTATTCTTTTGGTTTACTAACTAATTGTTTTCATTCATGGTAAGCAAAATCTTTTATTGCAAAGAGTATTTTTAAACTTTTGTTCTCATAGATTGGGCTGAATGAGAAGTCACTAATTGTGTATCTCTGTGGATATCATATACATTCTGGAGGTAAAACCCATGTTGTCAGTGAACCGTGGGGGTGCTGGCTAGACTTCAACTTTGTCATTAGGGAAACTGCTCATACATGGACTGTTCCTGAGAACTCTAGTTCTGTTAAATGTGCTTCCCTAACATTTTTTGTGCTCCTAATTTGAAACTTTTCAATCAGTTTTAATCTCCACATCCCTCTGCACGTCCAGATTCTGGCTGTGCCTTGCAGAGGAAGTGCCAGCATTCCATGAGAACAACGGTCTCTGTGGAATTTTTGGCTTGACCAGAAGCAGGAAGAGTAGGAAATGTTATTTTAAAAAGTCCCGTTTTTCACACTGCTGATGTCTGGAGAGTCGAGATAAGCTTTGAGCCTACTTCCAAATCTCCGGGTGCTCCTCCAAGAGTGCTGGAAATGGGGGTGTGAAACATAGCTTGCTGAGGTGGGATTGGACAGAGATCAAGACGCAACAGAATTGGCAGTAGGTCTTTTCTCCGTTTAGTTTCCAGGATGCTGGAGGTGAAGCTGGAGTTTTCCCATCCTTAATGCCTTATCTAGAAGACAGCTCTGTGAATACTGGTCCAAAATGTTACTTTTCTTTTTTGTAAATATTATACTTTGAGTTGTTGAGTTTTGGTGAGCCAGAGAGCCCAAAAGTAATCTTTATTCTTGAAATATTTATACATGGAAGCATTACTGAAATAAGAATGCATGATTCCTTGGATTGGATTACATAGTTGTGACATAATTACTTTATTTTTAGTTCTTAGTGCTTAATGGAAACATGACATGGAAGTGGGTGCTGGGGCAGAAACTAAGTTGTGGAAGTGACTGAATGGTTAAGAAGCTGTTGACTGTCCCAAGTCTCTGCATCCTTTTTATTCTTCAAACTATCAACTATTTTCTTAACATTACCTGTGGATTTAGAAAAGATGTAAATCATTGCATATTTAGAAGCTGTTTGTGATGAAATACTACAGTGAGCTCTCCAAAGATCTTTTTTTTAACACACGAGTATTTCCCAATCTAAAACTATATTGTAAATATCTTCAAGCTGCTAAAGATCTAGCCAATATATATGTGAGAAAGAAAAATTATTCTTATAAGTTTAGTAAATAAAAGCATCATGTACAACAGTTATTTTAAATTCAAAAATTACCCTTTATAACAGGTCTCATATATTTACCGATTTTATAACCAATATTCTTTAACCAGAATAGAGAGATGTTAATATTCCAGAAATGCAATTCTGCAAATACTGCTGGAAATAGTCATTTATTCTCTCTGAAAATGCACAGTACTTATAAACTTTTTTTTTCTAGTTATCTAGGAATTCATGAGAAAAGAGAAGACTCAAGACAGGTTTTAGACATTGGACACTATTGCATGGCAACAATTGAGAACAAAAATTCCTCTGCCTCAGCTAATATCCAGTGCCTCCTCACAATTGAATTAAGCAAGTGATGTAATTAAGTGATTCAATGACAGCATTTACTAAGTGGATCCGTCAAAGATGCCCAGTGTAGGGCATTCAGAAGGTTTAAAATGGAAGACACTTTTTGTTTTAACATGGACAATGACTCCTTGTGAAATTGAATATTGTTTTAAACTTTCTCTTCATCTTTCTACTCTTTAATCAAAAGGATAAATTTATTTAGTGTATACTTAATATGTCCTGTCTCTGAGTTTTTACTTGGTCATTTGTATTTCTCTCTTCTACATTTTCTCTGAAATCTCCAGTTATATTATGATAGATATCTTTAATATAGACTATCTAAATAGGTATAGATAGATATATAACAGCAACTAATGACTAATGATGTTGCATCTTAATCAGAAAACTATAAACAACCATAAGGTCACTATTCCCATGAGTTTATTACTATGGCTGGAGAAGATAATCTCTTAAAGCAGTGGCTTAACTTTATCTATGTTTGTCCTCATAATGAAGTCCTTCTGGAATAGTCCATATTAAAGTCACCTTGCCCCTTACTTTAAAAAGAAAAATTTTAGCATTCAAGCAAAACTGAAAACTTGGCATAAATATTAGACCACAAAATCCTGACTTTCAGAAGCAGGGAAATACTAAAGAGGCAAATGGTTGAGGAGGTTTCATTTCCTGCAAATGGAATCATATTAGTGCAATCAGCCTGGGTTTATTCAATGGCTCAAATAATATTTTTCTCCTTTAATGAATATTAAATTTACCAATAGTCTTTACAAATACTATTTAATAAGCTTCAATAATAAACATGTGCTCATGTATAATGTGCAAGCCAAAGAATAATAAGACATAGTCCTTTTCCTTTAAGAGTTGATTTCTTATGGGGCAAAATAAGCACATGAGAGGTCCTACTTCTGTGTGTGGACATTGGGATAGTATATTGGGGATGAAATCTCTCCAGTCAACTATATCTAAATATCTAATGAAAACACCTTGTAATTTGAGACAGCATATAAATACACAAATGTATAAATAATATGACCTCCTAATTTTCAGGGATTTTTATAATCTTTAACATACTTTCACAAGCATATGCCACAAATACATGAAGTGGGAAGAGTGAAGTTTATAGAAAATGGAGAATCAAAAAGGTAATTAACAGCAGGGTCTGGAGTCAAGTTTTCCAACTCCCATTATTTTTCTGTTTCCATTTCAACCTGGACTTTTTCATTTGAGAGTGACTAGGGTGAAAAGTGATTCTAAATTTTTCGAGGGCAACAGAAATAGTATTATCATAAAAATTGTTTATATTTAAAAAAATAAAGAACAGATTATCCTTGGTTTTATAGCAATACCATGCTATGAAACACAAACAAGTGTACACCCTTGGGGACTTAAAAATGAGTTATTACATTTATTTGCTTACCTTGGCATCAGTGGCAACATGGCTTAAAGGTGGTGACATGTGGCAGAAAGAAATCAATAACTAGAAATAGATATGCCATGGCTCTAGTTTGAAAGGGTAATCATTTCATTTTTCTTTAGTATTTCATGGACTTTGTCACTTTAAATTAAAAAATAAGAGATCAAACTGGATCTGAAAGTTTAATATTTATTTGAAAATTATTTATTAAAGTAGCTAGCAGCCTTCAGTGTCTCTTGTTTTTAGTCTATTGTGTCCAATTGTGAGTATCATGTACATTCCACAAGAACTAATTTGTGTTACTTAGGTAGAACTGTTGGATTTATTTGCTTGGCCTTGATTAGATTAGATCTGGCCTTATCAGTTGGGTCATTCTGTTTAACTTCTTATACTTATATTTTATAATATTATAATAAAAGATGAGCACTTCCCATCAGTGCCTGTTCACAATCATTTATCCTTAATGTGTCTGGAAGAAACAGAGAGAAATGAAAGAAGACACTTTCTCATTCATGATTCTTTTAAAAACTGTTCCCTTGTCTTCACCCCTCCCATCCTGATATCGCATGCATGGCTTGTTCTCAGCCTGCTCTGAGACAAGCTAGGGCAGGCCCTGTAATATGATTCAAATTGCAATCTCATGTCTTGCATCCCCCAAACACCTCATCTCCCATGCAACCTGGAACCTTCATTCCAGTCCCCAATTAGACTAATATCTCTGCCCAGCTCCGATTGGGGGTGATGAATCGGCTGGGAGGATGGAGGGGAGACAAGGCGATCTTCTCAGCTCCTCTGCATTCCCATAGGCACGCAGCATTTGACAGATTGGGCAGAACTGCCACGGAAGAGTCTGACACAGATGGTGTAATTAGAAAATGCGAAGTGCGAGTGTGAAATTTATCTTTGATCAGCACCTCCTTGCCAGATTGTCATCTATGTTAATATGATGATGGCTTCTTGGAGATGGATAGAAGGAAACAGCAGCCTTGAAGAGGAAACAGAGACTGTTCACTCCATAGAGAAGATATTCTATTTACTTCTGAAATCCAATCAATTTCAACAGGCCAAAATGAAATTGTACTTACTTAATTTATATGAAAAACAAGCCTAACCTGATTCACACACTTTATTAAGCCTATAATCAATATAGTAAAATCTGAGCTCTAGCTGGAAGGGGAGACATGTTAATTTTTTATGGAATAATAAATTAAAAAATACAATCTATAACTGTAGGAGCTGTTGAAGACAATGTGCATCTCTCTTTATCAAGGCTCTATGAAAAATGCATAGACGAAAATCACTATACTCCATAGCATTAAAACTCTAGACACTGCCAGCGAAGTTTTATTCTTTACTTTTCCTCCACTCTTTTTCTTTCAAAATAATACCTAGGATTTTTACTCAGTTCAAAGTACACCAGCCTTATTTTCCTTGATGTTTTAAATTTTGTGCTTTTTCTCTGTATTTCGCAACTTTGAAATTTTTAAAAAATTAATAAAACGCGTTTTTCGTCGGGATTTGATAAAGTTGCTTTCTTTTTATATTATCTTCCTGGAAAATCTGGACATTTACCATTACAAGGACCAAGTATAGCCATAAACTATTTCTTCTTAAGTTTTATATATCCAATAACAGTCATCTTTTCTTTGGATGGCTCAAAAGGTTCAGGTTTGCAAGCATCTATGATAGACTACATTTTGCTATATCTGCTCAAATGTTCACATTGACGGTGCTAATTTTCAGGAAGGTAAATTAGCATAATTAATGACCAGCCAAATTTGGGGGTAATACAGTATGTAATTAACATTAGAGAGTTCTGTTGTACCACCTGCCCCCACATTTCATTGTTGCAGGGATCGAACTGTACAGGAGGAAATTTTCCCCTTTGCTGCACTGAGCAGAAAGCAGCTTTCTTCATCAGAATAAGCCATTAGCTGTAATGGCATGTAGGTGTAATGGAATGTGCTCAAAACATCTGTGCTGAGAGCAGGGGAGAAATTGCTGCATGCAGTCGTAGGCCTTTGGGGAGCTTGATTAAGGGTTGCTTCAGAGAACTTGAGATCTGGCTTGGGATGCAAAAACAAAAAAAAAAAAAAGGAGAAAGAGAGAGAAGAAAGGAAAATAATGCTAATAGATTTACGGATGTACTGCAGGGAGAACAAAAGATTTTTAATTTTTTTCTTCCTTTATTGCTCTTATATTGCATCTGTTCTCTGTTGGGCTTTCACTTATTGAAGTGATCTCGAAAAAATGTAGCTCTAAACGCAGTTTAGTGGGAAAGATCATAGCTGTAGAAATAAAATAGGTTGATTTCCCCCACCCCCCATTTTGGTTAGCTAATGGAAAATTCCTCACAACCTGTGAAGAAAAATACTAAGTATTATTTATCTTAAGTGTGATCTTAAAATTAGTCTCAGAAAATAACATGAATATACAGATTTGGGGCTCTAAATACTTTCTTGGTTTTTTTTTGTTATTTATTTATTTATTTTTTATCAGTCTCCACAGAGCAGTTCTTGCAATGTATCAGGTAGCTGGGTTATTCATTTTCAACTGCTTAATTCAGTATTTCCAGCAGTACTTTAAGCTGATTTTGAACTCACTTTTTAGACAAAATTTGCATGAATATATGTATTATAGGTAACATGATTTGAACTTCTGAGGACAACAGAAATTATTTTCTACTCATTTATTTTCTCAGCAAATACCTACTGAGCACTTGTTACGTAAACAATACTTTTTCCCTGCTGGTGTTTGGTCACCATTGCTAGGAATGTAATACATTACATTTGGCAGCTAGCATTGCTGATTGTATCACCTTAGCCATCTCCTTATTCCGTGCTGACTGCTGAAGCCAAATCGATCATGCAGTGATATACATTGATTGCTAAAACAACTCAATTGAATACATTGATTATGATGAGCTTTGGCCATTTTAGAAGTGTTAAAGAAACAAAATATTTGCTTTACTACAGCCTTCACAGTAAAGATAAGCTAAAAGAGAGTTATATTTAGATAATGGGCTAGGGAAGGGTTAAACATTTGTGAAACTCATGCAACCAAAAGGGAATTAGCATTCTGCATGGGACAGATGTGAATGTATTGCTTAGAAAATTAGAAACAAACCTGAAAATATTGGGTGATTTTATGATTAGGTAAATCTTACACTTTCTAATTACAAATGACAATGAAGCACTCTATTCGCTGGAATCTGTCTTCCTTATGAACTAAGAAGCTTGCTGAGCTTGTGCCAAAAACTCCTTGCACTGAAGTTTAAAATATTTAGGAAGGCAAGAATGTAATAAAAATTCAAAAGCTAATAATATTATGGTGGCTGGCATTGTTTACAATGTAGAGCACCTGCTGTTAAAAAAAAAAAAAAAGAAAGAAAGAAAAAAAGTGAAATCATCAAACTGTTCCTAAATGGAAAATCTGGGCTCTCTGCCAGTTACACAATGTGTTTCAGGTGCACTGTAAATAGGAACAATAAAAGGTACAGACGAAAGAATACGAAATGTTAAATCTCAAATACTTGAGAATATTAATATGATGTTTCTTGAAAGAAAATCTTGGGACTCTTCCAGTGTTCTCCTTTGCAAGGAGGGGGTTTAAAATTTTTACACAGCATATGTAAAGTTCTAAAACTTTTAATTGCCTTTATCTCAAAAAGAATACATATGAATGCAGGACCATTTGCTTCAGCTGCATTGCCCTTAGTTGTTTCAGACAGAAAGGTCCCTCTAGACCTGCAAATGTGAATTGCATTGCTTCCAGTGTCTCTATTATGTACCTGTGTGTGAGAGTGTGTGTGTGTATGTGTGTGTGTGTATGTGAATTGCAGTTTGCAGAATTAAGTCCTGAGAGAAAAAAAAAAGAAGGAAAAAGTAACTTATATTGCCTATTGTTGAATACTAACTTTCTACATTAAAATTAGCATTATGAGCAACTATAAAATATCAGACACAAAGGGTGATGGGAGGTCATATTTCTATCTTCTCACTATGAAGCACTTAATAATGGATTCTTCCAGAATTAGACACCTATTTTTACCAGCTAACAACTCATACGTGCCAAATTTCCCTTTCTAGTTCAAATGTTTTCCTTTTTCAATGAGGCATTTTAAAATCAAGTCATCTTTAAAAAATGCCTATTACATTTTAAAATGCCAATCTTTCACAAATCAAACTGAGACATAATCTTAATGCCTATATTTTAAAAATAATTTCTAGAGTGACACAATTGTTTTCCAATGATAAATGGAAACTAACCTTCAAGAACTCAGCATCTTTCAAATATACAGTATTTTTAGAAACTGAAAATAAAATTATTTTAGTCATGTCTTTCAGACACTGAAAATTAAGAACTACACAGTTGCAAAATATTTGGGGTAAGTTGTGTTTGAGTCAGGAAATAAATGGAACTCCTAGGTCCTCTTAAATGTCCTTATCACAATGGTAATGATTAATACAAAAAGGTGGACTCTGCAACGAGACAAAATAGAAGAACAATTCTTGCCTTTGTATATCTACTCTACGTGGGATAATATTTGTTGCTCTAACATTTACTGAGTCAGCTTGAGAAAGTTAATCTCCCTTAGCTCAGTTTCTTCATCTTTAAAAGTGGCTTAAAATAGCACATAATATGTATAATTTTTATGAGGATTAGATGAGATCATACAGCTAAAGCACTTAGTCTAATGACTGACACATAACAAGATTTAGCTAGGTTAGTTAGGTATTGTTATTGTGATTATTTCTGAAATATTTGTACTTTCTGTATCACAGCTGTCAAGAGGCGAGATAAGTCATTTGCAATTGGCAATGTTTCAAAGGACTCCAGATTTCTCCAAAGAACCTAGATTTCCCAGGTATGTTTCCTCACATGTCCTTTCATCTGGCATCATCGGTGGTAGAAATTCCATGGGTCACCCTGGCACTGATTTCCTTTTGACTTTACTATCACACACTCACATTCAGGACTCCATGTAAAGCAATGGGTTATTATGAAAAAAATAGGGCCCAACTCTTTCAAGAGTTCCTTGAAGAGTATGAATTAGAATTAAGAAGGTGGAGAAGCTAGCAGAATAGGAAATGGACAATATTGGCAAAAGAAATCTGTAAGTGCACAGTATAACACGGCAGAAGATTGGAAAACAGAGAGATCAGATTAGAAGGATTAGAAAGAAGATTAGAAAGTGAGCTTTGCCTCAGACAGACTTGTGTTTTGTTCCTGGTTTTGTCATCTATTACTATCTATGCATCTTTGGCAAGTAGATCTTCTTCAGCCTCAGTGTCTCATCTGTAAAATAGGGATATTAATACCTATATCATTGTGAGAACTAAATACCAAAATGGCTAGTAAAGTGTCTGACAAATAAAATATGTACATAAATATTTGCTGCTTATACCGTAAATTGTCTTTGACCTCACTTCCCTTTTTAGATTTATTTTTAGAAATCTACATATGTATACTTGCTATAAAAATATGTAAGGTGCTTATCATAAAGTAACTTCAACTCTTTAATAAAGAATAATCAGGAAAGTCTATTTCAAAACTAACTTTATGAGTCAAGTTTCAAATATCAGGCCTTCCTCCTGTCTAATCAATATTCTCCAATTCTGTAATCTACAAAAATTATATATGTCCATATAACATGATGTAAATATGTTAATATAATGTTGCTAGTTTAGTTCTTACAATTATGGAATTAGAAAAATAAAAAAGAGATTTTTAAAACAGCAAGGTTTTATGAAATATCAGGTACTACCATGGCATTGAACTACTCACTGTAGACTCCTAAATGAGCACATAATTTGTATCAAGTTTTTCGATTTTGTCAAATCACTTAAACAAGTAGTGGCTTTAGGTACCACCAAAAGATGGGTACCTTGGATTTGCCCCCAGTCATTTAATGCCGGCCTGGATTATTGAGATTATGTACTTTTTAACTTCCATTCCCTTCTCCAAATAACTTTCCACATCATCTCTCCTTAGAGGACAATGATATTGTCATTGTTCTTCCTCTTAAATTCAATTGTCTGCTCTCTTAAATTCTGCAAATCACCTCATAAATCATGATCACAAAATATTGAACAGTTAAATATTTCCCTAGTAATATGATGTGCCTTTTGACTACATTCTTGCGCAGGTATTAGCCATCTACATTAGTGTGGCTTACTGATATTATCTTGAAGATGTATCTATATTATCACTTTTAAAGTACAAGGCATAAGTACTAAAAAAGCAATGATAATATGCAACACCTTGAATGAATATGATCTCATATTGATTATAATGATGGTGATTACTTTGATGAAGGTACTGAACATGTGCAAAATAGAAACAAACATTCAAGATGAGTGAGTGATGAATTCTGCCTGTGGTCAGAAGAAAACAACACTCCCAACTCTGCAAACTGATCACATCCATACTTAGTCCTGTTTGTGGAGCCGCCTTATTAACGACATTAGAATAAAGATATGAAGGTGATGTATAATCATTACTAGTTTTTAACCAAAGATTTTGGTCACAATAAGGACCAATAGCTGTTTCTTTGGACCTCTGAGCCCATCTCTGCTGGAAAGATATTTGATACATTTTAGCATGCAGGAAACAATAAACATTTACATTTATTTTAAAAATGCTTTTCAATTAACAGTTAAATTTTTTTCAATGTTTTCTTAATTATTTGTGACGTTTCTAAGGTTTTTGTGAATAGATGCATTTGAAAAAATTACAGGTAATTTTAATCCCATTCCAGATGCTTGAAGTAATGACACAATCTACAGCTTTTAACAACATAATGCATTACATTAAAATCTTTGGGATTTAAATCACACGGTCACAGAAATCTCAAACCTGCTTAAGCAAATAAGAAAATTTAGTAGATCACTAGTTGAAAACCGCTGAGACATTATTGCCTTCAGGTATGACTTGATCCAGGAGCTTACATAGTTACCAATGTGCAGCTCTCTCCATCTCACCACTGTACTCCACTTCATGTTGGTGTGTTGGTGTTTCCCTTGAATTTCACCCAGGGGCTCACTAGCAGCTCCTGATTTAACTACCCTAGAATTCAAATTTAATGGAAAAGCAAAAAGAATCTTCCCATTTCTCCTTTAGAAATCCTTGGTTTAGTAGTGATTTTCTTGGTTTGGATCCCATGCCCATCTTTAAATATCACCATGGCATGGGGAATGTGACACCTCAATTGGCCAAGACCACTTCAGTGCCTCTTCTAGACTGAGGTATGGAAGACGATTTATCCTAACATGGAGTCTAAGAGTAGGTTTGTTTCCCAAAGGAAAGTCAGGATATGATTGCTAAAGGAAGAGAAAAAAAATGTTGGATGGCAATCCTATGAAACAGCAGACATCTCACTGACTACTGTATCCTCAGACTGGAGTAAGGCATGGCACACAACAGATTCCTGATACTTGTGCGTTACCATTGCAAATTGTCAGTGCATCACAGTGAGTACGTGAATCAGACAGAAGTGAACATTAGTTTTGTTCACTCAGATAACAAATATGGAATACCTAGATTTGAATGAGGGCGCTGTATAATTTTTATAGTAATTTATTATATGGGCTACGATAATGGAACAAGCAAGGGAGAGTGATATGAATGCCAATTCCACATAGAGCGTATGGTATGAGGAATTGTCTTATATGTAAAATTCAGTGGGTCTCCATCATAGATGGCATGGGGTTTTGCCAAATTACACCAATGGTAAAATACTAGGAATATAAAAAGAGCATGCATAACATAGTGTAGTTAACAGGATGGCTACAAAAAAAGTGTGTAATTCTTCTTTATTCATTCATTACTTCTCTAAAATCTTTCCTATGCCTATCATGTATAGCTTGATCACGTCACTGGAGTATGGGTGGCCTTGAATGCCTTGCTAAGGACCTTGATCTTTCTCAGTAGGCAAAAGGGACTTGAAAGGTTTTAAAGAGAGTCAAAATGTAAATCTGGCTCTGAATTACTGTTGAGAAATGGCAAAATAAACTATGGAAAAGAAAGAGAGAGGGGGAAGTAGAGAAGGAAGGAGAAAGCAAAATAAAAGGGTTGGTAGGAGGGAAAAAGTAAACTAGAAATGATATTGAGGGACCAGTGTATTTTCCCATTTATCTTCTTCTTCCTTTCCTGCTCTTTTTTCTGCCTTTATTACCAATGTAGTATGCATTCATTTATAAAAAAAAAAACTTTACAGAATTATATATAATAAATGTTAAAACCTGTCTTCCAATAGCACTCCATAAAGTTAATTATTGATAATATTATAGGATGTTTTTCAGATTATGTACTCAAGATCCTTCCTCCCTTTCTCATTTTCTCCCTTTCTCCCTCCCTGCCTCTCTCTCTCTTTCTTTCTCTCTCCCTCCCCTGCTCCAGAAATGGTATCATCCTCTATGTGTTATTTTGTAACTAGCCTTTTTCTTTCAATGATACATCCTGAACAATCTTCCAAGTCAGTACATCCGTATGTATACATATATATGTGTGTATGCATGTGTGTGTATGTATTTTTAAGGCTGTATGGAATGTAATAGCTTGATTTTACTCTAATAGATTTAAACATTTTTTAGTGATGGATATTTAAATGGTCTCAAATTTTTTTACTTAAAAAAATGAATAAACCTGCTGTACGTCTGTCCTTACCTAATCACGTGAGGATTTCTGTAGTATAGATTCCAAGAAATGAAATGTTGGATTGAAAGAGGTGCAGATTGGAAAAATACTGCCAAAATGCTTCCGAAAACTTTTTACCAATTTATAGTCCCAGCAATGGTGTTTGAGAGTGCCTATTTCCATAGTCTCAAAAGCCTTGACCTAGTCTTTTAAATTTTTGCCAGTATTATGGGAGAAAAATGAAATTAAAATTTAACATTCTCCTGATCATCTTTGCTTATCTAATCCTCACTATAACCATGTGAGGTGCATATTATCATCATCCCAATTTACAGATTTGGAGACAAGATTCAAAGATGTTTTTGCTTTGGTTCAGGCCAAAATGTCATGGTTTGGTGGCTATTAGTGTTCAAAGGCTAAGGTAGCCAATGTCCAATTGATGGGGTAGGTCAGACAAAGAGGCATATTTCAATCAAGAAATATTTCTTGTCAGCTTTCCACCGAACTGTACAGTCGGCTGTGGGCAATACAATTGAAGTGAAAAAAGCATTATTCTAGCTTTTATATTTGGGTCTTCTGTACAACTACCAATAACTTGTGAGGCAAACTTAGACAATTATCCTGTGAGCCTAGGTGGGAAGAAGCCAGCTGTTGAGTTTTACCTCCCTCACAGGGGTCCCTGAATATTAATGAGGCAATCGCTAGTATTTCCATATTTTTAGCAATTTGCAAAGTAATACCAATTAAACGTGTCAAGTGAACAGGTTAGATTAAAACACTACTAAAGGACTTAGGTTCTCCTAAGGTAATTGACACATACCTTGTGTAATTCCTGGGGTCTAGATTAAAAGAACAAGTGGTTTTCTCAAGCATTGCACCTGCCCTTGTTCCCAGATGTCATTCTCAGGCCCCACAGTGAATTAGGTATTCCTTAATTGCCAATTAAAACACATGCCACCTTTACAAAGGTGTAATAATGAGCCTTTTAAAACAATCTATTGCAGAGATTCTTTTTTTACTTCAGTTGGTAGTTACTGAAAATCATTTCTGTATTTCTGGAGAATATGCTCAACGAGTTAATTCCTCCTGCTTTGGTAGCATATAATACCCATTTCCTAACTGTGACCATAACCTAAACCCTAAATGGCTATTTAAGCATATCAAATACCTAACGCAGTATCTATCACATACTAGACAATCGATACATATCAGTTCATTTTCCGTTTGCTTTGCTTTATCTTTTTCTGGAAAGTGAGCATGACAATTAGATGTTTGAAATTTAACTACAAATATTCTCACCTTTAAGGCAGTCTGATAGAGTAGTATTCCAAACTTTTAGCTACCAATACCAACATTATAACAGACCCCAAAACCCAGCAACCCTCCACTTTATTTTCTTTTATTTTTCTGGTAAACATATTTATCATATTTTCTAGTAATAAAATAATACATGTTCATTTGACTAAACAAAGAAAATCTAGACAAACAATAGAGTGCAATAAAACCTTCACTAACACCACTGTGCAAAGGAGAGTACCAGGAACATTACAAGTATATCACAGTTTTTATTTTCTAAACAGGAAACAAATCACCATGATTTTCTCCTTATTATTAATATTTTCCATGTATATAAAATTATATTATTACTGCTTTTATATATATAATTATATAATATTACTATTGTATATTATCTAATTTAAACATATTTTTATTAATTCTCTGTTGAGATACACTTATTTATATATATATATAGTTTTTAAAATATTAAAAGTTGAGCTTTCATGAACATTTTGTGCATCTGCTTTGGTTCACCTGACCAGTGATCTCTAGGTGAATTCCTAGAAATGAAACTGGATATGTTTTAAATTTTGATGCATTATGCCAAATTGCCCTCAAGAGAGATTGTACCAATTTGTACATCCATCAAAAGATTATGACTGTGGATATTTGCTCATACACAGTCTATTGCTACAGTTTTTTCACCTTTGCCAATTTGATTAGTCAAAGATATATTTTTTGTGTGTTGTATTTATTTGATTAATTTTATATGTCTGCCTATTTGAGTCTTCAGATTTTTCTATTATGATATAAATGTTTTTCTTATATAGGTTTTTTTAAAAAAACCTTAAAGGGGGTGGTCATATATGTTATGATTATTTATCAGTTTATTGTCATTTTATTGTTGTTGTCATTTTATTGTTAGATACAGTAATTCTTGTCAAGCAGGTTTTAATTTTTATGTGGTCAAGTATAGCAGTTCTTCACCTTCAGCCTCCTGGATTTAGTATCATTCTTTAAAAAATTTCCTATCCCAGAACAACTACATTTAATTTTTAGAGTTTTCATAAATTTTATGTATTTAATTCATCTGAGATGTATTCCAGTATAGATATAAAAGAGGAGTATGATTTTAAACTTTTGCCAAATGCTTAACCATTTACCCTAACATCAGTTATTGAATAATCCATCACTTTCAAATTAATTTTAGTGTCTCATTTATCATATATAAATTTTTATGTATACTTGGCCTAGCAATCTGGCATTTTCAAAAGCAATGAATTGACTTATTTTAGGAAAAAGAGTGTAGAAACGCTCTAATTCCTCAATTTAAAAAAGTATGGCAATGTGAAAAAGCATGTAAGAGGTGGGGTTATAGGTACACGTTTTCCTTTTACAAATTTCTTTTGAGGTTGTTTTTATATACAGAACATATTACTTGTGAATAACGTTCAAGTCTAAGTTGTTAACTTACTGGGTGGATTATAGTGCCATTCATGGATGCTGAGACTATAGGAAAGGGAGATTAGACGGAGGTGAGATGTCATGTAAAGTGTGAACAGACTGAGCACCCAAGTAGAGGCACTACATGGATGAGTATAGAATGCAGGAGACATACCCTGGATTAAAATCAAGGCTGTAAATGTGAACTTGGATGTCTACTGGGGCTGGAGGAACCAAGCACGGCTGAGATCGCCCCAAAAAACTGAGAGCATGGCAGAGCTTCTTATTCTTGGTTACTTGTCCAGACATATGTCGAGAAAGTGTTTGTACAAATAAATGTCCAGTTCTGAATCAAAATCTCTAGGTAGAACCCTGACATCTGTATTTTTGTAAACTTCTCTGGTGAGCCTAATTACAGCCACAGTTGAGAACCATCAGTAAGAGAAAATGGTAGAGGCAAGAACCCTGGCCAACATAACATTTAAAAGTGGACATAAAGCAATAAAACATTTTTCAGGAAAAGCAGATATATATATATAAAGGTCCTGGGTGTAAATAAAACAGCTTGTCATGGCCTAGCAACTGAACGCAAGCAGGGATTTGGATATGAATGATGGCGAACTTTAAACAGCTACCGTTCCTTGAACTGTTACGTTAAGCTAAATACTAACCTATCTATACCTCTCTATTTATCTAGATGTGTGGATACCTACACAAATATATAGATACTGATATATTATATAAACTTAATTTTTACAACAATCCTGGGGGCTGGATGTTATTATAACCATTTATAGAAGAATACATTGAAGTTTAAAGAGATTAAATAGCATTATCAAAGTCATACAATTGAATTAATGGAACAGACAAAATTTAAAACCAACACCATGTTCTTCAGCTTTAAGGTAATGCTTTAACAACCTTACTCTGGCAATGCTAGGGATGGAGACAAGAACCAGCCTGGAGGCAGAGAGACCCAGTAGTTGAGGTGAAAAGTAGTGACAGCCTTGTTGGTGTGAATGGAAAGAATGGGCTGGGGAGTAAGAGGAGCTGAAATTCACACTACCCATTCCTTAGATCTTGGGAATGAGTGAAATAAATGAACTAAATTGGTTCTTGTAATTTTAGCTTGGATTATTGGGTAGATGGTGGTACCATTAATGAAGGAAAACAGATTTAAGGTAGATGGTTCTAGTTTTAGAAATGTTGAGTTTGACATACCTGTGAGACTTTTGTTTAGTGATAGAGATAAGCTGAAAACCAAATAAAGTAAAAGATCCTAAGCTAATTATTTTACTTTATTTTTAAACTTTTTATTGGAAATATAACACATATACAGTAAAGAAGATTAAATGTATGTACCTCAATGATTTAACACGAAGTGATTAACTATGTATCTATTTCAATATCTATTTCCTTATGATACATTTTCTGCTTGTCTTATAAATTCTGAGAAAGGTATGGCAAAATCTAACACAGTGATTGTGGAGTTGTCTGTTTCTCCTTGACATTCTGTCAACTTACGCTTTATGTTCTTTTTTTTCCCCCTTTTGCCCATTATGGATTAATTTTATTTCATTCTAACTGTTCCTCTATTAACTTGAAAATTACTCTTTCACTGTTCTAGACATTACAACATGCATCATTGACATATCAAAGTAAAATAGTAATTGGTTCTTTCTCTTTCTTTCTGGATAATGCAATAATCTTAAAGCATTTTAATTTCATTTTTTCTCCTACTCCAATTTATATGTCACTGTTATGCATTTGAATCATATAAATATTTGAAGCTAAATAAGACATTGCATTAATATTATAGTTAGTATATACAGTCAATATTATTTTAGATATGACCACATACTTATCATTATCTTTGCTTTACATCTCTGCTTGTATCTCCAACACTCCATCTGGCATCATTTTTCTTCTATCTGAAAAATGAAGTCCTTTAGTATTTCCTTGAGCAAAAATCTGCTGACAACAAATTCTCATGTTTTGTTTGTCTAAAAATATCAATACTTTGTTCTTGAAATATATTTTTGTTGCATTTAGAGTTACAGGTTGACACTTATTTTCTTTTAATACTTTAAAGATAGCAATCCTTTGTTTCTTGGTATCCACTGTTTCTTTTGAGATCTCAGCTCTCAGTCTGTTTCACCTTCAAAAGCAATCTGTCTTTTTTTTTTCTTTTGCTTCTTGGGTGTGGATTTCTTTTTCTTTATCATTCGTAATTTTTTTGTAGATCCTTGAATTTTTACCTTGATGCCTTAACATCAGTTCTTAAAAGTTGTCTCAAAGGTTACCTCTGCTCCATTGTCTTTCTTCTCTTCCAGGAACACCCATTGCAATGTATTATGCCTATTCAATGAATCCTCTATATCTCTTACCCTTACCACTGTACTTTCCATCCATTTTTCCCTTCATTTTCTTCCCATGTATTTTCCATTCCACTAACTGTCCCTGCAGCTGAGTCTAATCTGCTGTTAAATCTATCTGTTAAACTCTTGATTTTTGATTACCTTATTTTTGAGTGATAGAATGTCCTTTTTGTTCTTTTTTATTTGTATTTATTGATTTTGAGACAGGGCCTTGTTCTGTTGCCCAGGTTGGAGTGCAGTGCTGCAAACATGGCTCACTGCAGCCTCAACCTCTTAGGATCAAGTGATCCTCCCACCTCTGCCTCCCAAGTAGCTGAGACTATAGGTATGTGCCACCACGTTTGGCTAATTTTTTAAATTTTTTGCAAAGACGAGGTCTCATCATGTTGCCCAGGCTGGTCTCCAACTCCTGGGCTCAGGTGATCCTCCTGCCTCAGCCTCCCAAAGTGCTGGGATTAAGACCATGCCTGGCCTTGTTTTTATTTTTAATAGTTTCCCATTCTCTGCTTAAATTATTAATCTTTTCTTATGTCTTTGAACATAGTAAAAGTTATTTTAAAGTTTGTGTTTGATACTCAGTTATCTGGAGTTCTCGTGAATATTTGTCCATTGCCCATTTAAAAAAATGGTTTTTATTATTTATATTAGTCTATTTTCACACAGCTGATAAAGACATACCTGAGACTGGGCAATTTACAAAAGAAAGAGGTTTAACGGACTTACAATTCCACATGGCTTGGGAGGCCTCACAGTCATGGCGGAAGGCAAGGAGGAGCAAGTTGTGTCTTACGTGGATGGCAGCAGGCAAAGAGAGAGCTTGTGCAGGGAAACTCTCCTTTTTAAAACCATCAGATCGCATGAGACCCACTTGCTATTACCAGAACAGCATGGCAGAAACCACCCCCATGATTCAATGATCTCCCACTGGGTCCCTCCCACAAAATGTGGGAATTATGGGAGCTACAAGATGAGATTTGGGTGGGGATGTAGAGCCAAACCATATCATTCTTGTTATTATGTCTCTTCATGTTCCTGCTTGTTTTTATTGATAATACAAACAACATACACAAAATTATTTACAGATGTAATTTGAGGCCTAGGATAATATCATTTTCCTCTGTAGAGCATTTGGGGCACTGGCAATTACCTCAGTTTACTTTCAGTGATGAAAATGACAAAGTTAAACTGCTATCTATTCCATTTCATCATTACTTTTATTGTGCAGTTTTTAGGGACCCAACACAATGCAAGGGGCTTATCTCCTGGGAAGCCCCTAAACCCTAATATCTGTTCTTGTAACTCATAGACAGTAGGGTTGTTGTTCACTCTCTCAAAGTCTTAGCTGACCTCTCATGTATGAACAATTGTCCCAAGTGGAAAAGCAGCCTCATACGCTAGGCTCTCTCCCTACACCTCTGCCCTGGGTAATACTTCATCCCTTGTTGCTTCTTCAAATATTTGCTTCTAGAGAAGGAATCAGAAAATAAAATAGACAAATTCAGGTATTAAGAGATATAGAAGAGATAGAATACTATAAAGAATTACTGAGGTAGGGGAGGGAAAAATACTTCCCCTGGGTTGATCAGGAAAGGTCTCCTGTTGGGGCTGACATTGAGACCAGGATAGTGAGAAGGAGGCAACCCTTTAAAGATCTAAGGGAAGACAATTCTAAAAAGAGATGAGAATGAGCTTCTGTGAGACATGGAAGGAAGATCAGGAGGCTGCAAAGTGGAGGATCGTGGGAACAGTGAAGGGAAGTGGCATTGTGGGGGTAGACAATGGCTCGACCAGGTAAATTAGAAGTTGAAGTTCATTTATTCTGGTTTCTATGGGAAACCGCTGGAAAATACTAAGCTAGAGATGTATGCCTTATAGAGGTTACCTGGGCTATGGTGTGGGGTTGGACTGTGAGAGGTCGAGAGTGGAGTCAGATCACAAAAGAGGATGCTTCAGAAGTCCATGGAGTGATTATGTCATTTGAAGAAGGGGGCAGTAGTGAAGACAGTGATAAGTAATAGGAATCAGGACATGTTTCATTTCCCCTTTGAAATGTTTGCTTTCTCTCTAGTTCTGGGTGCATGGGTATAAATTTGCAATATCTTTCTGGCTCAACCTGCTCAGTAAAACAGCTTGACATCCTTCTATATAAAACTCAGCAGAGACAGTGATCCTACAGTCAATAAGTAAATAAATATTAAAGGTAACATAGCTGTAACTGGGCACTCTTCTAATGTGCTTTACACATAACAACTCAATCTTCCAATAATTCTATGAGGCATAATGAATAATACTAATATCATTATTCCCGCTTTAAATATGAGGAAACAGGAACAGGGCTGGATTATTTGCCCAAAGCCATACAGCTATGCATGGACACCATTCACTAGTGGCTGCTGTTATTCCTTGATTTTTTTTTGTTTTTGTTTCTGCTTTGAGAGCAGCACCCTGATGACCTTTTGAGAAATACTCCTTTTCTACTCTTAGCCGATGCTGTTCCTGTGGTGCTGACTTCACTCACAGCTCCAAGGGAGGGCATGTGACTCAAGCCTAGCCAATCAGCACTGCCTTTTTCTTGATACAGCTAATGGTTCAAAGATGAGCCAATCAGAAGCAATGCAATTGCTGACTGCAAAATTGGAGGTCTGGCGTCTTTGTTGCAAACATTAGATGGGAAGTGTCTAAGTATGATGTCAGTATAGAAAGAGTGAAACTAACAGAAAAGAACTGGACCCCAGAGATATTGTTGAAGCATCCGGGGCCTTGCACTACCTCAGTTTTACAATTAAGTTGCCCACTAAACTCCCTATTTGGCTAGGCCAATTTGAAGTAGGTGCACTGTCACTTGCAACTGAAAAAGACATCAAACAGCTGCACCCATCCTTTGAGGAATCTCCTGCACACTCACTGCAGGGAATCTGCAAATAGGGAAAGTTGCCATTTTAAGAAAGGTCCATGTTTCTCTAGTGCACTCAGCCTCTTGCTGCCCAAAAAAAACTTGCTTTTTCTCTCCCGCTAATCAGACAGATAGAATGACAAGTAGTTAGGATCCTCAATAGTCCTATATCACACATTCTGTACTTTAGACTTCTACAAGAAAACAAACAATTCAATTCCACGTTTACTACCCAGTTATAAATCTCACCTTTGGTTCCATGCCTCTGGGAAAGGATTGCAAATTATGGAGGGCAGGCTTTGGTCCATACTATCCACTTATGGGATTTGAGTTTTTCTATTTGCCTTTCTAAAGAAAGCTTGCCATGAGTACTATTGGAAATGCTTTCAGACAGGGAAAGCAAGAACTACTTGCTAAGATCTAATTTTCAGTTAGGGAAAAAATAGTTTCTTTTTTCCTGCCTATGGCAATCTCACTGCATAACAGACAGGCAACGCATAATGGAGACCCCAAGTCCCACTAGAAGGGCAATATGGTTCAAAGAGAAACTAGAGGTTCAGAATCTTTTGTAATTGAGCATTAAGATTTATGTAAGTTCTACATAGGAAGGGACAGAGTCCTAAGAAGTAGGGCATAAAAGCAGCAACTTTGAGTGCTCAGTCGCAACTATACTCAGAAGAAAAGGAGGCCTGCAGAGGGCCAGGAGTGAGGCAATGAGAAGCATGAAAAGGAGGGGACCTGACTGATTTCCAACCAAAGACCTGACTTCTGTGTTATGGTAGAGGAGCTGTGCCTAGGATCACAATGCTGCTTGGGTGTCACTGTCCCGATTTCATCCCAGATACTACTTTCATACTCCTTTGCCACCAAGCGGCCCCATTCCCAACTCAGACTTTTTAGCTACTCCTGCTTCCACATGGATGCAGCAACCTCCCAACACCTCATCCCTCACTGCCAAAAACTTCCACCCTTGTTCTTCTCGAATCAGGTCCTAACCTAGAAAAGCATAAATCTTCTGTCACCCCTTTGCATGTCATTCTCTAATGGTTTTTTCCATTGTAAATTAATTGCAGTGAGGTGAATGCCTCCCCAAAATATATATCCACAGGGAAACTGTGAATGTGAACTTATTTGAAAGCATGGCCTTTGCAGGGGTAACCAAGTTATAAATCTTGAGATGAGATCATCCTAGACTATCCAAGTATGCCTAAAATCAAGTGGCAAGTGTTCTATAAGAAGAGAAGACATAGAAGAAGAGAGACACAGGAGAGGAGAAGGTGATGTGAAGACAGAGGCAGGGACTGGAGTGATGCATGTACAAGCCAAGGATCAAGAGGGTTATCAACACCACCAGGAGCTAGGAGAGAGGCATGGAACAGATTTTCCCTCAGAGCCTCCAGAAGGAACTAACCCTGCCAAAACCTTGATTTTGAACTTCTGGTTCCCAGAACTGTGAGCAAATAAATCTCTGTTGCTTTAAGCCACCCAGTTTGTAGTAATTTGTTATGACATCCCTAGGAAATTAATACATAGAGTAAAACTCAAATTTCCTTACCATGATTAGGAGACCCTATATGACTTGGTCCCTACCCACTACTCAGATTAAATGTTTTACTTCTCCTCATCTCACTTGTTGTCTCCCTTCCCCTTGTCCCCTCTGTTTCTTTTCTCTTTCTGTTTTGTTTTTGTTTTGCTTTTGTTTTTTTTGTTTTGTTTTGTTTTTGTTTTTGTTTTTGTTTTTTGAGATGGAGTTGTGCTCTTGTCACCCAGCTAGAGTCCAGTGGCACGCTCTAAGCTCACTGCAACCTCCGCCTCCCAGGTTCTAGTGATTCTCCTGCCTCAGCCGCTCGAGTAGCTGGGATTATAGGTGACCACCACCATGCATGGCTAATTTTGTATTTTTAGTACAGTTGGGGTTTCACCATGTTGGCCAGGCTCATCTCGAACTCCTGACCTCAGGTGATCCACCTGCCTCAGCCTCCCAAACTGCTGGGATCACAGGCATGAGCCACTGCTCCCAGCCCCCCTCTGTTTCTTTAACACACATGTTATTTGCTTCCTAATGACCTTTGTCTATTGCTGTTGTCTGATTAAAAATCTCCCCCTCCCCACAATCTTTGCATAGATGGCTCCTTCTTGTCATGCTTCTCTCAACTCAAACACAGGCCTTCCTGAACCTTACTAACCAAAGTACATCTCCCTCCACTCCCCAGTTAGTGTCTACCACATCATGTCACAACGCTTTTGTTTATAGCACTCATCAAAAGTGACAAATATCTTGTTTATATATTTCCTAGATTGTAAGCTCAGTGAAGGTAAAGTTCGTGTATACCCATTTATTCAACGGCTATTAATTGAGCATCTGTTATATACCAGGTAGCATTTTAGACATTTGGCAAATGTAGTAACCAAACGAAATCAGCCTCTGCTCTTAGGGATTTACATTCTAGCTCATTTTCCATGGCTGTCTCCCTGTGTATGAAGCTCTCTCCATTATTTTTGGTCATTAATTCAATGTTAAATGACTATTAATTGACTAATAGATAAAAGCATTAAGTTCTAGTTATGAATTCTTTCCCTTTTCCTAGTAAAAGCTTGGCTCTGTCTGCTTAAGGAATTTAATAAGCACAGACAATTTTGAGAGACCTTCACACTTGTCATTGATAGGGCCTTTTTCTTACAGGAACATGGGAATTCCTTCATCTGTCTAGTCCCATCCCCACGTTTTCATAATTTCTACCGGTGTGATTGAAAGTACGATTTCTCCCTTAGAACATGTTCTGGGAAGCCAAACAAAAGACCAAGCCACACTGGACTTGCAAGTCTTTGCCAAAGATGGCAGCCACCAGGGCAGTTGGCTCAATTAACCACTGCCACGTCTAAAGGTCAGCCTCTGGGACTGTTTAATTGTGGCCATTAAAGTGTTTGAGCAGCTGCTTCATAGCAGTAATTTGGAGCCCAGGAGAAACCAGAGGCAGCTTCAGTACACCAGGTCATTTGAAAAGAGGCTGGCTGCGCTCCATATGCAACCTGGTAGCAGCTGGGATTTCCAGAAGTACTTAACCTAGCTTAGAGGTCATGGCCTAAGTAAAAGTAAGATTCCCTTTCTCCCAAAGTAAAATTGTAGAGTGGTTCATTTTCCTCCACATTCCCCCTCATCACTTCATGCCCTCCTCATTTTTCATCTTTGACCCAGGACTCCAGAAACCTTACTAGTCAATCCACTAGTCAATCAATTAACAATCAATTAACATGCATTAACTGAGCAACTGTTATATACAAAGCAATGTCAAGATACTACCACATTTTCACTATTCACCCCCGCCAGACCACTCTCTTCCATTCCTCATCAAGCCTGCACCTCAAAGATACAGCTAGCTCATCATGAGCACACTTTCCTGCTAAGCCTAGATACAGGCTCACATTTTTTTCTCAATCCAACTTTCTAGGCAGTCACTACTCATTGCCTGGGCCTGGCACTGGGATGGAATATTTTTGCTATCCCTGAATTTTTGTGCAATCTCCTCCTTTGACTTGCTAAGGTTACACAGCTGGTCTGTGGTAGACCTGGAACCCAGGTCCCTGTCTCTTTTCTAGAACTCTTTATGATGTCCCAGTATAAACAAGTTAAATAGCATTTCAAAGCTAACTAGACTTGTTAACCAAAACAAAAATACAATCTAAGTTAGCAAGAAGTGCAAAATAAAATAATATATAGCATTATATTGGAATATTTAAAATGTAATGTCATATATTACCTGTGTAATATACATATGTTATCATAGTTACTTTATAGACCATTTTATTTAATTTTTATAATAATTCTATATAATAGGTAATATCCTCCCTATTTTATACATAGGGAAACTGAAATTCAGAGAGTTTAAGTAACTTCCTTGAAAGCTGCTAAACAGTAATTGTGGAGCTGGGTTTGAACCCAGGTGGATTGACCTGGCTCTCAATATATCTCATTGGCAGTACACACTGCTACCATTGTTGGGAGATAATTCTCCATAGGTGTCTCAGATTTCTGCACATCTTGTGAACAGACACAGTGACAACAGTTTGTTCCAGTCCATCTTTTCAAGAATGTCTGTACAGCAAACAGTCTTCAAGAGTAGAGCCAGTGTCTCCCTCCAAAGAAGAGAAGAGATTTATTTGTTGTCCAAGATATTAAAGATACTATCTCCCTCTGGGGCAAATCTTGGACAGGTTTGCTTGCCGCCCATTATAAAAGATTGGGATGTTCCAATCTGAGGGTTCCTCAGATGTGTCCCAAATGTGTTACTGCATGCACACAGTCCCCATGAGACCTGGGTGACAAAGGCAACCAATGCAAACATGAAGCTCACGTTTGCCTTTTGCTCAAGATTCACACGTCTCTTGTTAGCTTACAAGTAGGGTCAAATCTCATACCCTTCAAAGTTTTTAACAACCACGAGTTCCACAGCATGAGACACTGAAAGAGGCTGGGGTGCTCCTGCTCCTGACTGCCTACTCCACTGGGATTCTGAGTTGTTGGTTCATCCTGTCTTCACCTAAGGCAAGTTATATAGAGTCTCAATCCCTCAGGGACTAAATAAATATGCCTGGAGATAAGTCTGAAGTAATATTAATAATGATTACATTTACCTCTCACAGATAAAAAATTGCATTTTCACAGCATCTTAAACTGATATCATTAGAAATGTGGCTGTTTCCAACAAGATGGGCATTTGGAAGGAAGAGGTGTTATTAACAAGAGAAGCTTCTCCCTGTGGGAATTAAATTGGAGCATATCTGAACTGCACTACTTTTTTCAAACTGGCCGGCTCTGCCCACTTCTCTTACCATTGTTCACCCATGACTCTCAGGACAATTTCCTTCCCTTGGAATGAATTCTTAACTTTGTTCTGATTGTGAAGACTTGTTTATGACTGCTTATTGTCAGAATGAAGACTTGAATATTCTGATTTTTTCCTTCTCAGATCACCTAAGTCATTAGATCAAATCATATGACAAGGTAGAAAATTTTATTCACCGGAAATGTTCCATAAGAATGATTTACAAGATAAGCTGTTAGAAGAAATTAGCATCACACTTCCAAGAGGAAGTAAACCTTCTTCCATGAAGTAGTAGACAGGATGTGAGGCTCATGGCAATGTGTGGTTGGGTTTGGCCAGTGGGTAGGGTCAGAAATTCCATTGGTTTTCTTCAGCAGGGAGACAGCAATGAAGGGGAGAAGAGACGGAGGTCAAGGATGACTCTGATGAAAAGAAAACCAAGTAGATAAGAGCATTAGAGGGATTTTAACAGTTGTCATGAGAATCAGGGAAGAGAATTTGATGTCTGGAAAGTATTTCCGAGAAACTCTGTGCAACACGTTTGTGTTAAATCCCTGTGGCATCCCCTCTGAGAAAATTAGTAATGATCTATATTAACCTTTAATGCTGCTAGACTTCTCTTTGTGTTTTCATTTAATGTGACTCTGTTCAGACTGGCCCCATAGGGCCCCAGCTATGTTTTACACTGAATTAAGGACTGAAAGCTCTTTGTCATTCCTTCCAAGGAATGGTTTATTCACAGGCACAACTATTGGGCTACTTTGCTTTTCCTACAATTTTTCTCCAACTAACAACCAAGGTGGATATCAGAGAATGAGGACTAGGGATTCTTTTTTACTGTAATAAGAAAAAGTGTAAATACACAAAAGAAGGAAAAAATAACTTGAGGACAAGAAAGAAGAACCATTTCAGGTCCACATAACAACCTTATGAGGTAGGTATGTTAGCTCCATTAACAAATAAATTAGAGCATGGAGTTTAAGAATCTTATTCAAATGTGTAAAGGTAGGCTAGCTGCTAGAAGAACCTCAAAATTCTTGCTGCCAAACCCATCAAAACTTAATTTTTGTCTCGTGGAACATTCCAGTGTAGTTGGCTGTGGGTTACTGGAGGTGGTCATGGGTCAGAACTCCCTCACGAGGCCACATCTGGGTGCAAAGGAAGCTAGGAAATGCAGTCTGGCTGTGAGTCCAGGAAGCGATGATTTTGGAGCTCTAACAAACTCCTCCCACAAGGTAGAATAATTAGTCAGTAGCAGTGGACTCCTTCAGACATAGCTCTATTTGACGCCAAGACTATTCATTCAGCTAATATGCTGTATCATCTCCTCTTCTGAAGCTTTATTTACTTTTTGATTAGGGCATATTTAGATAAACAGCTAATCTGCTTCTCACCTTACACTTCTGCATGTCACAATTTTTTCTAAGGCCAATAGTGCAATACCAGTCTTTGGGGTGGCCTTTTCACAGACTTCTTAATCATGAAATAAATCTTATCAGAATTTTGTTTTCTGCTCATCTTTCTTGTAGTAAGATTTCACATTAATTGAAAGAAAAATAGGGTGAAAATAAATTTTACATTTTTATCAACTCCCTGCAATAGATAAAGGAGGGGTAAGAAAGGCCTCAGCTAGAATAGGCCCCATCCCTGAAAGCGTATCAGAGCTAAAGAAGAAAGGGGAAAATGAAAATGATCTTTAGATGTCCTTCCAGAAACTTGTGCCCAAAGATTTGCCCAGGAATATCATATGGATGCCCAAGTGGCTTACATCAAGAATTGTACTAAAAAAGGTCCCATTGTCATATATGAATACATTTCCTTTTCAACATCTGAAAGCCACATGTGATTTTCAATCAGCCAGTGAAAACAAACTGACAGACAACATCCCTTAGGAAATGCTTGATACGCCATTGAGTTTCAACACGCTTCTCCTTCCCTTTCTTGAACAATCCTATATTTCTGCATTTGTGTAAGTACATGTGTGTGGCACATTTGTTCACATGCTGCTGGGGAGAGCAAACAACTCTGCATTCTTTCCTGGGTATGTGCTCATGGAGTGACTACACATTCCTTGCGTGGTGAGTGGCATTCCCCACACTGGGGAGTCCACAGGTGCTCATGAAATACCTCGCAGTCCAAGGCTACAGCCTGCCTTGCAAGGCCACACACCTTCCTGGCCACCACCCACACCCACAAGAGGGTTGTGTGAGGTGTGTCCTCCTCCCTGCTCCCCTTCAGTGTCCCCATGGTTCTGGATACATAGCTTTTGATGCTATTGTGCTGTAAATGCTAGTTTACATCTGTTCTCAACTTTATGGCAATTGATCCATTTTAGAACCGATCACAGACCATTGCATATAATAATTCTGTAAAATGTTCTTGATATGTGAAGTCATAAAGAAAACAATCAGAGCCCTGAACAGCAGCTTGCCTTGATAATTCAGGGACCTAAAAATTTGGCATATAATGATCACAGTATTCTGACTCCACCTAAAACCCTAAGCATTTGATCAACTTATGTGGTTACTAATATGCTGTTCAGTTTTAGTTATGATTAGAAATTTAAATGTCATTCTTTAAATGGTGATCTGATTTTTCTGACTGCACACAGTGTTCCACGCAAATGTTATACCTTTCCATTGCATATGTTAATTTATTTAATCTTGACAACAACCCTATGAAGTAGGTGCTCTTAGTATCCCCATTTTACAGACTAGGAAATTGAGTCACAATGAGGATAATTAACTTTCCCACAGACACATAGATGGCAAATGCCAGAGCCAAGATTCACTTAGCAAGACTGGCTCTGGAGCTTGAGTTCTTATCCACTCTGCTAAACGCATTCATTTAATAGCAGTTTATTGATATCTAATGATGTGTTCAACAGAAATAAATTAATTTCAAATAGTGCTAAGTGCTCTGATAAAATAGTCTAATACGGTGAGAGTGAGAAGCATTAATTAGTAGGAGCCAGGGAAGGTCTCTCTGAGAGGTGACTTTTATGTTGAGATTTATTTGATGAGGAGGCACCAGCAAGGCAAAGCTGAAAGGACAAGATGTTCCCGGCAGGAGATACTGCAAGTGTAAAAGCCAAGAAAAAAGGGAGAGCTTGGTGTGTTTGAGGAATAGGCCAGTGTGGCTAGAATATAGTTGACAGGGGGGAAGTGGTACCAGGTGATGTCAGAGGGGCTAGCAGAAGCTAGATCAGTGGAGTTATTCTTAGAATTTATGATCAGTGCGATAGAAAGCCACTGGAGCATTTTAAATCATTCTGACTCTTTTGTGTGAAATTAATTGTGATGAGAAGACTAGAATGGAAGAAGAGAGACTAGTTGGGAGGCTGTTGCAGTACTCCATATAAGTTCTGGTAAATGATGATGATGGCTCAGGCTAACATAGTAGTACTGGGGGGAAGTAAGTGGTATCCAAATATGGTGGAGATGACGGGAAACATTTAGGATGTGTTTTGGTGAGAGTGCCTATAAATAGAAGCAGCCATCAGGAAAGGGCTATGCCAAGAGCCAGCTCTGATCTTCTTCCACCTTGACCCTCTGGCCAGTCATCAGGAACTGGGAATTTGGAAATAACTCTCTCGTCAGCAAGTATCTTCTGCTCTGGTTTCTGACCTGGAGTTGTAATGTATGGGATCTCTTCAGTGAGAGATCTTCATTCAAAATCTATTAGAATGACTTCCAGGAACTGTCAAGGCTGTTTACCTCCCCTACCTTCAAGAGATCTGTGTATTCACATAACACTGAAGGGCATTCACTCATGCAGAGTGGATGGGAATTTGATAGGAAGATATGTCTCCAAGCAGAGGGAACAGGTAGAGCAGAATGTAAAGTCAGGAAAATACAAGGACAATTCAGGTATGTTTAGAGCAGATTAAGCTGGAAAGAGAGTGAACTGGGTGCATTTATGGAGAGTATTGATGTTTTGTGTGCTTTATGTAGGGTAGTAGAGAATCAGCAGTGGATTTTGGAAAAAGGAGAGAGCCATGAGCTGTCTTTCTTTTAAAGCTAAAAGGGACTCAGCAATTACTTATTCCACCTACCTACTACTCCCTTTTAAAGAAAATAGCCCCACTGTGCCTTATCTATGGGAAAGCCTACAAATTTCATTATGTTAGCACTCATGTTGCACAGGAGTCTTTTGCTCAGAGTAAATCAGCAAATATTTTTGATCACTTAACGTGTGCCAGGTTCTCTGGAAAAATCCAAGATGACTAAGACTGGTCACCTGCCCTCCACTCATTCATACTAATGATGTCAAACTTATCAAACCTAAAACATATAAGACGAAATGTAAATCTCCACATTTGGTCCAGATTTACATATAAGACCAAATGTAAATCTCTAAATTCTCAATTCTCTACCTCATCTACAAGCTTTTGTTACAGTGCTCCTCTGACCAAATCTTCAGGCTCCTCAAATTGAACAGAATGTCAGAAAGACAAGGCCTTAACCATTGTAAAGTAAAATGTCCAAAAAAGAAACAAACTTAGCAACTGAGACATTCAAAAGCTACTTAATTGAGTTTTCTGAATAGTGAATGCCTTTTAGTTAGCATATTGGTGAAGATATCAATTTAATTATTTAGCAGAGGAAAGAAAGAATAACAATAATTTATACAAAATAAAAGTTTACTTATCTCACTAAAGAATCTGAGCTGGGAGGCAATCCATGAGTTTATTTAATACCCAAACTGCTATCTTGATGCTTTGCAATTCACTAATGTTGTCTTTATCTACACAGTCGTGGATAGCTCACCCTATTCATAGTTTAGCTCCTGGGAAGAAGGAAAAAAAAATGAATGGAAAGTAAACCCCTTACTTTTACAAATATGAGCCAGAAATGGCATGCATCATTTCTGTTCAAATGTCATTGGCCAGCAGTTAGTTACATGATCATACCCGGTAGCAAGGGATGCTGGGTAATCATGAGCTCAGCTAAAATTCTGGGATAATAGTGCTAAAAGAAAGAAGGGAAGAATGGATATTGGAGGCCAACAGCAGCCTCTGCACAATGGGAATTTGTGGTGTGATTCTAGAATGCTCTAATATCATTACATTGACTTTAGGTAATATATCTGAGAACCATTTTCACTCAAATTTGGTTCTCAATTTTAGGATAGAAATGGATCATTTTCAGAATTATTTAAATGAAGGTTTTTAAGCTGCAATCCTTGTCTGTCGAGGAATCTGCATTTTCAAAAGACGTCACAGGTGATTCTTTTGCAGTTTCCACAGTTTGGGACTGGTGGCTGCTACTATGGGCTACCTTGAATAGAATTCAGGCGTGGTTTATAAGTTGTACATAATAAAAACTTACCACTTGTGGCACATAAACATGAACTTGGGTTTACATTAGGGAATGGTGACCTGAACTGAAGGAGTTTAGATCACTGTTAAGACTATGTTAATCGGCCGGGCATGGTGGCTTATGCTTGTAGTCCCAGCACTTTGGGAGGCTGAGGTGGGCGGACCACCTAAGGTTGGGAGTTTAAGACCAGCCTGACCAACATGGAGAAACCCTGTCTCTACTAAAAATACAAAATTAGCTGGGCGTGGTGGCCCATGTCTGTAATCCCAGCTACTTGGGAGGCTGAGGCAGGAGAATCGCTTGAACCCGGGAGACGGAGGTTGCAATGAGCCGAGATTGCACCACTGTACTCCAGCCTGGGTAGCAAGAGCAAAACTTAGTCTCAAAAAAATAAATAAATAAAAGACTATGTTAATCAAACTTTCTCACACTAGATCTAGAATTCCTTGAGTATAAAGAAATTATTATATTTTGAAAAGTTGACTCATTTACCTCTTCATGCTGTAATAAACACAATATTAATAAACTATTATACTATTTATGTGGTTTTGTAAGTACGATTTTGGGTCTTATCTCATTTTGTCTTTGCAGTAAACAAGATTTTGCAGGTGAAGTAGTTGAGAGATAGAATTGCTTTGCTCATAGACTCCAAACCCAGATCTTTCTTTCAATGCTAGTGTTTTTTTTTTTCACCATGCTACAGTGCATCTCTTTGTTTCCCATCCTAAGTTGAGATCAAAATAGAAACAGCTCAAAATAGAGCAGAAGCAGTGAGCAGAGTGAAGAGTAGACAAATGCATTATAAAAAGCATGAGGCAACGAGAGAGGGGTCTCAGAAACATTATACTAAGTGGAAGAAGCCAGACACAAAAGACTTTATATTACACCATTCCATTTACATGAAACATCTAGAAAAGTAAAACCTATAGACACAGAAATAGATTACTGGTTGCCTAGGGCTAAGGGTAGGAACAGAGATTAACTGTAAACAGGCATGAGGGATCTTACTGGGGAGAATAAATTTCTAAAACTGGATTATGATGATTGATGCACAACTCAGTATGTTTACTAATAATCATTGAATTGTACACTTATGCATGAATTTGATAGGATGCAGATAACTCAATAAATTTGTTTTTTAAAAGAATCATCAGTTAATATTAGAAGTATAGATTTTATTTTCAGTTCTGCCACTTACAACTTGGATTAAATTGAGAAATTAACACAACCGTCCTAAGATCCTTCTATTAGTCACAGTCCTCAGAGAAACAGAACCAACAGGAGATTAGATAAATAAATGGATGGTTAGGGCGATAGATAGAGGATAGATAGATAGATAGATAGATAGATAGATAGATAGATAGATAGATTGATAGATTAGATAGATAAACAGATCGATAGACAGAGATAGATAGATGATAGATAGATAGATAGATAGATAGATAGATAGGCAGATGAGAGAGAGAGAGAGAGATTGAGATCTGGAGACCCAGGAGAGTCAGTGATGTAGTTCTGGTCTGAGTCCAAAGGCCTGAGAAACAGGAGAGTCAGTAAGTCTCCTGTAAGTCTCTCCTACAAGGACAGAGTGGACATTCCAGTTCAACGGCAGGTGATCAACATCTAGCTCAAGAGGTCAGGTAGAGAGAGAGAGAGAGAAAGAGAGAGAGAGTGCTCATGCACATTTTCCCTTTCTCTGAATTTTCTATTCAAGGCCTCAACAGACAGGATGATGCGCACCCATATTAGAGCGGACAATCTGGGCAATCAGCTTTACTTAGCCTATGATTCAAATGCTAATCTTGTCCAGAAGTATCCTTACAGACATACCCAGAAATAACATTTAACCTAATATCTGGGCATCTCATGGCTCAGTCAAGTTAACATACAAAATTAACCATCACAAGCCTGAATTCTCATCTCTAAAATGGGGATAAAATTAGTGTGTACCACATACAGTGTTCTATCTTCTTAACACATTGGAAGAGACAAAAAATGTTGGATATCCTCGGCATTAGGGCTGGAAGTTTACAATCACATTTAAAATAAGTCGTGATAATTCACATACGATAATGTTGATTAGGAATAAAACTGTCAGTAAAAGATCATTAAAATGACACTTAAAAAATACACTAAGGACAGTATATGAGGACCATGATGACTGATTGTAATTTCAAGTTCAGTGTTCTATTTATCTACATTATATCCACAAATATGTATTTAAATTGGTACATTCCATACCTATATATGTGTACAAATCATGTACATACCTGAATATATATGTGTACATATATATATATATACACACACACACATATTGAAATGTTGATCATATGTTGATCTCCTGCCGTTGAACTGGAATTTACACTCTGTTTTTATAGGAGAGAACTACAGGGGGACTTATTGGCTCTCGTGTTTCTCAGGCCTGTGGACTCAGACCAAATACTTGACTATTTATATTTCAAGTGTACTTTCCATATATATTTCATATCTGTCTCATATATATTTACATATACGTGTGTGCATATATATGTATACATATATATGCACACATTCCATTTATCTGCAACATATATTCCATCTGTGTGTCCATGATGATTTGATGGCAGCATTGAAGCAGGAGATGAAATACATGATATCTTACATAGCCTCTTGTTCTTAAATTCTACAAAATAAGAGTAATTTTGAAGTGCATCTGTCTACTTTGGCTGCCTTCAGATTTGTGAGTAGCATCTAGCATTCCCTTTTACTTCACACCTGAAATCTAGAAACCACTCTCCTATGGGAATATACACTTGAAGAATGAACTGTTTTGCCTTATGAACAAGAGTCATCACAAAATAATGGCACATGTTGGACGACCTGTGTGTGTTGCACCATTTGTAGTTCACCTCAGAACATTACAGCAACAACAATGATTAGGCAAACAGCTCTGATTACTAAACACTATTTCCATTAGGCCGATACAAATATGCCACTCCTCTTCTTTCCCTGGAATTATTTCCTGACAAAAGATTATTTAAATTATTTTAAGATGTTTATTTTATCATCTTCTTCCTTCCTCATGTGATTTTTGAGAGTTTAGCTTTAATGCATTATGTGCCTCTGCTGTAAGCCTTTTAATGTCAACTTGTCAGAAACTAGTTACATTTTTTAAGTCAGAAAACACTTGATAGCTGATTTTTAAAAAAAAAAATATTATTTAAGTCAGCATCACTTTTCTATCTAATGTTCCAGGAAATCTGCCATGTGTATGCTCATCCTTCTTTAGGTCCAGGATGCACTTATAAAGAATGCAGTGCTGTAATAGGGCAGAGCTGAAATTCCCTCCTGTGTTGCAGTGGTTTGCTGTGCTATTTAATGCATCCTTAGCAGATTGGCACACCAGTTTCCTGATATAATTTAATGTTAAATAACACTCCCAAGACTGTGTCAGGAAATAAGCTACATGTAAAATGTCACCTTTGAAGAAAAGAAAACAATTACAGTTATGACGTGCAATTTGCATCAGCCTCTTTAGAGATAATCAAAGAAAGATAACAGAATACACTAGCCAATAAATGGGCTAGCAGGGAGGAAAAGAGAAGAGCCTTTGTATTTTCATGGTTCCATTTCTCCTCGGCACACCCAAGCCAGTCTTTTTCTGAGTCCACTGGATAAGTATTTGTCATAAGCTTTACTGTACCATGGAGTTATGATTAATATTACAGCTCAAGTATAGCAGGTTGAAAGACCACATTCATTTTCAAAGTCACGTTGCATTGATTAGAATTCACTGCAGGTTATTCAAATAACGATCCTCTCTTTCCCCTGGAGAATCTCTGTCTGATTTTTCTTTATCCTCATTAAAGATCCCAGGTGCAGACAAAGCTTTACATACTTCTAATTTGCATTATCCTTGGGAAGGAGGTAATTCACATGCCTTCAGTATATAGCACTTGTTTTTGTAGTTTGCTCTTTCCTGTCATCTATTTAAATAAATCAAGAAATTTAGCCTTTATAAACCCTCAGACAATAGAAAATGCCAAATTTTATTATCCTTAGTAATGAGTCCATGGATCCCGAACCCTTCATGATAATTCAGATAAAATGAGGCATTTTTGTTCAGTTCTTGGCTCTACTTCACTTAAAAAGACAATGATTTTTTTTTCTTTCTCAGGGGAAAAGGATTTATTTTAGGAATAAAGAGCAGCACAGAGCATTTTTCGGCCTTATCAGAACTGAAAAGCAAGGGTTCATCATGCAATAAATGTAGCACTCAGATAATCCTCGGCAGAACTTGATATGTTGTTTGGCTAATTAGATAAATTTCTATGCAAGGACTGATCAATTATTGCCTCGGTTGAGATAATTTATTAGCTACTCTTCCCAATTTAGCATTTTCATTGAATCACATATGGATTTCATTGGCATAAGGTGTGGGCCTCAAAATTATGACAAAGAATTCTGCCTTGTACTATTTTTACCTTTAGTTTTTGTGTAATGAGTTTAGCCTGAAGCAGACTGACAGCATTGTTGACATTTCATTGAGTTTCCATTTCTCAAGAAAGAAGAAATTTTAGCTAATTAAATAATGCTAGCTTGTCTTAGAAACTACAAAAGCAACACGAAACCACACGGCAGTCGCACTATATTTGTTAAGACCACTTGTGTCTTTCTGAGATGTTTAGAAAATTGAAGTCTGCATAACAAAACTTTTAAAGAGACTCAGAGGCTCAAAATGATGTGGCGGCATAATTGGAAAGGTAGGAGAAGAACAACTGAAAGAGAATTTTCATAAAAATAGTCATTGTTCAGGATGTGGATGGGGAGTGAATATGATTGTTTCCCTGGGTATGGTACAGCAGCTTAACGGTTCTGAAAATTGTGTATTCTATATGTTTTGCATGTGTGTGTTTCACTCTGAAAGTCACATGTGTTATTTACAGGGTGGAATTGCTACTTCCAGGCCAGGGAATCAGCATTAGCTATACATTATATTTAGGTATTAATGAAAGCTGATCTCTAGCCTCCTCTTTCATTTTTGGGGGACAACATGGTTGCTATGATCTGTGAACATGCTCTTGGTAAGTCTCTTTATACATAACCAATATAAAATAAAATTAAATATTTTATTGGCATTGGTATTAATTTGTTTCTGATAAAAGGATATGTAATCAGGCCCAGAATCTCATTGATTCTGAGTGAAATAAAATAGAGTGCACAGTTGGTGAAAAAAAAAAAAGCCCTTTTAATTCAATGAGGAATTATTTCACATGAAATAAAATTTTAATGAAAAATAACTGAAGATTCTACTCAGGTATGTCTTTTCAGTTGAGCTTGACAGAGCATCACTGTGCATTTAATAAAAATATGAGTTAATGACAGAGTAGAAAGGCAATACAGAAATGTTATTATGTCCAATCCGAGAAATATGCTAAATCATTCTGATGACAAGAGACAATATAGCTGTTGACATTCTAGAGCCATGTTGAGAATTATAATAAAGTGACATGTGAACCTACCCTGAAAAAATTAAATTTTTAAAAAGAGCATTGCATAATGAAATAGACACCTACTCTCTATATATGTGCACCTAAATGTGTGTGCACATGTGTGCATATGGGTGTAATATGTGCACACATGCACAGGTGATGTGTGTGTGTGTGTGTGTGTGTGTGTGTCTTCAATCTTGTGTATCTCAGAGAGGAAGGCATGGAGAATCCAGAGAGATTTATTTTCCCTTTAATCCTCAGGAAACCTTGGAGATTTCATTGACATTAATTAAGCCCACCCCAGGATCATGGACTTGGTGGGCTTGGTGAACTTTTGTTTTAAAAGGCAAGCTTGCCTGCCAGACGAGTTTTTTCCCAAGCTCTCATTTATTGTGGTTTCCAGCAGGGGATCTTGTTTCAAGGGATATGATCAAAGAAAAGGACATTTCTTCTGGGACATATTTTACATAGATTAAATCTCATTATGCAACTTACTCTTTAGTCTATATTCTTTTTTATGAGCTTCTATTGTATGAACAAATTTAACAGAAAAGTGTGAATTTATTACATCAGATACACTGAGCTCCAAGGAAGGTAAGGTCCAGTAGAATAACACTTTTAGTTTTTCTTACCTACAGTGAATTTCAGCTCACAGAATTTTAGTGGAATCTCATTAAGGTATACATATACATATATAATATGACTGTGGAATTAATATTTCCATAGTCTTTGCATAATTTCAATTTCAAGTACAAGTGATTCCTTTAAGAATAATGTTGCTGTCTTTTGATTTTCCTTCTCTATTTTAAACTCTCCATTTCTTTATGATTTTCATTTTAAAGATAGGCAAGTTATTTTGGTTACATTTAGGAATATGTCACATTACTGATCACAGAAAGTTGTCTTTTCTCATTGAAAACTAGGAACTTGGAAACATGAAATAGTGTCCAGAAAATCTTATACTGGAAAATGGGTATTGAGAATAGACATTGGTTAATTTCACAGAGCTAATTCAAGCTAGCACCAAAACTTTTTTTATTATACTTTAAGTTTTAGGGTACATGTGCACAACGTGCAGGTTTGTTACATATGTATACATGTGCCATGTTGGTGTGCTAGCACCAAAATTTACAGTTCTGAAGAATGATCATCCAGGAGCAAGCTCTTTCATTCCTAAACATCATTGCTCTTGGTTTAATATCTTTAGAATCTAAAAAAGACAATAATAATGAGTATAAAATCTGCTTTTTTATAGCCTCAAAATAGGAAAAAATGTCATAAAACACAATGTAAAAGTCAGTAGTACTTTCCCAGAACCCTGATATTTAGACAATGAATGCTTAGTTTTTCAATTACTTTTTGTAAGAAACTATATTATGTGTGTGTATGGTGAACATGTATTTCAGAATCTGTTAAGAACACATGTTCAATAGATAAGTGGAAGGGGTGTTATATTTTAATAGTTTCATTGTTATTTGATTGCCAAAGTAAATTACATATTTTCAGATCTAATCTCATGTTTGCTCTTCTGTGATATAGTCAGCCCTACAATTAAAATTGTCAGGGTAAACTGAGAAATTGATTTTTTTAGCTGGACAAAAGGATAGGATGTGCAGTCAAGCTTCAGGTTAAATTGTCCTGCTCTTTCTATCAATTTTCTTCACCATTTGGTCTCTAAAGGTAAAACTTCCTTCAGTGGAGTGGAAGTCCTCTCTGTTTCAGTTCTCAGCCTCTCTGCTACGCATTTAATGAAAAACTAACTTATAATTCTATTTGTTTTGTAGCGTCTGAGGGGATCCTCTTGCACCCTATCTGTATGTTGGGCTTTTCAGTACGATGACTGAAAAAGAACCATCTTAAGAAGCCAACATATTGGTCAGTTAAATGGCCAATCAAAACATAGACTTCTTTTTCTTTTACTGATCAATGAAGTCAAATTCCCTGTGTAAGTGGTTAACTCATCTTCAGAACTTGAAACATAATTAAACCAGAAGGAGTCTGTTATGATTAGAGGTGAGAAGCTGGGGCTAGTTAAGCCATAACAAAGAAAATGAATTCACATGAAGCTTTGCACAAAATGCAGTTTTCCTTTTCTGATCATATTATGTAAAATGTATTTCCTAATGCTTTTGAAAAATGAAGCAATTTATGTAACAATTCAAAAGTATATCCAACATGTCTGACAAACACATATTCTGTTCTTTGTGGATTTCAGACACTTTACATTCCATTGATTGTATTTTCAGAATTTTTCCCCTTCCTCTCCATGGTTTAATGTCTTTATGGTGAACTTAATAATCTTCAGTAACCTAATTTAGTTCACTACTGAATAAATGTTTCTCTAGATGACTTTCACATAGCTTAATAATGTATGCACTACCTACCTTAGATAGTAAGTTCCTAAAATCTGTACTATTTATTATGTTCTAATTCTTTATGGCTATAATAATTTCTATCAAATTTCTACTATCTAATTAGATTTTGTAGCTTTTATGATATAACACACAGAATTTTTTTCTCTTCGTATAACTTAATCTTAAATAACTTCAAATAAAATGAATATCATCAAATTTGAGAAAATGTTTAAAAGAAAATGCATGTTCAAAATGTGCTTTTTGTCTGTTCATAATGTCTGTTCATTATGAAATGCTCTTTTTTTATTATTTCACCCTATTTTCATCAAGCTATTTTCCCCTCGTTACTTATGTTGTAGTTATTCCAATGTTTCTATCTTATTATCTGTTTGTGTATCAATCAAGGTAATGGTGCAAGTAAAGATAGTGTAGGTAAACACATAAACAAAATTAATGTCATATAAATTTTGGTCAAATGTGAAGAGTGCCATATTCTCTGGTAAGTTAACTTGTGGAAAGTACAATTTCTGACACCATCCTAAACTACCAGTTTAGAATTTTCATCAACTGACAATGCTCCCTTCTACAGCATGGAGAGCTGCATACTTCAGCACTGGATGCATTTAACTCTGCATGTTGTTTTCAAAATGAATGAGAGTGACATGCTCTAATCAAGTGTTCCTTTTATATTGCAGCAGACAATGAGGTCCTCCACCGGTGCTTCCTAGAACCTGGGGACAACACAGTTGCTATGCAGCCAATCCATGCCCTGGATGCAAGTTTCGCAGGCTCTAGTATCATTCTGGTCATTCCTCTGCAAAACACTACTGAAAAAGCAGTTACACATGGGATCTTGAATTTTCCTGTAAAAAATGTATTTGTAAGCCCTGGATCTAGAGATCCAGAGGCCTATTGGTTAATAATTAAGAGGGTGTGTGGGTGTGTGTGTGTGTGCATGTGTGTATGTGGGTGATCCAATACATAAGGTGATTTATAAAATACAATACTGCCAAAAAAAGTCTCTTTTAATGCCCTAAGACTTAAGAGAGCTGCAATCTTTTGTTTTGTTTTGTTTTGTTTTTTTGCTGTTGTTGTTTGGTCTAATTTAAAGATAGTCTCTTCTAAGCCATTAAGAGAAATAGATACAGTAGAGCGAGTCCAGGGCTGTGAGGCAAGAGAACTAGTTTTAACCCTGCAGCAGGCTGGCTAACACTTAGCAATTCATTGTACCCTTCAATGGAAGCCTGAACTAAGCTGAACGTACCCTGTTAAGTTTGCTTTCAGCTCTAAAACTATGCCTTCTGAATATTAATAGCCAGATTTGTACCTACCAAGTAAAGAATGAAGGAATTTGTAAAGGAATTTTAGTCCAATATCCTCATGGCTTTAATAATCTGAGCCATTTTCTCACTTTACTACTCAGCTTAGAGAGACTCCAGTTTGCTCTGTCTCACCTCAGACAAAGCTTCTCGAAATGTTGGTCAGATCTTCAGCGGGAGCAGTCAAGTAGTCATCATTGTAATTGGTAGGAACTAACGTTTAAGAACCTGCCCTGTACTTTCACTGCTTAATGTGCTCACTCTATATTAACTAATTTCATCTTCATAACAGCCGCAGGATTTATATACATTTATATATTGTAAGTAGTCCCATTTTGAGGATGAGCATACTGAGTGGAGGTACTAAAAGTCTAAAATTGTTTCTCCTGTAAATGTGTTGCACTGAGAACCAGCCAATCTGGTTCTCGGTGCAAATCTGATGAACCCAAGCCAGATTCTAGAAAGTGTGTTCATCCTTAGAGTCTACCTTCAGCCACAGTGATTACTGAATTACCGTCTGGATACTGAACAGTTCTATTATAAAGAAATCTTTTTTAAAAAAGTCTCCTTCCCCAGTGACCTAATAAAGAGTGCTCTGTGCCCAACTGCCTACTCTTGGCCATCTTCACCAGCCAGCCACACTTCAGGCACTGCCTGAGGGGTGCAAGCCAGGACCCAGTTCCAAGCTGTGCAACTTCGACTTATGAGATGGAGGAGGGGGATGAGAGCATGCGATAGGGCCTTTGACAAAGGAAAGAGCTAGTTCTTGGTTACTGAACGTGAGCCCCAGGTTCCTAAAAGCATGAACTGTTCTTGTTCTTCTCATATTATACAATTTTTATTTAATAGCTAAATAATAAGCAAAGCATTATATAATCATGTATTAGTGACTTATTTCAATTTTGCTACAAAGAGATGAAAAATTTTCATCAAAATGCAGAGCATAAATCTTGAAACTGTCATTTGGATGTGTCACATCAATGTGTTTGGTGATATGAACCTACTATGTGCAGACATAGGGGTTACAGTGGCAAGTAGAACACGACTTGGGTGGGCCCTGCTCTCTTGGAGCTCAGGCAAAGGCCACAACTCCAATGATGACGTTTTACTAATTACTGGGGACGAAGTGTTATGAACATGGCTTGATTGCTAATTGCTCTGCTGTCTTCTGAAAAGATATATTTCATTTGAATAACAGAAAATCCTTTGAAGCAAATGTCACAAGGTAAAAGTCATACTGGTTTTTAAGCATATACAACTTGGGATAGTTAGTTAAGCATTGAACTGGAACAGGGGTGAGAAACGGGCAGTATTTAAGAGCATGTGCAGCCCTCTCAGAACTCACTACATCTCAACATTCCAATGTAACGAAGCCAGGAATTTTCTTTTCACATTTGACCATTTCCCTTTTAAGAGATATAGGTATATTTAGAAGAAACTGAAGCTCAGAGAAGTTAAATGAGTTGCCTAGGGTCCCCCAGCTAGTAACTCAGAGAGTTAGGATTCTAATCCACTTTTTTTGACAGCTACACCAGTTGTTCCTAGTTGACAGGTACATGGTTGTTTCTAATTGTCCCATCTTTTCATCCATAAGAGTTACAAGGATTTCTTTCCTCTTGGTTTTTGTGTAGGATAACTAAATAAGATTTCTCAGTCATATTTTTAAGTACTAAAAATAGATTATCCATATTATTTGTATAAATGTTTAAAAATACAAGAAAATAATAACTTACAACATACCAGTTATAAATCTCTGTTAACATTTTCTTATATATCCTTCCAGTCTACCTTCTCTTTCTGTATATCTTCATATGGATTTTCAAATAAGTAGGTTTTCTTTGTTTTGTTTAAAAGCATTTTGAATTGCTCTAGAATAAAGAGGAGTTAACTTTTTATATAAAAATGGTTTAAAACTATAATTTAAATCCCTTGGGGTACCTTCAAAATTATCCTAACATTAAATACCAAATAAGACGCCATAGTACACATTCTACAATATTTGGTTACTTGTGAGTGAGTGAGCAAGTGTGTGTGTGTGTGTGTGTGTGAAATGTATCTTATTCAACCAACAATATAATCTAAGTATATTTCCATGTCATTAAATATTGTTGTACATTATTTTACATCCTTTAATAATACTTAATTATACTAAGTACCATAATTTATTAACATATTCCTCATTTTAAACATTTAGGATGCTTTCGAATTTTTTATTCTCATAAATGACACTTGAAGTAAGGTCTAGATGAACAGCTTATATAACTAAATGTTTATACATATTTATAATTTTTTCTTGAGCTTAAATTCCAAAAAGTAGAATTTTAGAGTGGAAGGGTATAAAAAATTTACAAAATTTAAAAATACTTTATGTCCAAACTACCTTTAGAAAAGTTGCATCTCTGTACATCCCACCAGTGATACATATATGTATATATGTATATATATATATATTCTGTCACCAATATTAAATATTATACTATGCTCTCTTCTCCACTTTGACAATTTTATATGCAAAATGCAGCTAATTTCTTTAAATCAGCATTCATTAATTTATAGGGAAGTTAAACTTTTATTATATTTATTGGTCATTTGTATTATTTTGATTATTTCATGCCTATAGGATGCTCTTTTCTTAAAACTATTTGTGAAATGATCTTCATTGTAAATTTTTCTATGTTGTAGGCTCTATAGCCTATCAATGGTCAAAATCTAATCAGCAACTCAGATCAATATAAAAACTAATGTCTTAAAGATGGGTTTTGTGAGAAGATTGTAGACAATGGAAGGGGACCCCTTCAGAGATGAACGTAACAGCTTAGTTAAGACTTGATTACCCATTTTCTCTAAAGAGAGTACAGACAAATTTAAACATGGGATAAGTTGAGATATAATGAGCATCTTCATGGAAACAGTTTGGGCACCATAAACTCCAATGTACTAGGTGGACGATATTGATTGCTGTATTTGACTGGTAAACCAACTTTTCTCAGGAAATATTAAATTTACAATATATACCAAACACCTCCTGCATTATGAGTCTAAATCACATGAAAATAGCACATAAGATTTCTTTAGACACCAAAAACTATGAAGCTGAAGTTTGCAAAATTTTGAAAAAAAATGTTACAGCAAATCTCAACTTACAATTTTGGACTTTTACAGAACTGAGTCAAGGTAGGTTGCAAAGAGAAAAGGCACATGTGGATTCAATTGTAAAATGTGTAATATAATTTTTGAATAAAATATGCACGTTATAAATATATCAGATTATATTTATATTGTATAAATTGTATAATGTGGTTAGAACTATTTAATATTTTTTGGCTTTCATGGCTTAACAGACAGGAGTGTCATTTGCTCCTTGAAATTAAAACACACCCACACACAGTAACTCCCCACACTGTCTTTGATGAAGAATCTGGCCTTCTAGTTCATTTAACATGAAATAACAGATTTGTGTTGGTGGTGCTTTTGTTCTTGATAGTGAGAGAACTTGTTACTGAAAAATTAGCTACTCACCCTCAAGCAATCACTAACATTCCAGTTCCTGAATAGAAGAGGGGAGAGGAGAGCAGATGGAAGCAAACAAAAATTGTATTAATAATACATAACAAAGTGCTGCTAAAAATGATATTTCAATAGAGGAAAACAATAGGAAAACTGCAGTTTTCATTGGATCTTAATGTATTTATCAGTCTCTAATACTTCCATCTTCAAGCAGTTCTCTTTTATTGACACGGCAACACAAATTGCAGAAGTAAATTGAATCACAGACTCAGAATGTAAAAATCAATGAGAAATAATTTTGTAGCACTAAAGTGAATAGTGTAATGCTAGGTATTCATTTAATTAACCATGAGCCTTTCCACATAATGCACAATCATTGCCAGCTTTTCAGCTCATAGTTGTTCCAGGAATAATGGGTTTGGGATTCATCTTTAGAAAACCTGCATTAATATTTGAAAGCGTTTAAATCCATTAGTGGGTCATCTGAACACTGCAGGTCACTTTTACATTGCTAATTGAAACAATAGTAATGGGTTATAATCTACTGTCTAATAATGCCTGGAGTGTTTTACCGCTTTTATATCTGCAGGTTCCAGGAAATATGTAAATTTGTTGCTGAACCGTTATAAAAATATGGAAATTTAAGCCGCAGACATCAAAGCATTTTTTCCTAAAAAAACACCGCGTTAATAAACTGAAGAGTTACGCTACATTATGGTGTCAGGATAAATTCCTTACTCTAGACCTTCCCTGTTCTCTCTTCTGCGCTCTGGGCGCAGCATCTGGTACTCACATTTTCCACGTTGCCATTAGGAGAAAGTGAATATCATTAAACCAGTGAGTAAACAATCATGTCATTGTTTCCATATGCAAGCTATACATTGACTCAGCCTGCTGGGTCCTAGCTGCTTTTTTTATTTGCCCTACATGAATTTATGCAAGCATTTTATTTTTCATGGAGATTTTCAATATATATCAACATTTTCTTGGATGGGGGCAGTAAATGTGGCAGCAACTCTAGCATATGAAATGAGAATATGATTTCAGTGTGAAAGCATACATGTGTGTAAATACATACACACATATAAAAGCAAATATATAAGAAAGAGTAGCTTTCTGAATTCTTGTAAATTGAATGTCATACAAATTGATACTTAACCAGAATTTTCTCTTTTAATTAAACATGCATCTCATGCACTTACCTACAGCCTCCTATGCTTAATTACAGTCTGATTGTGCAGAAAATCCAAAAAGATACATCTCATTATAATAAAGAAAATGATTTGGCATAGGTAGAGATTGTGTATGCATGCGTGCCCATTTTATACAAATAAGATATGCTTTTAGGAGCACTTTATGCTAAAGCTTAAAGGAAAATAAGGACTTAAATCTATTCACTCTTTATCAACATGATCACATTAGCAAATTTGGAGGAGAGGGGATGGATGACTACAAGAAGCCTCAGGGAGGGTACTGAATTTGGTGCTGTATCAAGAAAAGCAACATTTTGATTTCTGGTTTTCATCATCTTCTCAAATGTATTTATGCCCAAGGAAGGTGATATAAGTTGGAATCAAAATTCTGATTTCATCCACAGGGCACTGGTGAGAGCGCTTCTAAGCAAGGTAATATGAATTGCATACACAGACCAGAAGAACCCTTGTATTAATTGTATTGTCTGTAGAATTTAAATGAAACATTTTAATGACTTTAATGGGGGTTGTGGATAAGAAATGGGCCAAATATCCATTGGTTCCTGAAAATAGAGAGAAAAAAAATGGTTTGAGATGCTCATAAAGACATTGCAAAAAGGAAAACTGACCTTGTAAAGTCCTCTTTTAAATATTCCTGCCATCTTTCCTGTCTTTCTCCATGCACTATTAAGCTCCCTTTGAAGTCAGTATTACTATACTTGAATCAGCAGTACAGGACATGGAGAAAGATGAAACAATGACCCCAGAAGGGAGTTGTTACTTTATCAAAGAAGGACAAGTACTATTAGCCTATAGTGCAATAAATAGCCACCTCAAAGGTATTTTTCACTTTCTATCAGCTAAAGGAATCGACAAAGGGATTGTGACCTGATGCTTCACAATGAGAACCCTGTTGTGATTAAACGGTATGACAAATTGGCCTTTGTGTACCCAGTTATAGCTCTTACGAGTTTTATTGTGCCTACAAAAGAGATAGGTACTTAAGGGTTAAGAGAAAATCCCACAATAATATCACATATCCAGTGAACCGAGAAATCCTATGTGAAGGTCAGAAATCCCTTTCCAACCCCTGGGAGTTTCTATAGTTTTACCCTTCTAGTCTAGCTGTGTTATGGTAATACCAAGCATGCAGAAACCCAAGAAACCAAATTCTTGCCTTTTTCTTTAGGCAAATTGTGGTACGTTTTCACTGACATATATAAGAACATATATAACTGAACTGACACTAGAACTCCATCACTCTTCACTCACCATTCTCTATCTTAATAGCAATTAACACTTTTATTTTAGAATTCTATTTGTTTCTAGAGTGGGGAACCTGGCCACCAGTCATGAATGAAGATTTGCCCCAACTTGTCACCAAGAACACACTACTTCCTTTTCCTTTAGGAGTTTAGTCATCCTTCATTTCCTTTTAACTAAACTAGTGGTGCACATTTCAAGATGTAAAGGAAACTCTTTAATGTAAAAGCTCTTCTAGTTCTAGGTTGCCGATCATTTCCTTTTAGTGCATTGAAAGAACATTCATTTGGGTAACCCGATTCCTTCTCATAACTTAAGACATCCATTAATGGTATGTCATTCATTGGTTCACTTGCTATTAGCAAAGGAAATGCCTGACCTTGCTGCGAGGAGTCAGGGAAACAAATCTCTCCATTTTAGTGTATGCGCTTTGCTTTGCATTTCAGTGACTTAGTAGATTCCTTTATTTCTGTGTTAATCTGTTAGGCAATATGCTTTCTTGTCCAAAAGTGTTGTGACTCTGGTTCTGGGTAAGATGACAAGGTGAGCACTTTGGCTAAAAGGTGACATCCCTCTTTCAGCCATTCCACTAGACCTTACTGTCTCATTTATTTATTTTATTCCTAATTTTTTCATTTATTATGATGGTTTAATTCTTCATTCCTTCAATAAACAATATTTACTGCTTCCTACTTAAGAGAAGAATTTAGGAACCTACCGTATTCCGATGCTTATTTATTCTTTACTAAAGTCATCCAAGTTTTAGTCTATGAATATATGGGTAAAGACCACACACACACACACACACACACACACACAAGCTCACAGTTACATGGATAAGTTCTTCAGGGGTGACTGAGATTTTGGTGCACCCGTCAGCTGAGCAGTGTACACTGTACCCAATGTATAGTCTTTTATCCCTCGCCCCCTTCCTGCCTTTTCCCTCGAGGCCCCAAAGTCCATCGTATCTTTCTTATGCCTTTGCATCCTCATAGCTTAGCTCCCACTTACAAGTGAGAACATACGATGTTTGGTTTTCCATTCCTGAGTTACTTCACTTAGAATAATGGTCTCCAATTCCATCCAGGTTGCTGCAAATGCCATTACTTCATGAATAAGAGTGAGTTGCTTGCATCAGTAAGTTGATCTTATTTTCTGTAATTTTTGAAGTTCCAAACTGTTATTGTTCTAAAGATTACAATAGTCTTTACACTGTCTATCAAGAAGCACAAGCCCTCATATATTCTAACTTTGACTCAGGGACAGTTCCTCCACCCATGAAGGAAGACTGTCCCCCAGCTGTATGTGACTTTAGGAGGGTTAAATGTAGAACACTGAAAGGTGTGTGATCCTACCTAATCAGCAGTTCCCTAGAGTCATCCTTAAATATCAATGAAATACCAGCTATCATTACCAGCTAAATATTTATCTTCCTAATGACACCATTTTGTAGAAGAACACAATTCTCCCTTCTCCAGAAGTAGGAAAATGGGAACATAAATACAGCTTATTGATAATTATTAGTATGATTATTACTTGGACATCATGAATAATAACAGCTAACATTTAATATGCATATAAAAATCTGTCAGACACTGATCTAGGTGTTCATATGGACCATATTTTATCAATCCTAAAATGAATATTTTCTTTCACATATTAATGGCTCTGGAATTGGGCTATGTTTGACAACCTATAGGAAATTATTGTTTACTTGGCATTGTTTATTGGTTTATAAAATATAATGAGTCATATTCTGTGAGATAAAGTATTAGTTTGTTCAAAGACCACAACAACTTTGTGAGTTAAGTATTAAATTATATTCATTGTGTAAATGCAACTGAAATACCAATGCAATTAACTATCTTGTTCAAGGTTAAAAATTATTAGTTTATAGAGGTAGGATTCAAAGCCAGGCAAAGTGATTCCAGAGCCTGTGCCATTAATCTCAATGCTTTGCTACTTCTTCTTTTTTTTTTTTTCTTTTATTATTATTACTATTATTATTATTATTATTATACTTTAGGTTTTATGGTACATGTGCCCAACGTGCAGGTAAGTTACATATGTATACATGTGCCATGCTGGTGCGCTGCACCCACCAACTCGTCATCTAGCATTAGGTATATCTCCCAATGCTATCCCTCCCCCCTCCCCCCAACCCACAACAGTCCCCAAAGTGTGATGTTCCCCTTCCTGTGTCCATGTGTTCTCATTGTTCAATTCCCACCTATGAGTGAGAATATGCGGTGTTTGGTTTTTTGTTCTTGTGATAGTTGACTGAGAATGATGATTTCCAATTTCATCCATGTCCCTACAAAGGACATGAACTCATCATTTTTTATGGCTGCATAGTATTCCATGGTGTATATGTGCCACATTTTCTTAATCCAGTCTATCATTGTTGGACATTTGGGTTGGTTCCAAGTCTTTGCTATTGTGAATAATGCGGCAATAAACATACGTGTGCATGTGTCTTTATAGTGGCATGATTTATAGTCCTTTGGGTATATACCCAGTAATGGGATGGCTGGGTCGAATGGAATTTCTAGTTCTAGATCCCTGAGGAATCGCCACACTGACTTCCACAAGGGTTGAACTAGTTTACAGTCCCACCAACAGTGTAAAAGTGTTCCTATTTCTCCACATCCTCTCCAGCACCTGTTGTTTCCTGACTTTTTAATGATTGCCATTCTAACTGGTGTGAGATGATTATCTCAATAGATGCAGAAAAGGCCTTTGACAAAATTCAACAACGCTTCATGCTAAAAACTCTCAATAAATTAGGAATTGATGGGATGTATCTCAAAATAATAAGAGCTATTTATGACAAACCCACAGCCAATATCATACTGAATGGGCAAAAACTGGAAGCATTCCCTTTGAAAACTGGCACAAGACAGGGATGCCCTCTCTCGCCACTTCTATTCAACATAGTGTTGGAAGTTCTGGCCAGGGCAATTAGGCAGGAGAAGGAAATCAAGGGTATTCAATTAGGAAAAGAGGAAGTCAAATTGTCCCTGTTTGCAGATGACATGATAGTGTATCTAGTAAACCCCATTGTCTCAGCCCAAAATCTCCTTAAGCTGATAAGCAACTTCAGCAAAGTCTCAGGATACAAAATCAATGTGCAAAAATCACAAGCATTCTTATACATCAATAACAGACAAACAGAGAGCCAAATCATGAGTGAACTCCCATTCACAATTGCTTCAAAGAGAATAAAATACCTTGGAATCCAACTTACAAGGGATGTGAAAGACCTCTTCAAGGAGAACTACAAACCACTGCTCAAGGAAATAAAAGAGGATACAAACAAATGGAAGAACATTCCATGCTCATGGGTAGGAAGAATCAATATCATGAAAATGGCCATCCTTCCCAAGGTAATTTACAGATTCAATGCCATCCCCATCAAGCTACCAATGACTTTCTTCACAGAATTGGAAAAAACTACTTTAAAGTTCATATGGAACCAAAAAAGAGCCCGCATCGCCAAGTCAATCCTAAGCCAAAAGAACAAAGCTGGAGGCATTACGCTACCTGACTTCAAACTATACTACAAGGCTACAGTAACCAAAACAGCATGGTACTGGTACCAAAACAGAGATATAGATCAATGGAACAGAACAGAGCCGTCAGAAATAATGCCACATATCTACAACCATCTGATCTTTGACAAACCTGAGAAAAACAAGAAATGGGGAAAGGATTCCCTATTTAATAAATGGTGCTGGGAAAACTGGCTAGCCATATGTAGAAAGCTGAAACTGGATCCCTTCCTTACACCTTATACAAAAATCAATTCAAGATGGATTAAAGACTTAAATGTTAGACCTAAAACCATAAAAACCCTAGAAGAAAACCTAGGCAATACCATTCAGGACATAGGCATGGGCAAGGACTTCATGTCTAAAACACCAAAAGCAATGGCAACGAAAGCCAAAATTGACAAATGGGATCTAATTAAACTAAAGAGCTTCTGCACAGCAAAGGAAACTACCATCAGAGTGAACAGGCAACCTACAAAATGGGAGAAAATTTTCGCAACCTACTCATCTGACAAAGGGCTAATATCCAGAATCTACAATGAACTCCAACAAATTTACAAGAAAAAAACAAACAACCCCATCAAAAAGTGGGCGAAGGACATGATCAGACACTTCTCAAAAGAAGACATTTATGCAGCCAAAAAACACATGAAAAAATGCTCACCATCACTGGCCATCAGAGAAATGCTTTGCTACTTCTTAAAGAACAAAGAATCTCTTGGATGAGTCTTTTATTTTCCTGCCTGCATGGTATTGTGTGTGTTTTATCACCCAGAATTTAAAAATATGCCCTTACACATTTCTTTCTCTATCGCAGATTAAGTTGAAAGTTAATGGAAGCTGCAAAGTGTTTGCCTTCTATATCTGCAATGGAAACCCCACCTGCTGTCTTCTTGGTGTTTTTGTTCCTTGTCTTTAAGACCTGGTCTCAAATTCAGAAGTTCAATACCAGTGTCAGTTTGACTTGACACAATCTATGGTTGTAGTGTATTGATTTCACAAATTGAACCTATGATGAGTTTGAATTATGAATTGAGAGAGCAACAACTGTGGTGAAAACTGAAGTCATGAGGTTTATCTATTCAGAACATTCAATAACTAATTTAAACACAACTTTTTTTATATGTTTAAGGTAGATAAGGTATTGAATCTGATAGCTTTATGGGTGGGTAAGAAGAGATAATAACAAAACTAGCCCCCAAGCAGAATAACAATTTAAAAGTAAAATAAGCATGTGTTCATATTAAATCACTCTCGCTTTCACTATCAAAAACTATCCATATAAATAGAATAAACATGTAATTCTACTAACTCAGCCTCATGTACAATGATATCATTACTTCATTACAACAAATAGCATGACAAGTTTATCATAATTGTTTAGATAATCAACATGACAGTCTCAAGCAAGTAGTATGTCTCTGTCCAATAATGCAGCTAATGAGTTAAGGTGAATGTTCTCACTAATTTGAGACGCCACTTGAGGTGCATATGCTAAGAAGCAATGTCTGGGCTGGGTGCGGTGGCTCATGCCTGTAATCCCAGCACACTGGGAGGCCGAGGCGGGCGGATCATGAGATCAGGAGATCGAGACCATCCTGGCTAACATGGTGAAACCCCATCCCTACTAAAAATACAAAAAATTAGCCGGGCGTGGTGGCACACACCTGTAGTCCCAGCTACTTGGGAGGCTGAGGCAGGAGAATGGCGTGAACCTGGGAGACGGAGTTTGCAGTGAGCCAAGATTGCGCCACTGCACTCCAGCCTGGGCTACAGAGCGAGACACTGTCTCAAAAAAAAAAAAAAAAAAAAAAAAAGAGGCGATGTCTGAGCAGAGAGACACACAAGGTTCCTAATGAAGGCAAAACAGGTACAATATGTCATGTTTGTTCAATATTATAAATAAATTGTATCATGTTTGTATGTATTTGCTTACAGACTTCAAATGGTATGAATAAATCCTAATTTCAAGTTAAAAATTGCCATCTTATTTGAACACAATTGGAAGATGTAGAGTGAACAGTTATAGACTCTCTTTGAACTATTAGATTTCCTATAGAATCATGTTAACTAAACTCAGAACATGTTCCTTTATCAATGACTGTTGGAAATGGAAGAAATCATGGATAGGCTGGAAAACATTATTAATTCATCATTCTTAATTCATTGTCAAAAAACTCACTTCTTCAAATTAGTCTTACTATTTTTATTCATGGCACAGAAATGAAACTCTGTCATCAAGAAGCTATTGGACATCTATATGGACATGCATTTACCTCTCTGCCCAGTGCAATTATTTATAAATGTCTGTGGAAGGATAGAGAGAGGAAGGAGGAAAGGAAGAATAGATTATTCTGTACCTTTCAGGTAAATAATTTACTTGCTTGGTTTAAATAAACCACATTGAGGAATATCAATCATTTAAGGTTACTTGTACACAACTTAATAACCTTATGTAGCAAGATCTTGGCCCTGGTACCTCAGTGGTTTCAAAGAGTTTAATGCCCTCTTTAAGTGGGAAGAATATTTTTCACTTCAGGATCTAGACTTATAGGTCATTTGGCCTCAACCACATCTTGGCCATTAGTTTAAACCTAAATCCAGAATTTTGTTATCAACTGATGAAAGTTTCATTACCTTTGTTTATTTTATGTAGAAACTACTGTGGTTCCTTTCCTATTGTCTAGTACAATTCTGTAATGGAGTCATAATCAAAATTACTTTATTCATATAAAAACATTGATTATTTTTTATGTGCCTAATATTGTTCTGTGGACTATGAATATCAGAAGCAAGTATATGATTATTACCTTTAAAAATCTTTCAGTCTTCTTGAGACATATATTGTAAATTCATACAAAGTTAAAACAGAGTATTATTAATTCAACCTTCTTCACCTGAGGTTCTTCTTCCACCCCTCTCCCCAGAAAAAAAGTTAAAACACATAGCAAAGCGTGATTTAAGTGGCATGGAGTCATAATAAACATTACATGGGAAGTTTATAAAAGGACACAGTCATAGTCACAAGTGTCTTGGTCAGAGAGGGCTCCATGGTGAAGAAGAATTCAGCAGATCCTGACTTACGGTTAGTGTCCATGGAAGTGTCTTGCTTGGCAAGGATGGGGAAAAGATAAAGATTCTTCATTTAGGAAAAGTATAAGTCAGAGAAGACAGAATGAGCAAGAAATGATTGGGGAATAAGAAGAAGAGTAGTATGTCCAGAGGTCATGCAGGGGATATGGCCTGATCAAGACAGATCCTGGATGGCTTGAAATTTATTCATTCAATAAATATTTACTTGAATACCTACTATATATAAAGCACTTAGCTAGGAACAATAGACACAACTCTTAAGAAACAAACAAGTTTAAAAATGTTTGTCCCACCAACCTCACAAAGTTTGTCATTTTTTCAGGAAGAGAGAGACAAGAAAAGAGAAAATATGAAAAACACTAGAGCAACACCTAACTCTTGATTCCTGGGTTAGAGAAGTCTTTTTGTGAGAAGCCTAATACTAGAAGGCTACTAAGCAGTTTGCCGGGTAAAGGGGTGGTGGGAGAAGGGAGGACACAAGTCCAAACTAATATAAGGTCAAGACACAATGAAAGTGGACTGAATCACAAAGTCTTCCATTTTTTTTTTTTTTTCCAATATGGTTGGAGAAACTAGAGATGAAGGTGGAACAGTAGTCAGATCATGGCCGGCCTTGAGGGCCATACCAGAGAGTTTGAATTGCATCCCGAAGGCAGTAGAGAGCCATGGAAAACTTTTAAGTTGAGTGATTAGAAACAAAACTCTCTCTGTTAATGGAGAATAAATTCAAAGGGCAAAAATGGAAGCAGCACACAAGAGATGATGGAAACCTGAGCCACAGTCAAATATACGTGGCAAATGATTGGATGCAGGGACTGTGAAAGACAAGAGCTTGAATGCTTGTGTAAACCAAATGGGGCTTGGTCAGTAGACAGAAGTGAAGACACGAAGTCAGTTACAAACTTGGGATCAAGTAAACAACACCACAGAGCCAATATTAAAAAGATACTAATTTTTGGGTGATTGAAGTATTGTTTCAGGTGAGAGAGACAAAAAGCAGGGAGAAAGGACAAATAATAGGTCAGCTTTGGAGGAAGTACGGAGCTAGAAATGAAGATTTTGGAAGTGCCTACATTTAGAAGATAGAGAGAGGATAGACTACTAAATTAAACTGAAAAGCATTTGATTGATGAAGGTTACATCTAGAGAGCACATAATTGAGTAGGCCAAGGAAGAGCAGACTGTTTAGTAGTAGCAGATTCCTCTGAGAAGCCAATATTTCTACAGTCAACCAAATGTATTTAGTGTTTACTATGTGGCAGCCACTAGGGCTCATACCCTAACAGGATAGACAGAGAGATTAGACGGTCCTCTCCCCACCACCCAAAGTGTACAATGAACTGTATAAACAAAACAATGCACAAGTTACTAGCACCTTAAATGTTTCGAGCACTTACTATACTTTAGGCATTGTGCTAAGGAGTTTACTGATCTCATTTAGGCCTCACTATTCTTCCTAACTTCTAGATAAAGAAACTGAAGCTTAGAGAGTTCTAAATCAATGTTTGCAACAACTTCGCTAGATTGTTCAAAGGTAGCTGTAGCAGGAATGAGCATGATCCACTTGGAGTTTTTGAAGAAGAAATATGTGATTGGCAAAAGGGCAATATGTTCAGATAGGTGAGATAATACATGAAGAGGCCCAAGGGTGAAGGGTGCTTACTGCTGGCACTCTAAGGAAGTTTTAGAAGAGACCATGTACTAGGGTGGACACAGCTGAAATTGAGATTGGAGCGGTGAGCAATGATTTGTGTGCTTTACTAACTAGGCATTTGGGCTTACGCTATAGATTCCAGGGCCCAACGACTAACAGGTTTTAGATTTGTGTTTTAGAACTATTAACTGTGTTAGCCAGCTCAGGCTGCTACAACAAAATACCATAGACCGGTGTTGTATTTTGTTTTTTAAATTAGATTATTTTTATATTTTATTTTAAATTCAGGGGCACAAGTGCAGGTTTGTTACATAGGTAAATGTGTCATGGGGCTTTGCTGTACAGATTATTTCATCATCCAGGTATTAAGCCTAGTATCCGTTAGCTATTTTTCTTGATCCTTTCCATCCACCCACCCTTAATCCTCTGAAAGGCGTGTGTGCTGTTCTCTTCTATGTGTTTTAACAACAGACATTTACTGATCACAGTTCTGGTGGCCAAGGTCAGGGTGCAGCCAATTCCATTCCTGGTAAAGGCCCTCTTTCTCACTGTGCCTCACGTGGCAGAGAGAGAGCATCCTGATCTCTTTTTCTAAGAACATTAATCTCATCAAGGGGCCCGGCCTTCACGACCTCGTCTAACCCTAGCTACCTCCCAAAGACTCTACCTCCAAATACCATTACACTGGGGGTTAGAGCTTCAAAATATGCAATTTGGGGAAAACATAAACCTTCAGTCCTTAATATTAACTTAGCAGCTCTGTGGAGTAAAGATAGAAGAGCAAGCACAGAGACAAGGAGGCCAGTAAAGAAGCTGATGTGATGAGTGATGGAGGCTGGAAATAAGGCCAAGTCAACGGGAAGAGAAAGAAAGGAGATCATTCAAGAGATGCTATGGAGAGAAATACTCAACCTGAAGGCCAACGTGACATCAGAGCTAAAGGAGAGGACACTGCTTGGAATGAGTCCCAGGTTCCTGACTTGGGCCAAGGAGTAACTGGTAATACTTTTTTTTTTTTTTTTTTTTTTGAGATGGGGTCTCATTCAGTCACCCAGACTGGAATGATGATGCCAATTTTTAACAGAGGACTTTATATAGTCACTTTGTCCTACCCCCACTCCCACTCAAAACCATCTCCTAAGCAGTAGTACAAGAGAATTAAATTCAGTAAGCACCATAACACAGAAAATATTGCAATATTTCAGATGAAGTGATTGTACAGAATTATAGGAAAAAAATCAGATTTCAGAAGTTTTCACAATGGGTAAAGAGGAAAAAAGAGTCAGAAATATTGACCACTCAAAACTATTCAAGAAGATTAGCAGAAAAAGTAGAGAATTAAAACCATAGACAACCATGAATGAACATCTAAAATGTCAAAAAAAAAAAAAAAAAAAAAGTCCTCAGATCACCTGGACTACCAGAATTTTCCAAATAGAAATATGCTTAGTGAAATCAGCATTTCACTTTGGGGGCCTCATTTGGGTGGTGAGTAAAAGACCATGCACTGGGGTCATTCCCTGAAGGCTGTGACACTGATCATAGGAGGTTTATGGCTCCCTCTTCCTGGTCTGTTCCTGGCCTGTTTGTGACATAGAACATTGGACATCCTTCTAGGCTTTCACATCATGATGATACAGTGAGAGGGCCACAGTTCCATGAGTATAGCCTATATCTACTTGAGGATGTTTCAAAATTATTTTTAAGGTGGCTAGGAATAGTCTTATGCCCTTTGTCTAGAAAGAAAAGACCTGTCAGTACTCAGACTCCCATGCATCATTATCCCACTTCAGTCAGTTCAGAATGTACCAAAATGCATGGTGGGTGCATGTATCTAACTAAAGTGTTAGAACTTTCATTACTAGGAGAATTGCCTTCACAGATTGTGTTCCACTGCCAGGACAGGGGTAGAGTCCACAAAAGGTTCTGAGACATGATCTGAACTGCCAAACTTTGAAACACAGAGAAATGGAAAGCTGAATCAAGCAGAACCCCATTAAATGCCCAACCCTATGATCTTTTGGGAAATGTATCCCCATCTAGCCTTTTCCCCTCCCTTCCCACCCGCTTTGGTAATAGTTCTGAGCAAGGATCAGCTTCAGCTGTGCAATATGCTGGCCAAAATTTCAGAAACCCTGGAACCAATTTATTCCATCTGGAAATTAGTTTCAGCTTTTATTGCTGTAGAATTTAGTCAAACCAGACCCTATATCCAAAAGGAGTTCCCTGCTTCTTTACTGTCAAAATTTTTTCTCTTCTAAAGCACACTCACTTAAAAGATTTAAAATGATAATCAACATCAAAGATCTGTGACTTTTTTTTCCACACCAGATACATTTTCCCATGCAGTGTTTCTCCCAGGTTGCTCCCTTTCAAAGACATAAAGAAATTTTACCATTGATTACTATAAACAGGGGAATCTGGAGAATTTAAACTGTCCTCTTGTAAATGTATATTTTAGTAAACTTTTCTATTATGCCAGGCAGTGACTCAGTTGCTTTCCTAAAACAGCAGCTAGATGGGCTGCTTAATCTTCTTGCCAGAAAAATACAGAACAAAATATTAACAATTAAGTTCAAATAAAATCATGGTCCCTAAAATCGATTTTTACAAACATATTAAAAAGTATGCAACACTGAACATTTCAAATAGCCTTATACATAAAATTTCTTTGTTTCAGTCCATCTGCTACTGATTAAACATTTCATATTTCCATTGTGATTAATTATGCTATTTATATACTTGAAAATGATTTGTTTGGAAAGGTATGGTCTAGTGTAAGTCTTTCATTTCTGAGAATGACAGCCCTTCCAAAAGTAGAGCAACACAATGCTCTCAGGAAATCCACCATCTGCTTTCTTATGCTTTTATAAAATTACAAACCTATAGCAAAACAGAATTGAGAGAAAACAGAGTATAAATAATGCTAATGGCATTCATTTGAGATGTTCAAAAATGTATCCATTTTTAATTAAGCCAAGATACTCTCTTGGTCCCCAAAGAAAACTGCTTTAGAGTTAAATCGCCAAATGGCCAGACATTTTCAACCTGGTCTAGGAGGCATTCTTAATTCATTCTAATCTAGGCTGAATTTGTCAGGTATTAGAACAGACCAAGATGGTGGACACCAGGCCTCTGTGTCACCTTAATCCCATGAAAAGAACCGGATTAGGGTTATAATAAACATAATTGAGAAAAGGACATGCTCTGGATAGTGTGTGATAGACCATTTTTCAACATGACTGTTTGTTGGTGCCAACAGACAGGAAAGACCTAGTGCCAGCTATTTCCCATCATTTGAAACTTAGCTATTGTTTCAGTTTTGCATGACCAAACAGGCATCTGAAACCACAGAATAAAACCATTTTATTTTGCCTAGCCAAACCATTTTCAGTGAAATTTCATAAATCCAAACAAACTTGCCCTCAAACTAGAATAAAAGTATGCCAAATATCAGGACGTGATTTTTTTTTTCTTTTAATGACTACTGTCCATCTCCAGAAAGAAGGATTCTGTAGCAAGGAATCCTCCTAAAGACCATCAGCAAAGGTAGCCAGCAGCCACAACTGACATTCTGCTTACTCCCTCTTTCTAGCAGATGCCCTCCTCATTAACACACCCGGGGCTTCTGTGGCTCCGTGTGCACTGCACACCATTAGCTTACTCTAGTGTCTCTGTCTTTCCTCTGCTGTTTTCTCCATCCCAACTGAAAGCTATTCTATGATTTCTGGCATCTCTATTAAGTAGTGAGTCGCATGGAAATGATTTAACTTTTGAACTGCAAAACTGAAAACACTCTCTTGCACACTGTGGAAATGAAACATGTCATGCAGCAAACGGTTTCCCCTGATGGAGTTTGCAGCAAGAAAGAGAAATCATTGGCTGAGATTTCAGTTTTGTTGTTGTCATTGTAGATCAAAAGGATGTGATCATCCTTTCTGATAGCTTTTTTTCTCCCCTTGGTAAACAGTCTCTGAGTGAGTTCATTAAATATTTAAACAGCCCTGGTATCTATTAATGTTATCAGACACATGAAATATGTCTGATGGATTTATTCTGCCGTTAAGGAGCCATACCCCAGTGTCCCTCCTGGGACAGTGCTCCAGCTGTTTAAACCATAATTCCATCACTAGGAGGCATGGTGAAAGCACTGACCTCTTTGAAACGGACTCATTGCTACTCAGCCTGTAAATTGCAAATGAAACCTTTCTGTAATAATGTTAAAATATGCATGCATAGGAATTAAGGCACTTGGGTCATCAGCAAAGCCTGGTGCGTTTTCTGTAACCTCTAAACAGCTGGTAGAAAGAATCCAATAAGTCAATTCCTTGAGAAGATTAGCAATTACGGGGTGTGTGAGTCTTTTTGGGTTCAATAGCTCTCCCACCATATATTGGGGAAACTTAATTAATTCTCTGAAGCTTTTAAGTTTTTTAAATTCCATTACTGTTTATTTGATCCTGTTTCTCAAAGGAGATAAATTATGTTGATACTGTGGTCCTTACTTATCCTCCATATAATCAATCTAATATAAGATCATGCATGAGGTCCTTCAAACTGTGAGCTAATTTGTTGTCTCATTTTTACCTGCTTCATGCTTATGAGAAAACAGCCATGACAAATATGATAAAGGATGTCTCGCCAAGTCTTCCACATGAAGGAAAGAGATAGTGTTGTTCACTGCTGGTAGGTTATCCATGATATTTTAAGTGTGTTTGTTTTACATCAATTTAACTTAACATGAAAGTCCTTAAATAACTTACGAGAAATACTGATAAAGTCACGTGTTGACGTCTCCTGAAGTTTTCAGTTGCAAGACTATGAATTGGATGAGTTGAACTCATTATCTTAAAAAAAAAACTTGTTATTCTTTCTGAAGCTATCAAACAGGTGGCAGACTTGGCACTTGAAATATAAACCAATCCTTTAGTGTCGCTCAATGTTGGATATGTACAACCATCAATGCTAATTGAATAGACAGATCAAACTAGTGAAAGACAAAAATCTGGGAAGTATAGTGAATACACTAAAGGACAGAAGGAAGATTTCAAAAGATCTGACAAGTAGGATAATGGCCGAAATCTAATACAATAACTTAATGGCAATAAGTGCATAATTTTACATTTCATTCTCTTTTTTTTTTTTTTTTTTTTTGAGATGGGGTTGCCTCTGTAGCTTAGGCTGGAGTGCAGTGACACAATCTTGGCTCACTACAATCTTTGCCTCCTGGGCTCAGGTGATCCTCCCAATCCAGCCTCCTGAGTAATTGGGACTACAGGCACACACCACCATGATGACCAGCTAATTTTTTTGGTAGAGATGGAGTTTCACCATGTCGCCCAGACTGGTTTTAAATTCCTGGACTCAAGTGATTCTCCTGCCCCGGCCTCCCAACGTGTTGGGATTACAGGCATGAACCACTGCACCTGACCTATATTTCATTCCTTTGGGGAAAATTCTATAGAAAATGGGAAAATATGGCTGGGAAAAGACCAATGAGGTAAATGGCATAAGACAATGTGTTCCAGTGAAGTTCTGGAATCAATGAATCCACTAGCCTTTGCACATTCTTCTGTCTGTGAGAGGGGTTAATGCTGAGCATGTGTGAGATGGAGGTTAGTGGCAGCAGGTCTGTCCTTTGCTTCTCTGCTTTGTGCTGGAATGAAATTAACATAGATAGAGGAAGGACTCTGTAATCTAGCAAGTAGTAGAGAGAATTAAGAGAAGCCACCTGACTACATGTACAACTTTCTCTCTTAACTATGTCAGTCTATGTGGGATAGACATACATGATACAAATCATTTTTTACCTCTAGCTACTAAGTACTTCTGTATTTTGAGACCACAGTTAAACTAAAAAGTGAGGAGTCAATAGGTAATCAAGTAAACAACCCTAGTTATGTGCAAGAGATGAAATGTAACTTTACTGTGAGAAAAATTAACAGTAATTTTAGTTGGCTTTATGAGTCAATTTAATAAAGACTAGCAATAAAGGCTAATATAATCTTATTTTTCAGTGGTCCATGTAGAAGCTAGTCCAAAGCTGACAATATAATGCAGTCCTATATAATGCAGTGGTCACACTACTTCTGGAATATCATTGTCCTTTAGGAAAAACAGAGCTTAACTGGGGCATCCCAGGATCAAACCAGATGGAAAGAGAGCTGAAATGATCAATGACTATCAGCACACAATTAGGCTCAGTAAGTGAATCAAACTAGGTTTGGAACAGGTACTGGAAATGTGGAAAGGGGATTAGGTCTGAACTGTATGGTACTTATTAATGTAATTAGGCTAGTTGGTGGGTGTTATAAAGGAATCAATTTCACCTGAACATAAAGAAGCGCTTTCTAACAAGTAAAGCTATCTGAAGATTAACTAAGCTGCCTTGGGACATAGCAGGTTTCTGATATTAGAAGTGCAGGTTATAAAATCATCTGGTTTGGTGAAAGATTCACGCATGGGACAAGAGGCTGGATAAGATGGCCTGTAAACCCTCAGAGTCAATGAATCTATGATCTTTCAAAGACCCCAATGAAGGATTAATACAAAAGATATTCCAGAACACATAAATGGCAAGTCTCTGAAAGAGAAATTTATACAAAGACGTTTTCAAGACAACATTTTCAAAGTAGTAATGCCCACTTTTTCCATGGTGAAAAAATTGATATGGCAAAGGAATATTCTCACAAATTCAGCAAATTCAATTCAGTTCTCCATTTTGAAAACAACACTTCAGGCAATGAAAACACTATTTGAATTTCACTAGAGCTTTGGAAAAAGATATATTTAGTGGTTATTAACCTAATACTTATTCTTCCATTGCACAAAATGCCTCTTTTCCTGAAGAATGCCCTGCAGAGAATTCTCAGGCTGGGGCAGGGCAGCTGCCTTGCAATTGGCATCCAAACCACAGAGCATAGCCAATAATAACTTGCAGTTAAAGTAGCTGCAAGACAAAGATGGTAGTCATTTCAAATAATTTCTGCCACTGGAATTTTTTTAATTTTTAATTACTTAAGGGTCAATTCACCTGGAATTCTGGGTTTAACCTCTTTAATTATTATTTTTTTTTTTAAGAATCAAGGGTATAGAAGGTACAGGCATAAAGCAATATAAGTACTCCTTCATGGGACATAAGCTTTAGGGAACTAAAGATAGGTTAACTCCATGCCTGATTCATTCCATGGACCATTTAACGAGAGTCTTTAGAATTGTTCAGCCAATAATGAACTCACAGGATCTAAAGGTAATCACTGCTGCAATTATTAAAATTTACACCAGAATTCTATTACTCTTTCTACAGATAAGTGTTTTGTATTAAGTGGTCTAGAAGGAATGCATAAATTGGTTCAATAACACCAGAAATCTCTGTTATTTGTTCTTTCTTATGTTCATTCTCCTCTGTCTCCCAAGCATGGGACCATGCTTCCAGTTAATTCTAGGAAAATAGTTATTTTTTGTATAGTAATTTAGAACTTAAACCTGTTTTCTCATGTGTTAGCTCATTTAATTCCTATAACCCAGGTTCTTTCCATTATTGATAATATTAAAAGCTAATCTCTTAATTTCATAGCTATTTACTATTCTATTCCAAGAATTCTTCATGTATTATCTCATTTCATACCACAATCTCCATGAGATAAATATTATTATTATCCTCATTTTGCGAATGAATAAAAAAAGCTTCAAAAGGTTAAGGACGTCACTGCAGATCACAGACTAGTAAGTGATGGAACCAAGATTTGAATGAAGGGAGCTTGATCCATGCTCTTCTCCACTACATTCCAGCCCACATCACCTTGAGGTCTCCCTTGTGTCTTCACAGTGCATTCTAGTACATAGATTCTGCCACAGCTAATGGAAGGTTGTTAAAAGAAGCATGACAGTATTTGTCTTTGTTTTGAATAAAGATGATCCCATGGTTCTTTTAACAAGACACATAATCTGAATACAAAATTCCCCTTTGACTCTTATAAAGCTGGCAATAGTAGTTGTGATAATTATAAAGGTAAACAGTGTGAAGTATTCAGTGGGTCAATGAGTTCAGTAGTGTTGTAAGACGACAAAAAAAATCAATCTCTATCTTAGTTCAATACAGATAAAAATCCAGACATCAGCTGTGAGCAAGCACAAAATGTAATTTCAATTTTGTTATTTTAGTACTAATTCAGAAACCAAATACTTTTCAAAATGGCATAAAAAGGTGGCTATAAGCCAAGAACTTCATGTTTAATGTGATGTATGGCATTTCCCCATGTTTAAAAGTATGTGTATCACCTTGAGTACTTATGCAAACAATCTGAGCATAGGTTCCTTTTAAAAGTTGGTTGATTCCAGTCCACAGAACAGTAAGAATCATGTGAAACCATTAGAAAAATTTAATTCCCCCTTTTATGCTAATTCCAGTTTGAAAATAAAATGTGTTCTAAAGAAAAAACTGAGTTATATTCTATAGACCTTTCAAAATAATTCCTAGTAATTATAAAGAGTACTTGCTGTTCAATTTCAATCCCATTGTTCAGATGTGCAGGCAGACCCAGGAGTAGCTCAGTTTCCCTTTGTATTTGTTGTTCATTTGAAAAATAAAACGTTATCACTGTAGACTCAGTAAGTGGGCGTACTCAAGATTGGGAGAAGTCAAGCACATTTTGAGTCCACCGATTGCTTCAAATTATATTATTTTTCAAACATTTTGGGTTTGAGGAAACTGAAAACACATTTTCTAAGTTCTCTTTTCCTTTTAAACCCATGTGTTTGGTAAGAGAGATTTAATCCATATGTTTCTGATTCATTTTGAGTTAACTCATCAAATTGTTGATTTTTAAGATCTATTTGATGTCCAAAAGCTTTCTGATGGTTGTGATTTTTCCCTCTGAAATAGTATTTTGTTTTTTCATGTGTAAACAAACATGGGTCTCAAAGATTCATGCTCCATGTACCAAGAACTTAAATGGCTGCTAGCTCGTTCAAACCTACTTCACTCACCCAGGGGGAGTTATGACATCTAAAATAGCTCAAATTGCTCAGCTTTGTTTTTCTTTATATGGCTTTCTCTTCAAACCCAACTGGAATCACATTATGGATACATTTTATAAAATCTAAAAACATATTTTTCAATTATGTCTTATTTAATATAAGCAGGAGACAAAATCCACAAAACTTTTCTTGAAACATGCCATTGGTAGGAAGGCATGTCCATACTGAAGACAAAAGGAGAGAAAAAAGAAAATTGTCACTATACTAATAAAAATCCTGTTGCTCATCTAATGGTCTCCAAAATGAGATCAAATCATAACTTGTTTGGGGAAGTTTAAACAGGTCTTTAGAATTCTTGTTATGTAATTTAGAAAAAAGGAAACCAGAAGTTTTAGAGATTGGAATATATGTAGGGGAAGTTCCCTATCTTGCTTTGCTTAATTTTTTTTTTTTTTTTTGAATCCAGATGGAAGAAAATGAAGGATACATGTTGGTCTGCCCACATAATTAAAATGCTTTAGCCCAAGGCGATGTCTTCCATCATTAAATACCATCGGTTTTAACATCCCTCCCTACTAAAAGAAATGCTATCAGATGAGGTCCCAATAAGTTATAGTATTTCCCATGAATAAAGAGCGAGAGAGTGAAGAAAAAAAGATTTCACAGATCTTATGAAATCCTACAGTGCCCTGAAGCCTAAAGCTGTGTACACATAACATAGCATCCATTTATCATGGTCAGGGAAGAAATTTTTTTTTGCCATGAAACATCACGGAAAACTAATTTTCATGCACAAATGTCTGCCTAGTGTACAAATCCACAAAGCAAACATCCACATCTAACGCAACAAATTACTCTTAGGTTAATCAGTGGTTGTTTGCATTACAGATGTTTTTAGTGTGAACAATATATTCTCACACTGCAGCCCCTAAAGGGTTCCCAAAACATGTTGAACTCAGCCTCCAGTATGAGAAGCAGGAAAGGTATGGTGCTTTGAGTAACACAGAAAAAATAAAGATAAAGGAAATGTTTCCTCCCCTAACTTCTAGAGAAGTCATGGCTGATATGCCTGGAGAAGCTGTCCTTGCCAGCCCAAAAGTGGATGATGCTCATTCCACTGTATGAGAAAACTCTGGAGAAGAGAATGATAATTAAAATTCTTTCTGCTCAGATGAGGAAAAACATAAGCAAGCAGACAAACAAAAGCCAATCAAGCATACCTTGAAGACACTGTGGGTACATTTTCAGACCACAACTATAAAGTGAATATCACAATAAAGTGAGTCGTGTAATTCTTTGGTTTCCCAGTACGTATAAAAGCCATGTAAAAGCTATGTTTACACTATATTATAGTCTATTAATGTGTAACGGCATTATGTCTTAAAACAAGCTTGTCCAACCCACAGCCCATAGGCCACATGCGGCACAGGAAGGCTTCGAATGCAGCCCAACACAAATTCATAAACTTTCTTTAAACATTATGAAATTATTTTGTAATTTTTTTAGCTCATCAGCTAGTTAGTTTTAGTGTATTTTATGTGTGGCCCAAGACAATTCTTTTTCTTCCAACGTGGCCCAGGGAAGCCAAAAGATTGGACACCCCTGTCTTAAAATATATACGTACCTTAATTTTAAAATACAAAAAAAAAATTTCTTTAAAAAATGGTAATGATCACCTGAGTCTTCAGAGAGTCATAATCTTTTTCACTGATGGAGAGTCTTACTTTGATGTTGATGGCTGCTGACTGATCAAGGTGGTAGTTGCTGAAGGCTGGGGTGGCTGTGGCAATTTCTTAAAATGAGACAACAATGAAGTTGGCTGCATCAAATGACTCTTCCTTTTACAAAAAAAAAAAAAAAAAAAAAAAAAAAAACTTTTCCTTAGTATGCATTGATATTTGATAGCACTTTACCCGCAGAACTTCTTTCTTAGTTGAAATCAGTCTTCTCAAACCTTACCCCTGCTTTATCAACTAAGCTTATAAAATATTCTAAATTCTTTGTTGTCATTTCAACAATGTTCACAGCATCTTCATCAGGAATAGATTCCAACTCAAAAAAAAAAAAAAAAAGAAACCCTTTCTTTGCCCAATTTTAAGAAGTAACTCCTCATCTGTCCAAGTGTTTCATGAGCTTGCAGCAATTCAGTCACATCTTCAGGCTCCGCTTCTAATTGTTAATTCTCTTGTCATTTCCACCACATCTGCAGTTATTTTCTGCACTGACATCTTGAGCTCCTCAAAGTCATCCATGATGGTTGGAATCAACTTCTTCCAAATGCCTGTTATTGTTAATATTTTGGCTTCCTCTCATGAATGACAATGTTAAGGCATCTGGAATGATGAATTCTTTCCAGAAGGTTTTCGATGTACTTTGCCCGGATCCATCAGAGGAATCACTATGTATGGCAGCTATAGCCTTACAAAACATATTTCCCTTTTTTTTTTTTTTTTTTTTTTTTTTTTGAGATGGAGTCCAGCTCTGTCGCCCAGGCTAGAGTGCAGTGGTGCAATGTTGGCTCACTGCCAGCTCCGCCTCCCGGGTTCACGCCATTCTCCTGCCTCAACCACCCGAGTAGCTGAGACTACAGGCACCTGCCACCAGGCCGGGCTAATTTTTTGTATTTTTAGTAGAGACGGGGTTTCACCATGTTAGCCAGGATAGTCTCGATCTCCTGACCTCGTGATCCGCCTGCCTCAGCCTCCCAATGTGCTGGGATTACAGGCATGAGCCACCGCGCCCTGCTACAAAGCATATTTCTTAAATAATAAAATTTGAAAATTAAAGTTACTCTTTTATCCATGAATTGCAGAATGGATGCTGTGTTAATAAGCATGAAAACATTAATCTCCTTGTACATCTCCATCAGAGCTATTGGGTGGCCAGGTGCATTGTCAATGAGCAGTAACATTTTGAAAGAAATCATTTTTTTCCTGAGCAGTAGGTCTCAATACGGGGTTTCAAATATTCAGTAAACTATGATGTAAATAGATGTGCTGTCTTCCAAGCCTAGTTGCTCCATTTGTAGAGCACAGGCAGAGTAAGTTTAGCATAATTATTAACGGGCCTGGAATTTTGAGAATGGTAAATGAGCATTGACTTCAACTTCAAGTCATCAGCTGCGTTAGCCCCTAACAAGAGTGTCCACCTGTCCTTTGAAGTTTTGAAGCCAGCCATTGACTTCTTTTCTTCTGTAGCTATGAAAGTCCTAGATGTCGTCTTCTAGAAGAAGGCTATTCATGTAACTACCTCCATCTGTGATCTTAGCTAGATCTGGGTAACTCCCGCCATCAGCACTTACTGCTTCACCTTGCACTTTCACGTTACGGGGGCAACTTATTTTCTTAATCCTCAGTAATCAACCTCTGCTAGCTTCAGAATTTTCTTCTGAAGCTTCCTCACCTCTCTCAGCCATCAAAGAATTGAAGAGAGTTAGGGCCTTGTTCTGGATTATACTTTTGTTTAAAGGAATGCTGTGGCTGGTTTGATTTTCTATCTAGATCAATAAAGTTTTCTCTATTCAGGCTGTTTCACCTTCTTATCATTCATGTGTTCACTGGAGTAGCACTTTTAATTTCCTTCAAGAACTTTTCCTTTGTATTCTCAACTTGGCAAACTATTCAGTGCAAGAGGCCTACCTTTTGGCCTGTCTCAGCTTTTGACATGCCTTCCTCACATTAAGGTTAAATATTTCTAGCTCCTGATTTAAAATGAGAGATGTGTGACTTTTTCATTCAAATGCTTAGAGGCCATCATAGAGTTATACATTGGCCTAATTTCAATATTGTTGTGCCTCAAAGAATAGGAAGGCTAAGAAAAGGGAGAAAGATAGGGAAACGGCTGGGCAGAGGAGCACTCAGGATACACACAACATTCATCAGTGAAGTGTCATCTTATATGGGTGTGGTTTGTGGTGCCCCAAAACAGTAATAACATCAAAAATCACTAATCAGATATCAGCATAGCAGATATAATAATAATGAAAATTTTGAAATATTATGATAATTACCAAATTGTCACAGAGATAGGAGGTGAGCGCCAGCTATTGGAAAAATGGCATCGATAGACTTGTTCAACACAGGGTTCCTACAAAACTTCAATTTGTAAAAAATGTAATATCTGTGAAGTTCAATAAAGAGAAGTGCAGTAAAACAAGATGTGCCTGTAGTTGTTCCCCAGAGCCTTCTTTCAAATGGTCATAAGCCAATCTCCATTGGTCATTCATTTTTTTTCTTATTGAGTCCTTTGTAATAGCATTATCTCAAGAGTGAACTATTTAAAAATCTTGACATTTCATTTTAACTATAAAACAGTAGCTTAATGCTGGCCATTAGTGTTCAATTCACTAACCAAAATCCTCTTGCAGAAACAACACAATGTTCTTGCAGAAATAATGTTGGCAAAACTTGCACCATAATAGCTTTTATAAGTATATATACCACATACACATATACACGTATATAAACATTCATATAAACTAGGATTTCAGTATTGAACAAGAACTATCACCTGAAGATTTTTAGACAAATTGGCACTAATTTCTTAAAAGTTTATCTAGATAGTGTATCTTTGAATCTTTTGTATATTATAATTGAAAGAATTTTAAAAGATAAAAGTGAAAAGGATTGCATAACTCTGAAGTGAGTATGTTTGTTACGTTGATGAAAACTGAAGACAGAACAGCAGCGTTACCCATATCTCAATCCAACTGATATCACCAGGAGGCAAATTCTTCCCTTTGAGGAACAAGTGAAAGAAACCTCTAGCACAGTGGCTCTTCATCCCATTGCACATTAAAACCATCTGGGAAGCTTTTAAAAAAATTCAGTGCCCAAGTCCTACCCTAGACAAAATGTATCAGAATTTCTAGGATTGGTGCACAGGTATCAGTATTTTTAATAGATTGGTGCAAAAATGATTGTGATTTTGCCATTATCTTATGGCAAAAATTGCAATTACTTTTGCACCAACCTAATAAAAGCTCTCCCAGTTATTTGTAATACACACCTCAGCTTAAGGGTTTTCTCTCTGAGAACTTCGTATTTCCTTGGTATATCAGCTCCAGAGAGTGAGACGTTAAGTACTGGAGAAGAGAGAAAAGAGGGAAAGTTCCCAGAACAGCTGCAGCTGCCATATGTAAATAATGATGTCCGTATCCACATACACATGCTATAATAATAGATAGAAAACCAAATAAATATGACTTTAAAATCAAGTTCCCTGTTTATAATCTTAGAAAGGGGAAAATTAATGACTTGCAAGAACTTTTTCATTAATACTGTGAGTGATACTATGAAACAAAATGATATAGTTCCTTTCAATCATAAATAATGCATTTATCAGCTTTCTAGTTCTTGTTTCTTCGGATATTTTGTTATATCTGAAATAATGGTTCACTTAGGTCTTGGTGCCCTGGCGTAAATCTGTCTAACCTTGAAACTAACTCAAACTTGAATATCATTCTCTATGCCAATTTGGAGTTAGACGGAAGCTCCAATTTTTGATGTTCAAAACATCAAATGTATGAAGCAAATGCTGTTATCCTTTATTTAATCTCTACCAAAGACATCTTAAATACTTATTCTTTAATAACCAAAAAAACTGGTGTTTCACAAGTCATTTGCCACATAATTTAATTTCTTATACTCCCTAACTAAAATACTATAGTTATAGAATTTCAAAAACATACCTCCCATAAGAATTTAATAATAACACAGGAGAAAACTTTTAACTGTCACCTTACCTGTCAGTAAGAATTTTAAGTATATTAAAAAGTGTGTAATCTTTTCCCAAACACTAGAGTCTAAAATGTCTGCTGGCCGGGAGTGATGGCTCATACCTGCAATCCCAGCACTTTGGGAGGCCACGGTGTGAGGATCGCTTGAGCTCAGAAGTTTGAGACCAGGCCTGAGCAACATGCAGAGATCTCATCTCTACAAAAAATTAAAAAATTAGCCACACGTGGTGGTGCACACCTACTCGGGAGGTGGAGGTGGGAGGATCACTGGAGCCTGGGAGATTGAGGCTGCAGTGAGCTGTGTTCCTGGCACTGCACTCCAGCCTGGGCAACAGAGCAAGATTTTGTCTCAAAATGAATAAATAAATAAATAACAAAATAAAATATCTGCTTATCAAATCAAATGAATTTGATATATTACAAGATAAAATAATGAATCTTCAGAAATAATTAAACTAAATTGCTTCAAGAACTGTCAAAGACCTAAAATATCTTAGAGAAATACACAGGTATAAAGGCACTTACTATGTGTCAGACACTGATGTACACCTTGCATTGATTCACAGTGTCTGAAGAGCTGGCAGAATACTTTTCTCCATCTTATTCGATTATCAATGACCTCTCTTCTTTGAAAATGGGTGGACTCCCATTTGCCCATATCTTACGTTATGCTGAAGTATTTGTACTATTAACCACACCATCCTTTTGAAACTTCTCCATTGTCTTCCATGAAACCTGATGTTCCTTTTATATCTCTGGCTTTATCTCCTCCTTTGTGAGTTCTTCCTCCTCAGGCCACTCCATAAATGAAGCCATTACCCAGATTTTCACCTATGATCCTCTTCTGTCCTCCTATCTTTTAAGTTGCATGTTATCTTAGCCCCTCTTGTTATTTCTATCTTCTCTTACTTGCCAATATCTTAGACCCATTATTGCTCTCCATCCCATCTCCAACCTGCTCCTCCTTCTTCATTTCCAATCTCAGTGAACACTATCAACCCATCCACCAAGTTGCCCCCAACTCAAGTCTTAAACCTGAGTCCTTCTAAAATACCACTCTCTGAGTCCACATCTAATTACTAATCCAGATTGAAGAATTTAACATTGTTAGGCTACCTAGAATCTATCACCATCTCTCCAGCCTCACTCCCACTGCTTTAGTTCCAGTCTTCATTTCTGGGGGTTGTTTGTAATATCCTGAAACCAATTGCCTTAATCCTCATCTTGCTCATTTCAATCTAGAATTCACAAAGATTTTAAAATACAACACTGAATTTGTTGCTTAGTGCTTAAAATCTTCCCCAGTGCATTCTCAACTCTTCCAGATAAGAGTCCAGAATTTTTGGCCTGGTGGATAGGCTCTTAATGATTTGTCTACCAATTTCTCCAATATGGTCTCTCCCTCCTACCACACCTCACCCCGCCACTCCTGCCTTTCTCATTATAACCTTAACCATGCTCTGTGCCTCTAAAGCCATTCTCTCCCTGGAATTTTCTTCTTGCCTCATCTTAACTTTTCCCCCACCATTCTGGAAGACTTCTATTTATCCATCAAAATAACCCTCATGGATTAGCTTCTCTAGAAGCCTCCCTGGATTCATAATGACCCACAAACTCCTACCCTCTTCTGTGCCACAGCTCTTTTCCATTCACTGAGACATTATAACCTTTCCTTACCACTAAACTGTAAACTTCTGGAACGTGAGGCCATGTCTTATTGTCTATTCAGAGTTTAGCATTCCCAGTACTAAGGAGGTAGTAATAAATATTGATTGACTGGATCAATAATGTGCTAATGAATAAAAGCACCCAAGAATAGTTACATTTTAATGCAAGCATCTTAACCTGAACCCCCTGGATGGACTTCAAGGAGAATCTACATGTGAGTCACCTGAATTTTACACGTGCATTTCCTGAGAAGAGAGCTCATCACTTTCAGTATGTTTTCCTTTCTTTCCTCTTAATAGTTAAGAAATACTATGTGGAAGAAACCTTAAGGGGTTCACAATATGCCTCAATTTTAGACATGGGAACCCTGAACTGTCTTCCCAAAGTTCATTACAGGCAGTTAATATATTGGGGAAAGTATTAACACATAAATGTTTCTGCTCCTAATCATCAAGCTAGCAGTTATCCAAAAGGAGTCAACCACCAAATATGGATAACATTTATTAACTATATATTTAGATGTATTTATATGTGTTCAGCCAAACACATTTACGACAATTACTTATTTCCTGCTCTCAGCACATGTTGAGGTTATCATCACCTTTAATTAAAATAAAGACAGGCTCCGGATTGGATGAATGAGTTGACAAATCACATAGTTTGTGGGAAAGCATTGTGGCTTACACAGCTCTTTTCTAAGTTATAAAATGAATGAAGCAGTGAAATATCCAGTTTCTAATTTGGGTATCAAATAATCACAGATTTGAGCATTCAATTTCAATTTAACTAATAATTGCTGAGAACTGCTTGGTGCAAGGCATTGTATTAGGGGCTGGCATCGGAGAGTCCATGGTGTTAGAGGCATGGGCATAATTGGCACAGAACAGACCGGCTCAAGTGGCAAAGTCCCAATAACTGTTTCTGAATGGCTCAATGATTTTTACTGAGAATAGCAGTTTACTATAGGAATACTCACATAAAATTTGAGTTTAAAATTTGAATTTGGAAAATTATAAATCATGGAGAATTCCTGGGCCAGCCTTCTGCTCCACCCCGCTCAGGTTATGGTTCAGACAGTGAATGGTGGGACTATAAATCTGCATTTTAACTGAGTTCATTTCAAGTGATTCCAACGGAAGTGCAGAAATTGCACTTTAAGATCATCCCTGGAACATTGGATACTAGCTTTGACTTCCAGATATAGCAGCCAGCAATAGAATTTTTTTTTTGAACAGTGTCTTGCTCTGTTGTGCAGCCCAAAGTGTGGTAGTGTTATCATAGCTCACTGCAGCCTTGAACTCCTGCGCTCAAGTGATCCTCCCTTCTCAGCCTCCTGAGCAGCTGGACTATAGGCACGTGCCACCATGCCCAGTGAAATTTTTATGTTTTATGTTTTGTAAAGATGAGGTCTCGCTATGTAGTCCAGACTAGTCTCAAACTCCTGGCCTCAAGTGATCCTCCCACTTCAGCCTCCCAAAGCACTGGGATTATAGGCGTGAGCCATCACGCCTGGCCAAAAATACATTTTAAATGTCTCCTACTCAAACGTATGTCCCAGGATCCAGTCATGGCCCTGATTGCCATCCACCCTCATTCATATCCAGCCCTGTGGGTAGAAGGGAGCCAGATCGTGATGCAACTTGGATCCCAGATTACCTCCAACAGAGGAAGTGTTAGGACTAATTTCCCTTATCTTACCACTATTTACTGAAAAGTTAATTAAATTATGCTTTAAAGAGCTAGCCTTGGCTTCTGACCAAATATGAATTGGCAATTTTGGAATGTTCATATACTTTAAAACATTACATAATACTGCCTATATATTTAATGCTAAATTAATTACTTTGCATGAATAGCTTCAGTCTGTTTTAACATATATTGCATTATCCTGCTCATACAGCCGCAGGAAATAACCTCACCTGGTCCCCCAAGGCACCAAGGCTGGGAGAGATGCATTGAGTAGTTATAATGCTATGGTCTTTCCCTTGCAGAACAATTATATATCAGCATTTGTTAGTGTCTGATTGTTTCTGGCTTAAGCAATTGGAAGCCTGTGCTCCCTCATTTCTTGTCCTTCTGATTGCAATGTGAAACTCTTTTTCCTTACTTGAGATGTGTAAGGTAGCCCTTCCTATATTCCTTTATGCCTAGGTAGGTCAAGGTCACTTTGAAGAGTCAAACTCAAATGTCAGCACTAACGTAAGACTTGCAGTGGGGGTGGAGGTGTTCTATTTTCTGCCCCCCAGAGTTCACTAAGTCTGAATTGCAAAATTCTTTTTCTTCTTTCCCTTTGAATTCTGATGAGGTTTTCAACTCTTGACTTCATTACACAAACAGTTTTATTTTTTTTAATGGAGCTGCTGTTAAGGCAAATGGGCCTGGGGATTGATGAAGAAACAAACTTGACTGCCTGCTTCATCAGAGTACATCTATTTTTCTCAGAGCACCATGCTACAGGATTCTGTTTTCTCTCATCTTTAGACCAAGAAATTCTAATAGAGTTTATAATAACTGGGGAATTGTGACTTTGGCTTCTCAAAAGAATATTTAAAAGCACTCCAGATTCTTACCCTTTGGAGCATTTAATCTTTCAACTATTCTGATCTACTCTGTTTTGGGTTCCTCACCATACTGGACTTCGTTCAGTTCCTGGAACACACCAAATTGATCCTACCCCAGGGCCTTTGATAGGCTGCTCCTACTGCTGAGAAGAATGTGTCACGCTCTGTGTGGTCAGCTCGACCACCTTCAAGAGATGACCTTCAAGTCTCTGCTTCATGTTGGCTCCAGGAAAAGGATTTCTCTTCCAATGCAGTTTAATACAGCTTTCCCTAGTTTTTTTTTTTTTTTAATTTTCCTTTTTTTTTAAAATTTGTGTACATTTAAGGAGTACAAGTGTAATTTTGTTACATACATAGTGTGGTGGTGAAGTCAGGGCTTTCAGGGTGTCCATCACCGAAATAACATACATTGTACCAATTAAATAATTTCTCATCATCCCCCTACACTCCTCACTCTTCTGAATCTCCACTGATTATTATTTCATACTCTGTGTCCATGTGTATGCATTATTTAACTCCCACTTGTAAGTGAGAACATGCCATATTTGAGGTTCTGTTTCTGACTTATTTTGCTTAAGATAATGGCCTCTAGTTCCATTCATGTTGCTATGAAAAACATTATTTCATTCTTATGTATGGCTGAATAGTACCCCATTGTGTATATGTACCACATTTTCTTTATCCAATCAACCTTTGATGGGCACTTCGGTTGATTTCATATCTTGCCATTGTGAATAGTGCTGCTATAGACATATAGGTGCAGGCATCTGTGATTTCATACAGAAGTTTTGCTTTTTGCTTCATCACAATTATAATACTAGTTAAAAGGTATTTTGTTTTTACTGCATGCCAACCATGTTCCAGGTTTTTAGGAGAGATCAGTTTATTTAATTCTCATTATAACCATATGCGTATACACACCTTTATTATCCCTATGATGAAAATGAAGAAACTGAGGCATGAAAAGTTTTAATAATTTGTCCACAAACAGCATATAAATTTCAGAGCTAGGATTTGAACCCACAAAATCTGATTCCAGAAATGACACTCTTTAGATAACACTGTGCTGCCTTGCAATTAGAAATTATATACATATGTATTTATTTACATATTTATTGTCCATGTCTCCCTCCCAAGTGGAAGCACCCTGAGGTGAGAAACCACATTGATTCTGTTCATTACTATCTACCTAGGACCCAGCATAGCATTTGGCAGATAATAGGCACTGAGTGAAAGAAGACAGCAAGGAAGGAAAGAAGGAGAGAAGGGAAAGGAATGGATGAGAAAGACAACTAAGTCAATACTGAATGGGCTGATGCAAGATCAAAGGGATGCTATAGTTTCAGTGGTGCTCACTCTGACTTCATTTCACACCTTAATGATAATGTTCATGGAGGAAAAACCCAAGCCTCATTTTCGAAATGTAAACTTGAGTTCTTCCCCCAAACTATAGACCACACTGCTTGAATGTAATAATCTTACTTCACCATAAGCACTCTTATATTCTGTAATGTTCAATAAAAAAGTACTGACTATAGCTGAAGTGTATCTAGGATATGAGCATATGCTCATATTGTAGCAGCAAACACAAATCCCAGTGCCTACTTATTGTGGACTATAAGCTAGCAGTATGTTCCAGGCAGCAAGGAGACTTTGTTCAAAAAATTGCTTCTGCAGAGAAAATGTAGTGAGTTGCCTGTACAAACTAATGTTAGGCATGTCTTACAAATTGGTGCAATGTGGGCGGACAATATTGAGACTGGGATACTTGGCCACACCCTCGACAGGCAAATCAATGCCAAACAAGTTGGTTTGATTTCAAGGTGACAGAGTGACTAACAGAAACCTGGCTCCCATGAGGTCAGGGCTTACTGTGGCATACACAATGTCTTCTTTTTTAATTAAATAGAGTTTTGGAGAGTTAGATGGGGGAAGAGAAAAAGGATGGCAGATGAGTGAAAAGGGACCTAAGGCTACAAGAGAAGCTGGGCTTTGAATAACGGCTGACCCACCGTGTGTTCTCTAATGCTATTTGGGAAATGATGCTTTCAGGGAGCATAGATCTTGCTCCTGCTTGCAGAGCAGACATTTGCGGGTGCATGCTTGCAGGAACATGAATTATACTCCTCTGTGTCTGATTTGTAACTACACCTGTACACTCTTAGAAATGCTAATAGACAAATATAAATTTAGGTACAAAGGAAAATCTAATAAGAGCATTTGAATAAGTAAGAAATGTCTAATTTTTTGCAGTCATTAGGACTGGAGGAACATGCTTATAGTAATTAGGTAAGATTGATTTCGAGGCCGAACACCACCCACAATTTGTGTAGTCTGGGGGTCAGGCGGGCAGCTGCAGAAACCGCTTGGCTAATTATGAGAATTCACTGTTCGTTAATAGAATCTCTCTCCACAAACAGCAGCTGTGTGTTTGCTCACGCAAATTATTAATTCTGGCCTCGCCTCAGCTGCAAGTTTCTGCTGTGTGGAAAGGAATCCTCAGATAGTAGTGTCAGTTATCACCCAAGCGATACTGAGGAAGGAAGAAAAACATGAAATGAAAGAAAATATCTTCTAATTACAGGTGTATAAAGATTTTGCATCTACCTCCCTTTTCTGCCTTTCACTCCCAAACAATTGAATGCCAATTTTGGAACTCATTAATCTGTAGGCAACCTAGCGAGATCTAATTTATACCTGTCAGGAGCAATGGGCAGCAGCTAATAGGAAAGTAATTGCAATATAAGTCTGCTTTCCCACTTGATAGTATGCAAGATTTTAATGACAGCCCTTCTCCACTGGAATATCTGACTGGCCAACAGATATGTTCTCTCTTTTGCAGAGAGTCACACTGTGAACAAAAGAGATGTCTCTTTGGGTTTTATTATATACTGCAAATAAAGTGATAACGACATAGTAGATGGAAAACGGATGCACACCTATTTATTCTCTGGAAGAAATGAAAGGACTATTCCTGCAACATATAAACTGCGAACTAGTATTTCTCACATTTTTATTTTGTTAAAAAAAAGTATCTGGCTGGAATCTAATACCTACATAATATATTATCTCCTGTTTAAAATTGAATTGAATATCTATACTCAATAACGACATAGTTTGCAATGTCTGGGTGCTTAAGGAGACTTAGGATTCCCATATTGTACTGGAGTGTTTAGGAACAAAGAGCGGTAAAAGGAACAACAAAAGTGTCTGTTTATTCTATACCCTTTTTCTTCCTCCCGGGATTGTCTTAAACGGGATTTTTTTTTGAGAACAAATTAGGAACATCGAAGGTTATCTAAGGTTATAGAATATGTTTGATAAGCAATTTTTTGCATATGACTTCTTGTTTCTTCGTTCATTGTCCTAACGGGTGATCTTCTAGGTGATCCCTTGGTTCAGACAGGACCTAAAAAGAACATGACTTCTGGAGCATAAAGCCTAAGTTCAAATTTCTGGTTTTACATGTCTTCCCTGTATAGCTTTGAACAAATCCATTAACCTCTCTAAAATGTACTCCCTTCACATATAAAGGGAACACATGTGGTTGTGACAGTACCATATAAAAGCATGTACAGGAAAGCACTTTGGAAGAAGACATACAAACCTTAGTTGTTACTATTTTGTAACAACTGAAAGTACTTATGGAGAGAGCATCCATTAAAATGCAAATTTCTCGAGGGAAGGAAGAGAGAAAATGGCTTACTACTGTACACCACACGTATGCTGCTGTCATTCTTGTTTTCAAACCAAATTCAACCAATCTTTTAGGGTATTTGATTTGAGCTTAAAATCTGTCCTAGGCAGTGTAGAAAATACAAAGTAAATAAAGCATAATCCCTGCCTGCAAGTGGCTTATCATAGAAACAAAGTCAGCGCTGATACTGTTGATTTATTCAATAAACATTAGAGGCCCCACCCTGTGACAGGCACCGTTCTAGACAATAGTTAAGAAAACAGTGTGTACATGGGGGTGAGAGAAAAAGTCAGAAAACATGACTCCTAGATCCCAGTCTGCATAAATTAGCCATGACCTATGAAAAGTCACTTAACTCCTCCAAACCTTAGTTTCTTTAATTGTTAAAAGGAACACTGGGATGGGTTTTTTCAAAGGTCTTTTCCAAGTCTTAAATTCTATGGTTTTATAATTTTTTAATTTAAAAAATGAGGAGTTCAAAATGATTATTATGCTTAATCCTTGACTTTAGTGAATAAAGATGTAGATAACAGAATTAAATAAAAAATTCAAAGGAAAAGGTCATTAAAATATAGAACAATGAATTGTTAATAAAGGGTATTAAAATGACCTATTTGTTATGCCTTCATGGTGGAAAATTAGAAATTACTCAGAAAATTTACTCCCTGTTCATAATCGAAATAGATAATTCAGGTCAAAGATTGATTTGGACAAATCACTTATACATTCTGAGACTTATTATTCTAAATTACAAAAAAAAAAAAATGAAGCTCAATCCTTGCCCTATCCATTTCATAGAGTTTTTATGAAGATCAAATATGTGAGAACTATTTTTTAAAGTAATATTTTATACTTTAATTATTATAATCTTGAATTGTCTAAATTGCTTGAGTATACTAAGAAAAATTGTAAGAAAAAATAGAAAAAAATCTGTAAGAATGGCCAAGTCTCTACTTTACTGTGTTCTGTTTAATTGGTTATTGCTTAGGAGGCAGAGAAACCAGGGCAGGGTACCTAATACTTTTATTCACTCATTAAATATTCAATGTATGAGAATCAACAAACCTCCCTGCACTGTTATTCCTTTACCTGTAAAAGAGGATGAACATACCTTCTTGAAAATGTGTAAGATGGTGGTCTATAAAGAAGAATCTAGTAGGAAGCCAGATCCCCGCCAGGGGAAGATGTGACATTGTAGGACGTGTGCTGTGAAGTGGTTCAGGTTGTAGCAAAAGTCATTTTGCTGGCTTAAGAAGCTTGATATTCCTTGTTTTGCTTGCTATTATCCCTAATTCCAGGGTTTTGTTATGGACATTCACACTTAAATAAACTAAAAGCAGGGAAAAAAAAAATCAAACACTCCCTCTATTACACAGTTGCCTTTGTGGCAGAAAATATGGCATTACTAAGTAACCAGGCTTCGGGAAAATATTAGAACTGGTTCTGTGATGTGATGCAAAAGCTTATGGAAGGGTCTCTTGTCTTTAAAATCCCCTTCTACCGTGTTCCTAACTTCATACCCCTACCAGCTCACATGTTGGTCCACTTTAGGGTAACCCAAACTAAGGCAACTCTTCATCCCAGATTTCACATCTTTGTTCTTATTCTACACATATTTGGGTTTAGCAAATGTTCCTGATATCTATTGCTCCATAACAGACCATGCCAAAACCTACTGGCTTAACACAACAGCAAGGTCTTATGATGTCTTTGCCCAACTAAGAGAGACCAATTTTCACATTCAAATAGTTGCAGCTTATTCAAGTGTGATGTTCATTACAAAATCCTGGCATTAAGGGTAACAGAAAAGCAAATCAAGGAATATTAGATGTCTTAAGCTGCAAGATGGCATTTGCTATTAACTGAACAATTTTTTTTTGGAAATGTATGCTTATGAGTCTACTACTTGGGCAGAGCTAAGCAGGGAAGTTTCATCTCCATTTGATGTGCCATCATCTGGGGCAGCTTGACTGAGGCTAGAGGATGTACTTTCAAGATGGCTCACTTACACGATTGGTGAGTTAGTACTGGCTGTTGTCTGTCTTCCCTTCCTCACAGACTGATATCTAGGTTACAAGAGCTAGTTTCTCAAGAGACAGAAATTAGAAGCTGCCAATTTCTTAAAACCTGAGCACAGTGTCACTTCTATTGTATTTTGTTAGTCAAGCAATCATGGAGCCCAAATTCAAGGGGAGAACACAATGGGAAAGCTTCAAAGAATTTGGAGGCCATGTTTTAAAATTGTCACAGCAAATGTTTCAATCATGGTCAGGTATAGGAAACAGATCCCATTCTAGATATGTTAAGCAGAAAGTACTTAATATAGGCATGAGATTACAGGGCTATTGAAGAAGCAAGTTCTAGGTTGGTCCTTCTCAAATGACTTCCAGAACAATTCTGGTGACTTACTAGGGCATCTCTTTCCTTTGAGGCTGCTTCTAGGACTCTGATGAATGAAAGATACTAATGTTGGGGGGTACAGTTGCCTCTTACACTCAAAACAAGAGGAAAACAAGCATCTACCTTTTCTATTAGAAAGTCAGATCAAGAAGATGTGACTGCTGCTACTGTTTCTCATCACCCCAGAAGATGGAGAGTGGAATGTTGTGCAGGAACACCTCCAGTGTCCTCCATCTTGTTATTTGTTTGTTAAAACACAGATTGTTGGACCCACCCAGCAATTGCTGGACAATTTCTGATTTAGTATGTTGGGAGTGGGGTCAAGAATTTGTACTTCCAAGATGTTCCCAGGTGATGCTTTGTAGATGGTCCAAGGACCACACTTGGATAACCTCTAGCCTAGAGATAAGGGAAGGAGACCTCCCCTCAAATTTACCTTCCAAATATCCTATTGAGTGTAATAAGTAGAAACTGACTTGCAACCAGGACCATGGTTGTGAGGCAGCATAATAAATGTAGTTTTTAACTTTCCAACCTCTCCAATTAGAAGAAGATTTTAATGGATCGGGGAGGGGGGCGAATTCAGATATTTAATACTCAGAACTACTACATAAACCATCCATGCATTATTATGAGTCAATTTTCTGAAATTCAGAATGGGTTAACAGTCACCACAATCAAAATCTATTACACAAATTGAAATTATTGTAAAACTACTGAAGTCATCGTTGTGAACATGAGCTATCACTATTTTCTATGTGTGCACATGTGAAAATTAAGTTTACAATGAAGTTGTTCATGTCCTGGAGTCCAAAAACATTCCAATATACACATATATTTTATATGTGGAAAGTTTTCCTGGCACCCAGAGGAAAATTTTTATATCACTCTATGTTAAAGTAAGTTGCCATTTTCTCAGGGTGAAAAAGAAAAATGACTTTATTATTTGTGAAGTCTCATTTCAAATAAGATTTTGACACACAAGTGTTTCTGTCAGTTTCTTTTTTCCCATACCTTTCCTCTTTAGCAGAGCAGCTCCAGTGCCCATAGATATAACCTTCTTATATTCATTCCACATTTCAAACAGAAAAGTGGAGGCGGGGAAATTTGTAGTCAGTGTTCATTTGAAGAATGTGCAGATGAATTTTATGCTGTTTGCCAAGTTAGTCTTTATTTGATTAAATAACATGTTTGCATTGAAGAGAAGAAGCTGGAAGGTCTAAGGAAGAGGACAGCCCACCAGTCGATGATGAGCAGGCACATCTGCTGCACCGAGCATCCCATGGGTGGTGGTGAATTGTGTGATGATTACTTCACAGGTGCAACAACCTCATTATTCAGGTACGTCAGGAAGTGCTAAGACAATTCCCAGCAGAGCTAAAAGTGGAACTCAAGCAATAGTAACTCAGCTGGGTACATCAAATTACATGGGGTGTTTCTGTGACTGAGGCTGACCAGTATCTGAAGGCTGTATACTATATACTAATTTTCCTCCTCATAAAAAAAAAAAAAACTTTGCTTTTTGTTTTTTTGATAGGCAAAGCTGAAAGAGTGTCTCACTTAGGAGTATTTGACTTCTATTTAATTAAGCAGATACACATCCACAGCCTAAAAATTCAACAAACTAATCCATAATTCAATCCTGATTTCTGCATTTGTATCTCTAGTACCACTAGGCAATAATCAATATTTTTAAATGGTCACATAAATTAGAGCACCAATAAGAGCCTTTCTGGAAAAAAAAAAATCCCACGGCTATCTTCTAAATAGTGATCGCTAAAATCATTCTCTGCAAAAATGGCTTGTAGTAACCTTGCCTTTGCTGCAAGAAATTTCCCAAGCAGATCTGCTAAGTCATTGCAGCATTTTTTATATCAATTTCAATAACAAACGTTTTATTTAATACTAATACAAAATTCAGCAATGAGTCAAAAGTTGTGATAAAATAAAGAGAAGAAAGGGAGATGAATAGGGAATTATTTTGAAATGTGATAAAAATGTAGGTAAATTAAAAAGATTTGTGACGGCAGAGGTGTCTCTTTCAGAATAATACAGGTCAGAGTTCTCCTTCCGCTGAACTTTACAGCGTCAGTTCATGCCTGATTCATTTGGAAATCAATCATTAGAGCACTACTAAACTATTCATTGTCAGTGCTACTGATTTGGCACTTAGTATGTACTGTCTAGTGTAGTTACTTGCGTATAGTCTGCAAATTTGCTAAATAGTAACATGTATTTTTAATTCATAAAAAATAAAAATAAAACAAGTTATTCTATGTAGCTTTACAATGATTCTGTTACTGTACTACAATTCACAGAAGTGTTTTATGTTTGAATAAGATTAATTTTTACCCTGAAAAATTATCAAAGGCTCAGATGGGTGGCATAAAATACAAGGAATGAGAGAACAAGATAGACAGAAACAGAAAATGAAAACATAGGCTAACAGCAGCAGAAACATCTTCCTGCAGCCTTAACACAGCAAATGAGACATAGCAGGGTTTACATACTTTCAGTTTTAATCTTTGTTTTTTAATTTACTTCCATCAAGGTGCAGAAGAAAATGAGTTTTTGTGCTAATGGGCTAATGCTACGGTTTCTTTTTAATGTCAAAGCTATATATTTTTTAAAGTCACAGAGTTTTATTTAAGCAGGAATATTGAGATAATATAGGTAGAAAAACATCATGGTCAATCAAAACTATGTTCATTGTAATTTTTAGTTGCGGAGAGAACTATTTATTTTATTGACTTTTGGGTGTGGTTTTTGATCACTCTTAGGAATAATGACTGGTGAGATGATAATAGCCCTACACTGTGAGAATCTAGAGCTAGGCCCCAAAAGGCAGGCACAGATTAAATTGAGTGGGAATTCAGGCAATTGTGTCTGATGGGTTAAGAAAGCCTTTAGAAAGTTGTAGCAAATCATTCAGTCATTCATTATTTCAACACATATTTACTGAATGTCTATCATGTGCCAAGTTTTTGTTCCTCTGTAGTTTATAGTCTAGGTAAGGCAGGAGAGGAGGAAAGACAAAGGGTCTTTTAACCACGCAGGATAATAGGTGAACAAGTGTCTTAGTTCATTTTTGTGTTACTATAAAGGAATATCTGAGGCTGGGTAATTTATAAAGAAAAGATATTTATTTGGTTCACAGTTCTTCAGGCTGTACAAGAAGCACAGAGCCAGCATCTGCTTCTGGTAAGGGTGTCAGGCTGCATCCACTCATGGCAGAAGGGGAAGGAGAGTAGGCAAGATCACTTGGCAAGAGAGAACGCAAGAGAGAGGGGAGGGGGGAGGAGGTGCCAGATTCTTTTTTTTTTTTTTTGGAGATGGTGTCTTGCTCTGTCATCCAGGCTGGAGTGCAGTGGCACGATCTCGGCTCACTGCAAGCTCCGCCTCCCAGGTTCATGCCATTCTCCCGCCTCAGCCTCCCAAGTAGCTGGGATTACAGGCACCCACCACCATGCCTAGCTAATTTTTTGTATTTTTAGTAGAGATAGGGTTTCACTACATTAGCCAGGATGGTCTCGATTTCCTGACCTCATGATCCTCCCACCTTGGTCTGCCAAAGTGCCAGAATTACAGGAGTGAGCTGCCGTGCCCAGTGGTTCCAGGTTCTTAATAACAACCAGCTTTCAAAGGAACTAAGAGCGAGAGAGCTCCCCTGGAATCCCCCACATGGCATTAATCTATTTATGAGGGACCCTTCTCCGTGACTCAAACACCTCCCATTGGACCCCACCCTCTAACACTGGGGATCAAATTTCAACATAAGGCTTGAGGAACAAACATCCAAACTAAAGCAACAAGTTAATTTCAGAAGGTAATAATCCCTATTAGAAAACAAAACAAAACAAAAAAGGTGATTTGATGTGTCTTGAAGGGTAGAAAAAATTTAGACATTGACAGTTGAATAAAGCTAGGAATCAGGAAGATAGGTAACAGGACCAAAAGCAGAGATCCTAGAAATGGGGTATAGCATACAATGAGCAACGTTTGATGGGTGCTTGGCATGTGAGGGACAGTCAGAAATATGATTACAAATGCAGGCTTAGTTAGCATCAAGGAAGAAGTGCCTTCAATGTCAAAGTGATGAGTTTAGATTTCATTCAGTAAGAGTTTAGAGAAAATGGTTGACCAAAGAGCTGTGCTTCAAAACAATTAATCTGGAAGCCAGCTGAGGAAGAATTGAGTGGGAAGATACTAAGAGGTGACAGCATGCTGGCAGCCCTCGCTCACTCTCAGTGCCTCCTTGGCCTCAGCGCCCACTCTGGCCATGCTTGAGGAGCTCTTCAGCCTGCTGCTGCTCTGTGGGAGCCCCTCTCTGGGCTGGCCGAGGCCAGAGCCAGCTCCCTCTGCTTGCGGGGAGGAGTGGAGGGGGAAGCACAGGCAGGAGCCGAGGCTGCACGTGGCACACGCGGGCCAGCATGAGTTCTGGGTGGGCACGGGCTTGGGGGCCCCGCACTCGGAGTGGCCGGCTGGCGCCACCGGCCCTGGTCAGTGAGGGGCTTAGCACCCAGGCCAGCAGCTGCGGAGGGTGCACCAGGTCCCCCAACACTGCCAGCCTGCCCGCACCATGCTTGAATTCTCGCTGGGCCTCAGCTGCCTCCCCATGGGACTCAGCTCGGGACCTGAAGCCCGCCATGCCCAAGCCGTCCCCCACAACCCTGCGGGCTCCCATGCGGCCTGAGCCTCCCCCACGGGTGCCGCCTCCTGCTCTGCAGTGCCTGGTCCCTTCAACCGCCCAAGGGCTGAGGAGTTTGGGCACACGGTGCGGGACTGGCAGGCAGCTCCACCCAATGGCCCCAGCGCAGGATCCACTAGGCAAAGCCAGCTGGGCTCCTGATTCGGGTGGGGGCTTGGAGAACTTTTATGTCTAGCTAGAGGATTGTGAATGCACCAATCAGCACTCTGTGTCTAGCTCAAGGTTTGTAAATGCACCAATCAGCACCCTGTGTCTAGCTCAAGGTTTGTAAATGCACCAATCAGTGCTCTGTGTCTAGCTAATCTAGTGGGGACTTGGAGAACTTTGGTGTCTACCTAAAGGATTGTAAATGTACCAATCAGCACTCTGTGTCTAGCTCAAGGTTTGTAAACGCACCAATCAGCACCCTGTAAAAACAGACCAATCAGCTCTCTGTAAAATGGACCAATCAGCTCTCTGTAAAATGGGCCAGTCAGCTCTCTGTAAAATGGACCAATCAGCAGGATGTGGGTGGGGTCAGATAAGGGAATAAAAGCAGGCTGCCAGAGCCAGGAGCAGCAACCTGGTCAGGTCCGCTTCCAGGCTGTGGGAGCTTTGTTCTTTCGCTCTTCGCAATAAATCTAGCTGCTGCTCACTCGTAGGGTCTGTACCGCATTTTTGAGCTGTAACACTCACCACAAAGGCTTGGAGCTTCCCTCCTGGAGCCAGCGAGACCACGAGCCCACCGGGGAAGATGAACAACTGAGGGCGGTAGGGATGAACAACTGCAGATGTGCCGCCTTAAGAACTGTAACACTCACCGTGAAGGGAATGAAGCCAGTGATACCACAAACCCACCAGAAGGAAGAAACTCTGAAAACATCTGAAGGAACAAACTCCAGACACACAATCTTTAAGAACTGTTAACACTCACCACGAGGGTCCGCGGCTTCATTGTTGAAGTCAGAGAGACCAAGAACCCACCAATTCTGAACACAATACTACAGGGAGGGAGAGCTAGTGGGCCTCTACTGGAGAAAGGCAGGGAAAAAACAAAATGGTTTAAATCAGTGTAGGTGCTAGAAAGGAATGGGAAAAATGGAATTGGCTAGGAATTAGGTAATGGGATCTGAGAGGAAAGACCTAAGGATGATCTCACCATTTTAGTATTGGGCAACAGAGAGATGTTCACAGTGTCATGCTGAAAAGCAAGGCAAGAGGAACTGATTTTTCAGAGAAGGTGGTAAATTTAGTTTTGTTTTAGGTACCTGCAGCTAGCCAGATATTCAGCTGATGCTCAAAATGCAGGACGGTATCTTCAAAGTTATCCCCAGTGTACAGTATGGCATCAAGAGCCTAACATAATACAGGTGCATAAATGATAAATAAAAGTACCTAATTATTTTCAGAATTCTGTGAGCAAGGCAGGGCTGATAATTAGTGGCTGGTCTGGTTATGTTGGTTGTTTTCAGCTGTGTCCATTCTGTTTGGTCAGAACCCATACTATATTGGTTATGAAATATTTTTAACACTATCCCTGGATATAGTGTTATAAATCCCAGTTTGGCAAATAAGAAAAGGATTTTTGAAAAGTTTGGGATTTTTTGCAATGCATAAGCCAGTAAAGCTAGGGGTAGGCTTTGTCTTTTCACATTGCTATAAAGGAATACCTGAGGCTGGGTGATTTATAAAAGAAACATTTATTTGGCTCACAGTTCTGCAGATTGTACAACAAGCATGTAACCGACACCCACTTCTGGTGAGGGCTACAAGCTGCTTCCACTCATGGCAGAAGGGGAAAGGGGAAAGGAACAGGCAAGATCATGTGGTGAGAAAGTAGGAAAACAGAGAGAAGAGAGAGCCAGACTCTCTCTAATAGCCATATCCCCTGGGAACTAAGAGCAGGAATTCACACAATCCCAGAAGTATGGCACTAAGTTATTCTTGGGGGATCCACACCTGTGACCCAAACACCCCCTGCTAGGCCTCGCCTTCAACACTGGGGATCAAATTTCAACACAAGCTTTGAAGAGGTAAAATATCCTAACTATATCACACTTCATATTCTATTATCTTCTCAGATTTTCTTCTTTTCTTTTCTTTTTTGAGATGGAGTCTCACTCTGTTACCCAGGCTGGAGTGCAATGGCACAATATCACCTCACTGCAACCTCTGCCTCTCGGTTCAAGAGATTATCCTGCCTCAGCCTCCTAAGTAGCTGGGAGTACAGGCACCCGCCACCACGTCAGGCTAATTTTTGTATTTTTAGTAGACACAGTTTCACCATGTTGGCCAGGCTGGTCTCGAACTCCTAACCTCGAGTGATCCGCCCGCCTTGGCCTCCCAGAGTGCTGGGATCACAGGTGCTCAGCCTCTTCTCAGGTTTTCTGACTCCTCCGCTTCTGGTCTTTCATTAGCCGTTCTCACATTTTCTCATAGTATTCAACAAGATGGCTAGGAAGCAATGAAAGTATAGCTGAGGCTGCACTTTGTTGAGAATGCTTTTCTTACAACAAAACTAGGTCTGTCCTGCTTAACATACACACACCTTAGTTGTATTAAGCTTTGTTCATTTTAATTTCCTAGTAAGATTGGAAATCACGGAACTGCTTTAAGTTTCTCAAAACAGCAGAATATTCTGCAGCTCTTTGTTTTATTAAAATGACTGACCAGGGTAAACTATACTCTAGCTAAACTGACTACAATACACAGTGTATAAATACTTCAGATTGAGGAAGATCAACTCCCACCACAAGAAATCTCTGTGCTGAGTTTAAACTCCTATTTTAGCTAAATTTCCACTTTTTCCTTTCTTAGTAAGCCAGTTAGTTCCTCTTTTTTCTCTTTATTTCTCAAGCTTTGGGCACCTGTAACGCTGACACTGTATCTTGCATTAAAGAGCATTTACTAGAGTTTCTTTCCTATCCTTCTATTCATTTCTCAAATGAATTCACCTGATAGTACTTCCAGTTACTGGACTACTCAGGAAATTCATCAGTTATCTCCATTCTCGTGGCTGTCAGTGATTCACACTATCTTTGGTCTTTAGTTCGGAATGAATTTTAAAAAAATTTTTCATACATTGTGTGTTCTAGGACCTTTCTTGATTCTTAAAACATTTACCTTTTTCACTTTTTTTTTTATTTTTCTCTGCCAGAATTTATTTCCTCTTTAGGGCTGTTTTTGCATTTATTTTCTGGTTCTGTTTGATTGCCTTTGGTTTTCTCCCACTTTTATTTTGATTGCTTTGCAGAGCCACTGTCAACACTTTCCAATCGAAATAAAAATGCAGATGGCCATAAAGTATATTGTTTAGACTGTTGTTTCCACCTACTTAAAAAAAAAATCCCATGTTTATAGAGACGAATTATTCAACAATGGCACTGTTGACATGTTGGACCAAATGATTCTTTGTTAGGGAGGGCTGTCCTGTGCACTGCAGGATGTTTAGCGGCATCCTCGGTCTCTACCCTTTAGATACCAGTTGCACTCCCTCCCCCTACAAAAAATGCACAAACTGTGGCAACTAAAAATATCTTCAGGCTCTGGAAAATTTTCCCTGGAGGGCAATATTGCCCCAGGCAAAAGCCATTGCTACAGGGGCTAATAAGTCTAGCTTATTGGACCTAATTTGTTAGGGACTTAGGAGGGCCACAAAATTTTGGTTTAAAACATGCAGTTTCATTTCCCTGGGCTTTCAGTTGCTCAGTCTGCAAAATGGGGCATTAAAAATTATCCTACCTTGCTCAAAGAATCATCCTGAGGATCCTACAAAATAATCAGGGTAAAATCTCACTGTAAACTGTGCAGCCTCAAAATATCAGTTCTTCCTCTACCTTTCATTTTCCTTTTGTATTATGAGAGAGAATAGGAAAGAAAAGTCGTTAAAATTAACTTGGATCAGACATTGAAGTCTTCTATTTAGGGGGGAAAACTGCCCCAGTTGGCAGATTAAGTAGACTGCACACCCATTCCTTCCTTTTCTAATTTTCCAGACTGTGAAGAAAAAAAAAAAAAAAAAAAAAAAAAAAAACACTAAAAGAGCTTTATTTCCATTGGAAAATGTCGAACTCTCAGTGTTCTTTTGGGCTTTCTAATCCATCTTGTCCAACACAATTAGTATGGCAAGAACCAGAAAGAGTTATGGTTATGATGGCTCAAAGTTGAAATGTCATCTTTTAAGCACTGATATTATTTTTATATGGAGCAAATAGGTTGACAGTAATTATTATGTACTACCCACAGCACCTTAGGTCTAAAACATTTTGTGTATAAATATTTTAATGCCTGAGTTTTATCACACTCCCTTAAGATGCAAAGAAAAGAAAAAACATGCATAGCATAAAGAAGATATGCTTAACTTCTCTCAGGATAATGAGGTCCAAAAGCAACATCCCCTGGAAATTTGGTTCTCTCATGGGGTACTCTTGATTACAAAGAGAAAGGCAGGTGCCACTTAGCAAGAAAAGAAATCCAATTCCCTGCCTCTCATTTATGCCCTTACTCACATTATATTGCAATTCAGTTGCCACTTTAGCTAAGTGACCCCCTTAAATAATCTCATTTACACCTACACACATTTTTTTAACTTGGTCTGGTTTACTTATACCAACATGTGTTGTTTATACATGTAAGTTGCTGAGCTTTTCATACAATAGGGATAATTTCAAAACCATAATGATACCCCCTGAAATAAATTATTTAATATATATTTTTTAAAAAAGTAAAGAAACTCTTCTGGATAATTGATGTGAGGTAAGCTACAGCATCGGTTGTATATTCATTTTTCTCCAATGTATGCAATTATCCACTCAGCCTGTACCCATTAATATTATTTTTCTTCCTAAGCTGGAAGTATTTAAAGCCATTAGAAAATAATCCAAAGAATTCTATTTGCTGAATAAATTTTAATTTGCATGGCACCAGGAATTTTTTTATTAATGGGAAATAAATTATTGCAATCTTTGGGAAGGAGACAAGTTAATAGCTTTGTGAAAAGGAATAGAGAGAAAATGATCTTGAAAAGGTCAGGTCTCCTGTCACAGTGTCTTTATGCACAATTAAAACAAGTCAAGAAAGTGGCTATATAATCAGGACCATGAATATGCATTATATCCTAATGAGAGTGTGAAGATGTAGCAGGCTTAGTGCGAAAGTCATGGTGGGGTGGTGACATAAAAATGGTAATTTGTGATGTAGTATTTAACTGTGTTTCTCTTTCTTATGGAAAACTTAACTCTTTAGTAGCTAGCTAGTCCATTCTCTCTTACTGTATTTAGTCTCTTTCCACTTTTCACAGAACAACGACAATGAATTTAAAGGATAATTCTGTCAATTCTGTGAGAGAGAGAGAGAGAGAGAGAGAGAAATAGCCAAATAGTACATACTGTTATGCATGAACTAATTGATGCACAATTTATTTTGCCACCAATTGCTTTGATCTTTTAGACAGTTGGGTTTGTGTGTATCTCAGCATGTGCATAAATACATTGTAATTTAAAAGAAAATCCTTTACCAATCATATTCTGAGCTATCCATGTTGGCTTTATTTTGCTGTCCCCTTCGTTATTCTATTCCTCTAGGATATTGTATGAATTCCTAACAAATGATAGGGGAAAAAATAGCATCATGCTTTGATGGAATTTTAAAAATCATGCGCAGTTTTTATCTTGAACGCCCTATTGCAGGGTATATTGTTTATGAGTGCTCTTTCTGTAGGAAAAGCCTCTCCTGATGTAGAAATGACATTAGGAGAAATAACTGGCTGCATCAAGAAGTTAACTTAAGTTCTTAAGTGGTCAATTACCTCTGGGTAATGGCTGCTTCAGTGGGTCATATTGCTGCTGCACTGTACGCTATTGAGTCATTTCTGGCTATTCTACATTTTAATTGAAAAGCAGTGTGAACATTCTGATTCAGTGGTCATTTAATAAAAGATAATAATCACTGAACAATGATTCTGATTAGCTAATGGCAATTTAAAGGTTTATAGAACCTTTCAAAATTCTGCCTGCTTATTCCAGAATATTAATAGAAGACCTTGAACTAATAGAATTTCTGTTCTTATCTTGGTAAGAAGAGGAAAATTTGGAAAAAAATGTAGGAGTTTCTCCTCCTGCATATTTGATAGCATGGCTAGCTTATACTATAAATTGATAACTCTGAGTGTCTCAACAATCAGAACCAACATGAGAGGAGCCTTTGTCTCTTTAGCTTTGCTGGATGTGAACACCAGTCATCCTATTAGCCTGGTTTCATGTTTCACAGAATTGTTTCACTGTTTCTGCCTGGTATCTCAGCATATACTTTCTATTAAGTGTGAGACGATACCTCTAGGGCTGTGTGAGGCACATTCCAGGGGCCACTCTTTCTCATAAATAGTAGAAACCTAGCAGCATGCTATGATTTTGGAACCTGCCCCCTAATGTGTCCTTCACCATTCTCTTATCGATGAACTTCAACCATTAGAGATTAATTCATTTGGCTGTTAACATGCATGGTCATTAAGAATAACAATGTGTGGTATAGAATGGTACAAAGAATTCAGAAAGTGGGAGCTTAGGGTACTGAAAGGCAAGTTTCATCCCCTTGTTATTTTTCCAAGGGCCAGCCTTAAACACAGTCTAAATGATATAACACTATGTACTTCATTGCTTTCTGTAGGACTTAAACATGCATAAGAAAAAATATTCCCTTCCATGTCATCAGTCCTATTCTTGTTTTCCATTAGTCATTAAGTATACATTGCTAACTCTAGGACCAACGAGCATGAGGATCAGGAGACTGGAAACAAAAGAAGTGTCTACACTGGCACAGGGTTTTAAAATTGAATTCACCCCTAGAAGTATAGTGAATTGAATATGATTTGGGGGCAGTGGTATTAGATACACATAAACTGCAGTATTCACTAGGCATAGTAACATACAGCTTAATAATATTTGAGTATTAAATATAATATAAAAACAGCATCTGGATGTAATATCGTGACCTCCCCTAAAATGGAAAACATATTCAATAATCCAAAGACCACTGACATTGACAAGCTCTGTTGTACAGCACGTGAGCTTTAAATGTAAGAGAGACCCCTGGACTCTTGGTCAGTGCCTATTAACAGTTTATTCGCTAAGTTGGCTTACTTGGGCCATTTTGGAAAGTTTGTATACATTTATGAATTTTGAATCATTTAACACTGAGTTTAATTTCAGTTCTTAGATGTAGTTTAATTTCAATTGTGTTTCTTAGTAGCTGTGTGGCTTCGGCAAGTTGATTAAAGTTTGAGCTCAGATTATCTCTTTAACCATCAAGAAGTAACAACAGCTCTTCACAGAGTGGCAACAATATTTAAACTCCTTAGCAGGGTATATATTGGATAACACCAAATTAATAAAACTTAGCTTTTCTTCTTTCTCTCAGTGCAGTGCAGGTGACAAGTAAGATGCTTAGCTCCATTGCCAGTGACATTTCTTATTTATCAGATTACCCACAGTGACCTGATTGAGGGTAGAGCTCAATGCACAAATTGCATCCCTTCCAATGCTGGGGTTCCCCAGGAAAAGGCAAGAATAGAAATTTGCTAACAAATTTCTCCCTTCCTCATTGTGAGAGGTGAGGTCAGAAGGCAGGGGCCTTGAATGAACAAACGAACCTGACTAGGGGCTACATGAAAGCCATACTGTGCTTCCTCCTCCTTCTCACGAATCCCTTTCCTCCCTTCTCTTTTCCATCCCCCATAGATCACAAATGTGAAGGCGGTTAGGAAATGTCCAGACTCCAAACAGAAAAAACTGTGATCCTCAGCAGACACAAGACATAATATTGGATTCTCTCCAGCTTCATCCTGGGAAAAATATAGGAGACTGAAGGGAAACAGGAAAATAAGTAAACACCCATAGAAAAATAAAATGTAAGATAAAAACTGAAATATAAGAACTATCACATGGTGAGTGTCTATATTCACTCATAATAGAGTAACTACAAAATCATAAGTTTGATATTTAATCCTAATGGGGGTGAATAATTTTTTTAAATGTTGCTACTGTCGTGATAAAACAAATTAGCTACATACTAACAAAGTAAAAGCGTGTTTTCTAAAATTGAAATAATTCTCAAAATAACAGTTTAGAAAGGCTGCACATTTTACAGGAAATGGGTTGAACATCACATGATTTACTCATTAAGGAGATAATTATTGAGTGCCTAAATGAGGAAAAAAGATTTATAGATTTTAAACAAGCATCCAATTAACTAAATATTACTGAGTAAAAGAAAAACAAGTTAATGATACTTTTGTACCAATTTTATTATAAAATGTATGTGAAGAAAGGCTATTTTGTCAAACTGTTTTTCCATATCATGTCATATTTTATATTTACAGCAACCTCCTGAAATAGGAATTTCTGAGGGTATGCTTCCCATTTGAGAGATGAAAACCTCGAGGCACAGAAATACCATAAAATTGTCTAAATTACACATGCAAATTAATCTTGGGGCTAGAACTTGATGGAATATCTATGTTCTTAGACAATGCTAATTGATTATAGGAACTTCCTTTAGGACCAGAACAAGAATCTAATGTCTAAATGGTAAGAGCCTTGCCTGAATTTTCTGCTTTTCACCATTACTGAATCAAAATATGATTTAATTCAATGTCTATTTTTGGAGGCACTCTGATATTGAAGATATTTTTCTAGATGTTATTGAGTATAGATGATGTAAGATTGTTTTTTTTTCCTTCAAGACATGTACAATCTAATGAAATTCACTAGCCTGCAGGTTTATAAGCATCTTCATGATGTTCATTGTTTAATTCTTCTTAGCCAAAAGTTATGTTAAAACTCTCAATATTATACTTTAAAAAGATATCATGATGCACACGTTCTCAAATTTCTGTCTGCTTAGGATTAGTTCAGTCATTGTGGAAAGCAATGTGGTGATTTCTTAAAGAGCTTAAAGCAGAATTACCATTCTACCATTAGTTTTAATGGCAGAATGATTTGTATTCTGCCAAAAGAATACAAATCATTCTGCCATTGAAACTAATACGTGTATATGTTCATCTTAGCACTAGTCACAATAGCAAAGACAAGGAATCGACATAAATGCCCATTAATGGTAGACCGGATAAAAAAATGAGGCACATGGCCAGGCGTGTTGGCTCATGCCTGTAATCCCAGCACTTTGGGAGGCTGAGGTGGGTGGATCACAAGGTCAGGAGATCGAGACCATCCTAGCTAACATGGTGAAACTCCGTCTCTACCAAAAATACAAAAAAAAAAAAAATTAGCCGGGCCTGGTGGCAGGCACCTGTAGTCCCAGCTACTCGGGAGTCTGAGGCAGGAAAATGGCATGAACCTGGGAGGCGGAGCTTGCAGTGAGCCGAGAATGTGCCACTGCCCTCCAGCATGGGCAACAGGATGAGATTCTGCCTCAAAAAAAAAAAAAAGAAAGAAAGAAAATGAGGCACATATACACCATGGAATTCTACCCAGCCACAAAAAAGAAGGAGTTCATGTCCTTTGCAGCAACATAGATGGAGCTGGAGGCCATTGCCCTTAGCAAACTAATGCAGGAACAGAAAATCAAATACTGCATGTTCTCACTTAAAAGTGGGAGCTAAACATTGAGTACATGTGGACAGAAAGAAGAGAATAACAGACACTGTGACCTATTTCAGCATGGGAGGGTGAGGATCAGAAAACTACCTATTGGATATTGCAGTTATCACCTGGGTGATGAAATAATCTGTACACAAAACCGCTGTGTCACACAATTTAACTAAAGAACAAACCACATATACCCCTGAACCTAAAAGTTAAAAAAAAAAATAAAACTTTAAAAAAAAAATAAAGTGTTTTAGAAAAGAATCTTTTGGGTTGGTGGGTAAATTAAGATTGTGATTTAGTTGTGTCCAAGAATTTGAATGTTCCATGAGCATCCCAAGTGGTTCCAATGTCTGAGATGAGGATCCCACTTTGAGAAGCATGACCTTTATCTCCCCTCCTTCTCATGAGCTTGCCATGCCACTGCATCGTTTCTGATGAAATGCAGGTAACCAGAATGTCAGCTGCTTATTCCAGCAGTCACACAAAATGCCAAGGATGCACCAATTATAGTGTAAAGTGAGGGAAGATTTTTATTTTAAGAAGAGAGGCTGTAGTAAAAAGATGAAGACAATAATAGAAAATAGAAACACATCTAAACTGGAAGAAGCAAATCTTCGAGACAGGACTGGCGAGGGTCAATGGCTACTCCAGTAATAAGACAGACCAAATATACCTTAACATTTGAAACTAAGATCAACAAGGAAGTCTGCCCAAGTCCTGACTAATCAAGCCAGGTGTATTTGGATCCTTTCCTTTCTCTCTTTTCCATTCTTAGAATAAAAAGAAAATAAATTGCATGTCAGTGGATGGTGAAATGTTTTCCAGTTGCATTGATTTCAGACTGTTAACTGTTGAACTAATACTAACATAATGAAGGAATGTCCTTGATTAAGGCTTCAGCATTCAAGTGACACTGGCTTCTTCTGGAACAAATTATGGAAGATTGCAAATGACTTAGAAGGACTGTATATATGACAAATCTCACAGTGAAATGACAAGGAGCTCTCCTCACCGCACACCCAGGTTTATCAAGGTATAATTGGAAAATAAAAATTATATATATTTAAGCCATATACTATTTTAATATACCTATACATAGTGAAATTGATTACCATGATCAAGCTAATTAACATATCTATCACCTCACCTAATAACATTTTCTTTTATGGGGAGAACATTTAAGATCTCTTTTAGCAAATTTCAGGTATACAGTATAGTAATATTAACTATAGCCACCATGATGTTCATTAGAGCTCCAGAATTTAATTCATCCTGTGTAAGTGAAACTTTATATACTTTGACCATCTTCCAGTTTCCCCCAGCCCCCAGATCCCTGGCAACCACAAGTCTACTCTCTGCTTCTATGATTCAACTCATAGATTTCACATAATTGAGATCACACATTATTCGTCTTTCTGTACCTGGCTTATTTCATCTAGTATAATGCCCTTCAGTTTTATCCAGGCTATCACAAATAGGATTTCTTTTTTAAGGCAGAATAATATTCCAGTGTGTGTGTGTGTGTGTGTGTGTGTGTGTGTGTGTGTGTATGTGGTGTATATATACTTATATTATTTTATTTATTTATTTATCCATCAATGCACACTTATGCTGATTCCATATCTTGGCTCTTGTGAATAATGCTACAATAGGCATGGAAATAGAATTTTTAAAAATTATTTTAATGTACAGAAACCAGGATTTTTTTTTCATAGAAATTTGTACTGTTATGAGTGGTTGATATGTGTATGCTTTTTTTGGTATTCAAATCTATGCATTCATTTGTTCATTTAAGGAATGTGTCTTGTTTGCTACTCTGTGTGAAATGTTGTTCAGGAAAAGGGGGAATTTAAAAATTAAAAGTTATGATTTCTCCTAAAGGAGTTTATATCTAGATTGTACAAAAGAGAGAGATTTTCAAGTAAGTATTATGAAATAATAGTTTTACTGGACACCTAGACAGAATGTAGAAGAGAATCACACCTTACTTTGCCTCAAAGAACTCAGGGGATGTGGAGTAATAATGAGATAAGACTTGAAGAATGTAATGATGAACCAGGTGGACAAGAGGAAGAAGGTGTGTCAGGAAGCATAAATAGCATGTGTGGGTCATGGAAGCCTGAGAGAAATGATATGTTTGGAGGCTTGGAGAGAGATAAGGGTGAACAAATCAGTGGAGGCCACCTCATGGAAGTTCTTGAACACTATGCAAAGAAATTTTCATGGGTTTTTTCTTCCTAAGGGAATGAAGAAATTCTGAACAAATTTTAAGCACAGAATGACATTGTATTTTGAGGCTAGAATAAATACTTCTTTTGAGTCCTTGAAGAAAGATAGAATTAGGAGGCACAGAAAAGATGGATCATGGAAGAGTTAGTACATCCTTAATTGTTTTTCATGAGACCACAGAGAGCTACTGAAATGTTTGAGGGAGAGGAGTAATCTAATTAGATTTGCATTTTAGAAAGATTATTCTGGCGACAATCAGAAGGGTGTGTTGAAAGTGGCAAAACTGGAGTGGGGAATGAATAAAGAGACTTGAAGTGGCAGTGGTGAAGATGCTGGGGATAGATACCTGAACTATTTGGGAGATAAAATCTATAGGACTTGGTGTTGGTGGTATGTCAGTGTAAGTGAAAGATCGATGTGTTGGATGACTCTTAGCATCCCCTAGATTTTTCAAATGCTATATAGAAAACATAGGCTCCAATTTTGAGGTGAAAGATTATGGGCTTCTTTTTAGATATGTACGGCTCAATCCAACTTGGAAAATTAGATTGCTATCTGATTAGTCAGGGTTCTCTAGAGGGACAAGACTAATAGGATAGATGTATATATGAAAGGGAGTTTATTAAGGAGTATTGACTCACACGATCACAAGGTGAAGTCCCACAATAGGCCGTCTTCAAGCTGAAGAGCAGGGAAGTCAGTCCTAGTTCCAAACCTCAGAAGCAGGGAAGCCAACAGTGCAGGCTTCAGTCTGTGGCCAAAGGCCCAAGAGCTGCTGGCAAACCACTGGTGTAGGTCCAAGAGTCCAAAAGCTGAAGAACTTGTGATGTTCAAGGGCAGGAAGCATCCAGCATGGAGAAAGATGGAGATCAGAGGACTTAGCCAGTCTAGTCCTTCCATGTTCCTCTGCCTGCTTTTATTCTGGCTGTGCTAGCAGCTGATTAGATGGTGCCTACCCAGATTTAGGGTGGGTCTGCCTCTCCCAGTCCACTGACTAAAATGTTAATCTTCTTCAGCAACACCTTCACAGACACACCCAGAAACAATACTTTGCATCCTTCAATCCAATCAAGTTGACCCTTAATATTAACCATCACACTATCTGTTAGGCAGATGCAAATTTGCCACAAAGCTGATAAGCTTTAAGTTTCTGGGCTCCTCACTGTACAGGTTCCTTCCAAGGTCTCCAAAGCTAAGCTAACAAATTTGTACTCATACTTTTACTTTTTATAAAGAAATCTCCATAGGTATACGCCTTAGGCTCCACAAACCTGAATTTTCACCTCCTATGAAGTGAATGACCATGGAAGTCTAAGCCTATGAAGAGAGATCAGGGCATACAGCAGCATGTAGAGAGTGAAAAGAAAGATTGATGGGAATGTTATTTTCATGCTCATCCATGTGAAGAGACCACCAAACAGGCTTTGTGTGAGCAACAAAGCTTTTTAATCACCTGGGTGCAGGTGGGCTGAGTCTGAAAAGAGAGTCAGTGAAGGGAGATGGGGTGGGGCTGTTTCATAGGATTTGGGTGAGTAGTGGAAAATTATAGTCAAAGGGGGTTGTTCTCTTTTGGGCAGGGGTGGGGGTCACAAGGTGCTTAGTGGGGGAGCTTCTGAGCAAGGAGAAGGAATTTCACAAGGTTAATCGCTCAGTTAAGGTGGGGCAGAAACAAATCACAATGGTGGAATGTCATCAGTTAAGTCAGGAAAAGGCCTTTTTCACTTCTTTTGTGATTCTTCACTTGCTTCAAGCCATCTGGAGGTATACGTGCAGGTCACAGGGGATATGATGGCTTAGCTTGGGCTCAGAGGCCTGACAGTTTTGGCGCTGGTGGTTGCTTGACATAAATGAGCTAACATAGGCAATTTAACTATTTGCTATAAAAGCTTTTCTTTTAATAAATACTTGAAATACACAAAGTCAAAGCACGCAGTGCTACTGATCTTTACCTTATTTTCACAAATTCTTTCTGGAATGTTATAAAAGGATCACTGAATTTATGAGTAATTAGGTTAGAAGAACTTTAGGGTTCCTTGGAGCTTAAAAATTCCATGATTGGCATAGTAACACTGTGGTTACATCCTGTGGCCCAGTCATCCCAAACGGAAACATTAGGCTGTCTGGTCTTTTCCCAGTATACTTCACAGAAACCTACTCATCTTTCTTACCAAGTTTTTCTAGATCACATTTTACCCTGAGAACTGGCACTTTCTCCTTCATGCCTCTATACTTATTACTAGCATATTAATTATAACACTTTACTAATCTTAAATTATATGTCCCTCAGTTACATAAAACAGGCGGTCAGCAAACTACAGCCCAGGGGCAAAACGCAGTCCACCACCTGTTTCTGTAAATACAATTTTGTGGGAAGACAGTCGCATCAGTTCACTTATGTATTTTCTAAGGCTGCTTTTGTACTATACAGATGAAGTTGAGTGCTTGTAACAGAGAATATTGTAAATATTGTAAAATATTTACAATCCAGTCCTTTACAGAAAATGCTTGTTGACTCCTGATATAGAGGGTTCTTTAGAAGAAATAAACAGGACATATTCTTTTTCTGTATCCTCAATACTTAGCAAAGCACCTGGAATAAGGGATATACTCAATAAATATTTGTTGTATGGATGAGTGAGACATACAATTACACTACTATTATTATCCTTCTCATCACATTGTACATTCAGTTATAGATTCCTGTAATTTTTAAAAAATGTTTTAAGATAATCAAAGATGTTTCCAGGAAGGGAAGTCTAACTCACTGAATTAGTTTTGTTGGAAACTTTGAAGACTCAATATTAAGTAACGGAGTTAGGCCTGATGGTCTCCAGAAAGCAAGAAGAATGTAAACAACATAAGAGATGGGGTCAGTACATGCAGAATGAATAGGGCATTTTCATTCTTTCTCAGGCCTCCATCTTTTTTTCACTCAGGAATTAATAATTATACACACTACAACTTGATTTCTACCTGTTTATCCTCAAGAGAATAAAAGAGGAGAGGGAGAATTTTAAGAGAGGATCATGTGATACCACCATTAGCAAAACACCTTCTAAATGATAGACTACCGTAGTAGATTTCATGATCAGATTTATGGGCTTGTTTTTTTTTCCTACAGAAATCCAGAAGTGTCATCTAAACTAATAAAGCCTTCTATTTATCAACACATTTTTCTATTTAGTGTCCTGACTTCTGAAGAAATGCAGTCACAGGCATAGGAACTTGTCAGTATTTTACTGCCTGTTTGTACATTTGGAACACAAACAATAAAAGGAATTAAAATATAAACATCAACTGTATTTTGCTCTATGGAACTAAAATCTCCAAGCCCACAATGGCAATAATGTTGACATAATTAGATAATAATTAAAACAATTTTAGAATTAAAATATGCTGGCTTCTTTGTTGATTGCAAAGATTATATTTTGCACAAACAAGATAGATGGAAACTATTCCTTTTAAGTTCACAAATCACAAAATTGAAAGTCAATTTATTAATAAAAACCCAGCTCAATCTCTGCAGAAAATCACCTACCTCCCAGATACAGATGTATAGTACTGTTCTACCACTTATACATCAAGATAGAGATTATAAAGATTATAGTCAACATTATCAAGTAAATGGATCCATGGAGGTCCAAATGTTTAAAGCTCCAAGTTTTGAGGATAAACAGAGGCAAAATTATTCTTCAGAAAAAAAAGGCTTATGACTACACTGAGTCCTCTTCTGACTCCTCAGTAATGACTTAGGGACTGTGGCAGATTATTTGCAAAGATGACCACAAAGTCCCTTTCTTGTTAAACATGTGACTCTAGCTTTGCCACCTCTCTCTCATTGAGTAGAGTCTATTTCCCCCATCTTGAATCTGGGCTGGGTTTGTGACCTCTTTGATTAATGGAATGTGGTGGAAGTGATGCTGTATGACTTCCAGACTTTTACCTGAAAAGATCTTCTACCTTCTACCCTTGCTGCCTTGGAACCTGGGACCACCATACTGTGAAGACTCCAGGGACATGAGGCCATGTGGAGAGAGTCCAAACCATTACAACCATCTCAGCCATTTAGCCTGATCCCCCACACTAAGTCTGTTACTGGTGTTCTTGTAATCTCCCGGGATAGAAATCAAGAGAGATCACCAGCCACAGCAGCAAAGAAAAAGAGAAAGCTTCATTTAGCTGGTGCACAGGGGAAGACAGCACCATGAAAGGTAAAGAAGGGAGGCTGATTCCTCAGGGTAGAATATGTGTTAGTTTTATAGGGCCTATTCTACAGAAAACTATTTCATTGGGGCATGGATAGGAGGGATTTCTCTAGCACTTGCACAGTGGCTTTACATGCTTCTTCATACAATTCATGTAACATTAACATTTTAAATCTCCACCTCTGAGCATGATTTTTAGCATTAAAATGAGAAAAAAAGGATCACTATGAGTTGAAGCTTAAGCCTAGCTGTGCATTCAGGGCCTCGGTGAAGTCCCTAGCCCCAAAACCAGGAACTTGTGATTAATAGTTTCTTGAGCCTTTGACGCTGATTGGCTGTAGATGAAGTAAGATACAACTTGAGTTAAGGGGCCTTTGTTCTTTTTCTCCAGACAATATCAAAACAGAAAACCAGCCAGCTCGTCTGTCTCAACTGTAGCTCATGTATGAACTAGGCAATTATGGCAAAAGAACTACCCAATCAATACAAGCAATAATTTGTTGACATTTTTAGATACCATGGCTTGGGTTGGTTCATTATGCAGCAAGAGATAACTGTTACAAAGCACAAGAATATTACAGAAAATACAGAGAAGGACTTTACCATTTACTCAATGATTATCCAGTGATAGTTGTGGAAGCAACTGCAACACTCATTTTTACTGTTCTATATTCATGTTATTTTTAAGTCCCAAAATATCATTATTCTTATTGGTACCATGTTATATTTTCTGTATATTGAGAAATCTAAAACCCAAATTATGTATGCCAAGAGCCTTAACCACAGAATCAATGCTACAGTAATGTTTTGATTCCAAGAAATTTGCCCTCATTTTGAAAGTATTCTGAACATATCAAATAAATAGATCCATGGATCCCTCATGTGTTTAAAATCTTTTTGGGTTATCTTATTATTTTAATTTCCATTTCTTAGGTTAATTGGGAATCTTTCATGTTTATAATTCACTTTTATTTCCCCAGAGTTAATTTGGGCCACCATCAATTCCAAGGTCTCTGATGGAGTGGTTTTAGCGTGGAGGTAGGAGAGAATACTGAAAGCAGGAGGGAAAATATGTTTGGTGAGTTAGGAGAGGAGGAACATGGAGATGAAGTTTCTTGGGCCCAATTCTCAACCTTCTCATGAGGCCCAAAATCTTCATTTATTCCAGAGCTGAATTCCCTCAGGGCCCTTCTGCTTTACTTGCTTTTTTTTCTTTGTATAACTTCAACTTCTATTTTAGATTCAGAAGTTACACGTATAGGTGTTACACGGGTATGTTGTTTGGAATACTGATCCTGTTACCCAGGTGATGAGCATAGTACCCAATAGGTAGTTTTTCAACTCACACCCTCCTCCTTCCCTTCCTTCTCTAGTAGTCCCCATGTCTATTGTTCCCATCTTTATGTCCATGTGTACCCAATGTCTAGCCCTCACATGTAAGTGAGAACATGCAGTATTTGATTTTCTGTTCCTCTATTAATTTGCTTAGGATTACCCAAAGGAAAACTAATTGTTCTACCAAAAAGACACATGTACTTTTATGTTCATCACAGCACTATTCACAAACCAAAGATGTAATCAAACTACATGCCCATCAACAGTGAATGGGTTAAAGAAAGTGTGGTAAAAATTAGCCAGGCATGGTGGTGGGCACCTGAAGTCCCAGCTACTCAGGAGGCTGAGGCAGGAGAATGGTGTGGACCTGGGAGGTGGGGCTTGCAGTGAGCAGAGATAGTGCCACTGCACTCCAGTCTGGGCAACAGAGCAAGACTCTGTCTCAAAAAAAAAAAGAAAAAGAAAAAGAAAAAAGAAAGTGTGGTACATACACACCATAGAATACTACACAGCCATTAAAAAGAGAAAAGTCATGTCGTTTCACTTGGTTTTTCCTGTTAGAGACTGGTTCTGGTTTTTAGGGCCTCGTTCATTCCTCCTTTAATAATATTTATCTTAACCAAAACACGCTTCCTTGGTCATCCTCCCTGAGGAAGCTCTGCTCACTCAGGGAACTCAGGCCTCAAAGACTGTGCCCTGGACAGACTCCTTATCAAGTGCAATAGTAACTGAGAAATCACAGTTGAAAATGATGGAGATTCTATTTGATTTTTTTCTTGTGCTATTTTAGTATTGGATAAATAAATACGAAAATACTGAAGTGCTTATTTTGCTTCAATATTGAAATCACAACGTGAGAGCTTGTTCACTACTGCCAAGAGCTGAGTTTAATTTTGATTTCAAGATTTACCACTTCCATAGTCCTCTAGCTCACCTCTTGATGCAGCCTCTGGCTTGTTTCCTCACCAGTCAGCTACACTACCATTGATCACTATTTCATAATTAATCCTTTGAGGGATCCATGTCCTTCATTCAGCCTCACCTGTGGGAAGGGACATTCCCATTATTACTGGCTGAGGCATGAGCAGATCCTCCAGGCTCTGTGAGGCCCCTCTGTGACCTTTGACTTCATGTCATCTGGGTTTATGCAGCATACTTACTTCTGCTTGGCCTAGAGTGTCTCAGTGTGTCTTTTATTCCTACAGCCCCATCAGACCCCAAAATAATAGTAGCAATTACTTTTGAGCACTTACTACGCACAAGGCACTGTTATAAGAATTTTGTAAGCATTCATTAAATGGTCACATTATCATCATCATCATCTTGTTGTTACCCCTTAAGTCCTGTGGCGATATGTTTAGTCACTACTCTCAATAATATGAAACAACTTAACACGAATTGTTTCCTGCCTTGGGGCTTTATCCAAATTTCCAAATACTTATTACAGAAGCTTAAGAAATATTTTATCTCTTCCACAGCTTTGTAGAGAATTGCAACACACATTAGCATAGTAAATCTTGATAAGTTTATAATTATTTTTGAAACTTATTTAATCTTATTTAATCCAATATTTCCTAACATTATTAACTGTGGAAACTTTCTCCTGTAGTAGTTAACAGTTCTGCAGAACATTTTAGAAATGGTAACATAAGTATAAACAACAAAACAGTGAGATTCTGATACCAACTTCCAGTTCCTCCTCACCAAGACTTTGTGAAAACTCTTCAGCTCATCTGGCAAAATGAACAGGTTATGTTCTGGTACCTTCTGGATGTTCTTTTTAATATCTCACACTTTTCCAGGCTTTTGCTGGTCTGTAATTGAAAGTCATTTTTTCCTATGGAGGCCCTTAATCTTATGTTTCTGTATAACTTATTAAAAGGTTATTTTAAGGGCATGAATGAGAGGCCTCTTAAAGTCTCACTCTTCTTACTGCCCAGAGGTAGTTGGGCAGTGTTTGTTCTATGCTGCCTCTTTTTTTCTAATTAGAGTGATCTGTTTGTTATCTACTGTCTGGGTTCTGGGTGATCTGTTTTCTCTCTTTGTGAAGCAGGGAGGGTGGAGTTTTTAAATATCCTTTTGGCAGGAAGCATAACTTTCTGATATGAATCTAAACTGGGAAATCAATCTCTCCTCAGGCAAAGACGCAGATACCAGGACACTTCCTTTTGAACGCTTGGCTGCCAAAGCTAAGACACATGGGGTAAGGAGATGAGAGATCTATTCCCAATACTCCTAATGATTTTTTTCTGCGTTTGAGAACAGAATATCCAGGAAAGCATGTTATATGTATGAAGTTCTTCATTGTCCAACAGCAATCTCATAGATACAGGTCAAACCGATATCTAAAGACATTGGTGCTTGATAGAGACTGACAGAACAAAAAACAAGGAGAACCATTACAAAGTCATTTAACAAAAATAGCTCCTGGCATTTTAATCTTACTCTGTGATTCTGGTGGTAGTCAGTTTAACACTATTTTGATTTATTTAGCACTGAGAATGGTACTGCCTATATGTAGATCTGAGCTAGCTGACATTTCCTAAAGGAATACAACGTTGCGAAAGAAAAATTTGTATTTTTATTATTATTTGTATTAACCACTTGAGGTATTCTTCTAAAATAACATTCTAAGATAGCATTGCCCAAAAGAAGTTTCTGAAATGATGGAAATGTTCTGTAATCCGCACTGTCCAATATGGTAGCCAACAGCCACATGTAGTTATTAAGCATTTGAAATTTGGCTAGTGTGGTGGAAGAGCTGAATTTTAAATTTCATTTAATTTTCATTCAGTTTAAATTTAAATAGCTACATTTGTCTAATGGCTACTGTACTGAGCTGTGCAGCTCTAAGAAGCTTGCTGTATAGTTAGCCAATAGAAGTATCAAATCAAAAGGATCTTTGCTTGTGTTTTCCAAAATTAAGTGAAAAACACACAAATCATAATCTGTAGTCTGCCATCTATGTTTCTATTTATGGTAATGTTTATGTGTGAGTTAGTCAAGTAAGAGACATAGCAATGTAGGCCATTAAACATATTGAGTCTCTAGGAGGCACCATGCCTGGTACTAGGTGCAGGAGAAGATAGCAGAAATCACACTAGACAAGGTTGTGAAAAGTAATTTATAGTATCTGGGATAAATTGATCATGGAATAAGAAACAAAACAAACAATTAGGCAAAATAGTAATTAATGCACTAAAGGAGAATGTTAAGTACTCACAAGCCAAAATATTTAGATGAGTTGGGTTTTCTTTTACTGACAACAAAACAAACAAGAAAACACAAAGCTGGTAAGGAAATCTTAATCTCGGCCTTGTTTGGTGATGATTTCTTGTCACTTTTCTTCTGCCTTACCACCAGAGTTCAGCATCCAGATCTCGATTGAATACATTCTGAGTCCTAGTGGATTCAGAAGCTTAAGCATTCAACAAAAATAATGCATTCCCGAATACTCCTAAAACTTAACTTTAGTCTGGGTTGGCTCGGGTTTAACTTTTAGTCATTTTTTTTTTTTTGTAACTTTAGCACACGGCAAAACAAAATTGAAATGTCAATAAAAAAATATACTGCCAAATACATTGGAACATTAAAAAGGCCACAGGGGAGATTTTGACAACTAGTGATAAGTTAAATTTAAAGTGACATAAGTACATACAGTTGGCTAAAGTAAGTATAATTTACTTGTCAATGTAACAGCCTTTAAAAAGATTACCAAATCAGGAGGTTATAAACCATTACATGAAGATTGAGTTATAATATTCTTTCCAAACATTAGCAGAGTAAATTGAACTGGATGAAGCAAAGAAATGTACAGATGAAAAAAAAAAAAAAAAAGATGAAGGAAAAGTAAAATGTAATACAGGAGGAATAAAGTAGTTGAAAAAATTAGAGTGAAATAGCCAGACTCCAGTGGGAAATGGATTTTTTAATGTGATATATCCATAATCTGATTTTGGTTTTAAATGCAAAGTAAAAATATGAGAAAAGCATTGATATCATAATGTGTTCTCTTTGCAGATATGTGAATTGATTCTTACATGATATGAGAGATATAGGTGAGTCAAAAGACTGCAGAACTTCCAATTTTATCTCCTCAGCCAGTTATTAACCAATCATTTTTTGAAAGTCCAATATTAAATGGATACCAAAAACCTATTTTCATTCATTTTGCTCTGAATGACATTTTATAAGTTTAAAGTTCTCTAGCTTCAAGTATTTTTCTTATGCTTTAGTCTAAACGTTATTTGATTTTACTTTATCTTATTAAATTATCTTAGTACACCCCTTAATGTAGGTTAAAATGCTTAGAAGAATCACTTAATTTCTTCGTTAATCTATTTTCTGTTTTTAAAAAGCCTTAATACCTTTTATTTATTTTCCCACTCAGACTTTGTCTCAAATTATTCCTTTATTATCTTTTACTCTCTGATATGTAAGACACTGGCTATAATTTTTTAATCATTTTAAGTTAGTCCTGCTCTACATATGCAAAATGATGTGGGAACTTGACATCCCACACTTCCTTAAATACTCAAGATTTATTTGATCTGATTGTCTATCTTCAGCAATTGCCTCAGTTTACCCTACCCATTTCTTGGTTACCTGCAACCCTCCAACAAGCATTCCTACAGACAGATTGCTTGGTCAGGGGTGCCCTGAATGAAGTTAGATGTATTTGCCTACCCAGTCCCCAATACATGAGAAGATGACATATGATTCTCATCTTACAAAAGAAGGAGTGATGTCAGTCCAGGTTGTCATGAGTTGAGTCTGGATGTAAAACTTGAAGTGATTCTGGAACATAGAGATAAGCTATCTCTGATCTTGAAGACATGCAACTTTTGAGTAAATTACTCAGCTACAGAGATCACGGCAGGCATGAACTACAGGTGGCTAATAGCCTATATAATTTTGGTGTATATACAAATTATTGTCATTTATAGGGAACTGTAAAAAAAATACCAAAAACATTTTTGCTTCTTATGGGTTTTTTTGCTTTGTTTTTTGTTTTTTTTTTGAGACAGAGTCTCGCTCTGTCACCCAGGCTGGAGTGCAGTGGCGCAATCTCGGCTCACTGCAAGCTCCACCTCCCGGGTTCACACCATTCTCCTGCCTCAGCCTCCTGGGTAGCTGGGACTACAGGCACCTGCCATCATGCCCAGCTAATTTTTTGTATTTTTAGTAGAGGCAGGGTTTCACCGTGTTAGTCAGGATGGTCTCCATCTCCTGACCTCGTGATCTGCCTGCCTTGGCCTCCCAAAGTGCTGGGATTACAGGTGTGAGCCACTGTGCCCGGCCACTTATGTTTTTCTTTTTTTAAAAAAAAAACTCTAAATGTATTGCGTGTTGGTATAATTTGTGTTTTGGGTTTCTTAGGTTTTTATGTTCACACTTTATAGCCTGGAATCCCTAAAACATACAATATTATATAAACTTAGCTTTATGTATAAACTATCATTACTCAACTACTTGAAAATATTTTAAATTGTGATGGCTTTCATTTTGGTCTTTTCTCAAAGCAGATTCAAATGTAATTTTTGCCTATGCCAATCTTTGGGCATTTTAGCATTGGTGCCTTATAAGAACTTATAAGAACTTCCTTCCTCTTAACTGGCTATAAATTATTAGCCTATTAATTGGACATTACAAAGTAAAGAAGTTTCTTTAGTTAAAAATATAAATCTTGTTGAAACACAGACACAAGAATGATTCATTTGAATACTGCTAACAATTGCCCCTTCCACACACACATTGAAAGCTATGTCCTTACTCTCTAAGTTAAATGTGAGTGATAATTAAAATGTAATATTAAAAGTTTATCAAAACTTATATTTCTGTAAAGTATTTAAGTCCCATACACCAGAATAATATATAACTAAAGTAGCATATATTTCACACATTATAATAAAAATCTATTTTTTCAGGTATCAGTAGAAAACTGCAAATGTATACTTCATACAAATGTAAATTAAAATTATAGCCATTCTTTCACCATGGGAAAAGTGTTGGAAGGATATTTTCAATCATGAAGTGTGTAGGTACACTCATTAACCCATGGGAATTAACCATCTGGCACATCATATCCTTACAGGTTTGAAAGAAAAATAAGTCCTTCTCAACAAAACACTTTCCATTCACTATGCAGAACAGTCATTAATTGAACACTCACTGTTGACTTGAAACACAAGGAAATAAGATCTGTGGCACAGAAGCAGGTCACCCTTAAAAAGTTATTAGAGCCCCAGTGACATTGATAAAAGACCACTCAACAACTTTTTGCCAACCCAAAGACTCAACAACAAAAAAAGACATCTGTGTACAAAAAAGCGGTTCCAACCCTGGGCATCTGCAGGAGTTTACATTCCAGGTCTGTTTATCTATATACCTATATTAACATTCCATAGATTAATCACTGCTCCTCCACCCACAGATCTAGTTTTGGAAGATGATGGTACATTGAATAAACCTGAAATGCACCTGTGTTGACATGCAGTCCAATTTCATTAGTCTCTGTGATACTACAGAACCACCAAAACAGCAACCCAAGACCTTCTTACCCCAAATAAATGGGACAAGTAGTTAGATGTTAAGAACAAAAATGTTGGTAGAAGTAAAATTATTTACCCTAATATTCCCACACTAAGACAGTACACTATAACTTCAAGCAATATAAATTATATATACCTTGTTAACAAAGAATCATAAAAACTAAACATTTGTTCTCTTACAAAATCAATTCTTATCACTCTGTTATGGGATCACAGTAGTACAGGAGGATGTCTTCATCTGTTGAGTGAGCATTATTTGAGTGCCTCCTATGGATTCACATTTCTATTTGAGGCTTAACAAAACACGAAATAAGTAAAGGATGTTGCTCAGGAATTCAGACTGTAATTAGGGCAAAAAGCTACAGACACATGAGTCAACTAGTAAATAATTCTTAGGCTACAGGCATGTTTATGAGATTATTCTGGAAAAATCTTGAAACCACTGTAAAGTAAATTTAATCAAAAAAAGTTTCTTGTACCAGGTAAAACTTAATATATGAGTTTAAAAGAAAAAGAGGCTTTGGATTGGAGGGGAAGAAATGGAAAAACATTATAAAAGAAGGAGAAATGACAGAGGGGAGGGGAGAAGAAAATGTTTCCTTGCTAGAATAGAAGGCCCCATGAGAAAGCAGTGAGGGATGAATTGTGAAAGATACATTGGGGCTAATGGAGATCCTTGGATATTGAAGTATAGGGTTTGAAGCAATAGGAAGATACTCTATATTTTTCTTTTTCAGAAAACAGAAATATTTAATCCTTTTTCCACAAACTAGAACTTGCTTTACCCTCAGAGCATAGCTTGATATGCATACATACACACTTATAATTCATTTAACAAAGTGTTAGTTAGACTGGTATTGCAGTGCAGGACTTGGGAGCGGATCACTGCAGGAGAAAAAGATGTGAAAAAAGCCACACTTCTGACTGGTCATCAGGAAAGTCAACATTTTTCTAATTCTATCTTGTTACTTATTATCCCAAATTATTCTTTATCATAATCTTTCTTTTCAGGGGAGAGAATTATTATGAGAAGTGCTGCCATGAATTTTTCTTTCCCACCATCAGTGCACGAGCCCAAAATGTTCTCAATCAAACCCACTCACCCACTTCCAGAAACATGTCAATAGGGTGATCAGTTCATATCCTGAAATTTCTGTTTCTCCCAATATGCTGTGCTGCCAAATTCTCTGAAGTCCCTGAACCTCAAAATTCCAAGTATCAAAGTCAGTGCCAGGAGTCAAACCTGAAAGATAAAAGCAGATAAGTCCCCTCTGCCAGCCCTGGGTTTCCTCTTCTCAATAAGAATAATTATAATAACAATAATTTTTTTTAAAATCCTAGTTCCCTGTAATTACAGAAAAGAAAAACTTTTTGCCGGGGAGGAGCCAAGATGGCCGAATAGGAACAGCTCTGGTCTACAGCTCCCAGCGCGAGCGACGCAGAAGACGGGTGATTTCTGCATTTCCATCTGAGGTACCATGTTCATCTCACTAGGGAGTGCCAGACAGTGGGCGCAGGTCAGTGGGTGAGTGCACCGTGCGCCAGCCGAAGCAGGGGCAAGGCATTGCCTCACTCGGGAAGCGCAAGGGGTCAGGGAGTTCCCTTTCCAGGGGTGACAGATGGCACCTGGAAAATTGGGCCACTCCCACCCGAATACTGTGCTTTTCTGACGGGCTTAGGAAACGGTGCCCCAGGAGAGTATAGCCCGCACCTGGCTCAGAGGGTCATACGTCCACGGAGTTTCGCTGATTGCTAGCACAGCAGTCTGAGATCAAACAGCAAGTCTGCAGCGAGGCTGGGGGAGGGGCACCCGCCATTGCCCAGGCTCGCTTAGGTAAACAAAGCACACCACAGCTCAAGGAGGCCTGCCTGCCTCTGTAGGCTCCACCTCTGGGGGCAGGGCACAGACAAACAAAAAGACAGCAGTAACCTCTGCAGACTTAAATGTCCCTGTCTGAGAGCTTTGAGGAGAGCAGTGGTTCTCCCAGCACGCGACTGGAGATCTGAGAACGGGCTGACTGCCTCCTCAAGTGGGTCCCTGACCCCTGACCCCCGAGCAGCCTAACTGGGAGGCACTCCCCAGCAGGGGCAGACTGACACCTCACACGGCCGGCCAGGTACTCCAACAGACCTGCAGCTGAGGGTCCTGTCTGTTAGAAGGAAAACTAACAGAAAGGACATCCACACCAAACACCCATCTGTACATCACCATCATCAAAGACCAAAAGTAGATAAAACCACAAAGATGGGGAAAAACAGAGCAGAAAAACTGGAAACTCTAAAAAGCAGAGTACCTCTCCTCCTCCAAAGGAACACAGTTCCTCACCAGCAATGGAACAAAGCTGGACGGAGAATGACTTTGACGAGCTGAGAGAAGAAGGCTTCAGACGATCAAATTACTCTGAGCTACAGGAGGATATTCAAACCAAAGGCAAAGAAGTTGAAAACTTTGAAAAAACTTTAGAAGAATGTATAACTAGAATAACCAATACAGAGAAGGGCTTAAAGGAGCTGATGGAGCTGAAAACCAAGGCTCGAGAACTACATGAAGAATGCAGAAGCCTCAGGAGCCGATGCGATCAAATGGAAGAAAGGGTATCAGCCCTGGAAGATGAAATGAATGAAATGAAGCGAGAAGGGAAGTTTAGAGAAAAAAGAATAAAAAGAAACGAGCAAAGCCTCCAAGAAATGTGGGACTATGTGAAAAGACCAAATCTACGTCTGATTGGTGTACCTGAAAGTGACGGGGAGAATGGAAACAAGTTGGAAAACACTCTGCAGGATATTATCCAGGAGAACTTTCCCAATCTAGCAAGGCAGGCCAAAATTCAGATTCAGGAAATACAGAGAACGCCACAAAGATACTCCTCGAGAAGAGCAACTCCAAGACACATAATTGTCAGATTCACCAAAGTTGAAATGAAGGAAAAAATGTTAAGGGCAGCCAGAGAGAAAGGTCGGGTTACCATCAAAGGGAAGCCCATCAGACTAACAGCGGATCTCTTGGCAGAAACCCTACAAGCCAGAAGAGAGTGGGGGCCAATATTCAACATTCTTAAAGAAAAGAATTTTCAACCCAGAATTTCATATCCTGCCAAACTAAGCTTCATAAGTGAAGGAGAAATAAAATACTTTACAGACAAACAAATGCTGAGAGATTTTGTCACCACCAGGCCTGCCCTAAAAGAGCTCCTGAAGGAAGTGCTAAACATGGAAAGGCACAACCGGTACCAGCCACTGCAAAATCATACCGAAATGTAAAGACCATCGAGACTAGGAAGAGACTGCATCAACTAACGAGCAAAATAACCAGCTAACATCATAATGACAGGATCGGATTCACACATAACAATATTAACTTTAAATGTAAATGGACTAAATGCTCCAATTAAAAGACACAGACTGGCAAATTGGATGAAGACTCAAGACCCATCAGTGTGCTGTATTCAGGAAACCCATCTCATGTGCAGAGACACACATAGGCTCAAAATAAAAGGATGGAGGAAGATCTACCAAGCAAATGGAAAACAAAAAAAGGCAGGGGTTGCAATCCTAGTCTCTGATAAAACAGACTTTAAACCAACAAAGATCAAAAGAGACAAAGAAGGCCATTACATAATGGTAAAGGGATTAATTCAACAAGAAGAGCTAACTATCTTAAATATATATGCACCCAATACAGGAGCACCCAGATTCATAAAGCAAGTCCTGAGTGACCTACAAAGAGACTTAGACTCCCACACATTAATAATGGGAGACTTTAACACCCCACTGTCAACATTAGACAGATCAACAACACAGAAAATCAACAAGGATACCCAGAAATTGAACTCAGCTCTGCACCAAGCAGACCTAATAGACATCTACAGAACTCTCCACCCCAAATCAACAGAATATACATTTTTTTCAGCACCACACCACACCTATTCCAAAATTGACCATATACTTGGAAGTAAAGCTCTCCTCAATAAATGTAAAAGAACAGAAATTATAACAAACTATCTCTCAGATCACAGTGCAATCAAGCTAGAACTCAGGATTAAGAATCTTACTCAAAACCGCTCAACTACGTGGAAACTGAACAACCTGCTCTTGAATGACTACTGGGTACATAACGAAATGAAGGCAGAAATAAAGATGTTCTTTGAAACCAATGAGAACCAAGACACAACATACCAGAATCTCTGGGATGCATTCAAAGCAGTGTGTAGAGGGAAATTTATAGCACTAAATGCCCACAAGAGAAAGCAGGAAAGATCCAAAATTGACACTCTAACATCACAATTAAAAGAACTAGAAAAGCAAGAGCAAACACATTCAAAAGCTAGCAGAAGGCAAGAAATAACTAAAATCAGAGCAGAACTGAAGGAAATAGAGACACAAAAAACCCTCCAAAAAATAAATGAATCCAGGAGCTGGTTTTTTGAAGGGATCAACAAAATTGATAGACCGCTAGCAAGATTAATAAAGAAAAAAAGAGAGAAGAATCAAATAGATGCAATAAAACATGATAAAGGGGATATCACCACCGATCCCACAGAAATACAAACTACCATCAGAGAATATTACAAACATCTCTACACAAATAAACTCGAAAATCTAGAAGAAATGGATGAATTCCTCAACACATACACCCTCCCAAGACTAAACCAGGAAGAAGTTGAATCTCTGAATAGACCAATAACAGGAGCTGAAATTGTGGCAATAATCAATAGCTTACCAACCAAAAAAAGTCCAGGACCAGATGGGTTCACAGCCAAATTCTACCAGAGGTACAAGGAGGAGCTGGTACCATTCCTTCTGAAACTATTCCAATCAATAGAAAAAGAGGGAATCCTCCCTAACTCATTTTATGAGGCCAGCATCATCCTGATACCAAAGCCTGGCAGAGACACAACAAAAAAAGAGAATTTTAGACCAATATCCTTGATGAACATTGATGCAAAAATCCTCAATAAAATACTGGCAAACACAATCCAGCAGCACATCAAAAACGTTGTCCACCATGATCTAGTTGGCTTCATCCCTGGGATGCAAGGCTGGTTCAATATACGCAAATCAATAAATGTAATCCAGCATATAAACAGAACCAAAGTCAAAGACCACATGATTATCTCAATAGATGCAGAAAAGGCCTTTGACAAAATTCAACAACTCTTCATGCTAAAAACTCTCAATAAATTAGGTATTGATGGGTCATATCTCAAAATAATAAGGGCTATTTATGAGAAACCCACAGCCAATATCATACTGAACAGGCAAAAACGAAGCATTCCCTTTGAAAACTGGCACAAGACAGGGATGCCCTCTCTCACCACTTCTATTCAACATAGTGTTGGAAGTTCTGGCCAGGGCAATTAGGCAACAGAAGGAAATCAAGGGTATTCAATTAGGAAAAGAGGAAGTCAAATTGTCCCTGTTTGCAGATGACATGATAGTATATCTAGAAAACCCCATTGTCTCAGCCCAAAATCTCCTTAAGCTGATAAGCAACTTCAGCAAAGTCTCAGGATACAAAATCAATGTACAAAAATCACAAGCATTCTTATACATCAATAACAGAGAAACAGAGAGCCAAATCATGAGTGAACTCCCATTCACAATTGCTTCAAAGACAATAAAATACCTAGGAATCCAACTTACAAGGGATGTGAAGGACCTCTTCAAGGAGAACTACAAACCACTGCTCAAGGAAATAAAAGAGGATACAAACAAATGGAAGAACATTCCATGCTCATGGGTAGGAAGAATCAATATCATGAAAATGGCCATCCTTCCCAAGGTAATTTACAGATTCAATGCCATCCCCATCAAGTTACCAATGACTTTCTTCACAGAATTGGAAAAAACTACTTTAAAGTTCATATGGAACCAAAAAGGGCCTGCATCGCCAAGTCAATCCTAAGCCAAAAGAACAAAGCTGGAGGCATCATGCTACCTGACTTCAAACTATACTACAAGGCTACAGTAACCAAAACAGCATGGTACTGGTACCAAAACAGAGATATAGATCAATGGAACAGAACAGAGCCATCAGAAATAATGCCACATATCTACAACTATCTGATCTTTGACAAACCTGACAAAAACAAGAAATGGGGAAAGGATTCCCTATTTAATAAATGGTGCTGGGAAAACTGGCTAGCCATATGTAGAAAGCTGAAACTGTATCCCTTCCTTACACCTTATACAAAAATCAATTCAAGATGGATTAAAGACTTAAATGTTAGACCTAAAACCATAAAAACCCTAGAAGAAAACCTAGGCAATACCATTCAGGACATAGGCATGGGCAAGGACTTCATGTCTAAAACACCAAAAGCAATGGCAACAAAAGCCAAAATTGACAAATGGGATCTAATTAAACTCAAGAGCTTCTGCACAGCAAAGGAAACTACCATCAGAGTGAACAGGCAACCTACTAAATGGGAGAAAATTTTCGCAACCTACTCATCTGACAAAGGGCTAATATCCAGAATCTACAATGAACTCCAACAAATTTACAAGAAAAAAACAAACAAACCCATCAAAAAGTGGGTGAAGGACATGAACAGACACTTCTCAAAAGAAGACATTTATGCAGCCAGAAAACACATGAAAAAATGCTCACCATCACTGGCCATCAGAGAAATGCAAATCAAAACCACAATGAAATACCATCTCACACCAGTTAGAATGGCAATCATTAAAAAGTCAGGAAACAACAGGTGCTGGAGAGGATGTGGAGAAATAGGAACACTTTTACACTGTTGGTGGGACTGTAAACTAGTTCAACCCTTGTGGAAGTCAGTGTGGCGATTCCTCAGAGATCTAGAACCAGAAATTCCATTTGACCCGGCAATCCCATTACTAGGTATATACCCAAAGGACTATAAATCATGCTGCTATAAAGACACATGCACACGTATGTTTATTGCGGCATTATTCACAATAGCAAAGACTTGGAACCAACCCAAATGTCCAACAATGATAGACTGGATTAAGAAAATGTGGCACATATACACCATGGAATACTATGCAGCCATAAAAAATGATGAGTTCACGTCCTTTGTAGGGACATGGATGAAATTGGAAATCATCATTCTCAGTAAACTATCGCAAGAACAAAAAACCAAACACCGCATACTCTCACTCATAGGTGGGAATTGAACAATGAGAACACATGGACACAGGAAGGGGAACATCACACTTCGGGGACTGTTGTGGGGTTGGGGGAGGGGGGAGGGATAGCATTGGGAGATATACCTAATGCTAGATGACGAGTTGGTGGGTGCAGCGCACCAGCATGGCACATATATACATATGTAACTTACCTGCATGTTGCGCACATGTACCGTGGAGCCTAAAGTATAATAATAATAATAATAATAATAATTTAAAAAAGAAAATAATAATAATAATAATAAAAAGAAAAACTTTTTGCCAAGATCGTCTCCTCCCCTTTCCTCATTCCCGCTCCCCCATCACTCTGCCAACAAGGTCTTCTCTCCCACCTGAGGGCTGGACCACATGTGATTCCTGTGGCACGCTACTTCTCCTGAGCACTCTACAGTCACCCTCTAGCCAAACCCAGCACCAGTCAGATGGGGAGAAACCACAGATAGGAAGGTGCTCACATGCGGGAGGTCACAGTGGAGCCTCCGTGAGAACTTGTGAGTGACCTCCAGGGCATCCTAATTCTTGATCACTCATCACTGCCTCATTTCTGTCCCTCTCCCCAACCCTGACCTTCAACACTGGGGGGTCTGAGTGAATGGGGACCTGCCCAAAATCAGGGCCCAGGAGAGGATGAGAGAAGGGGGCTCTTTCACAGTCAGTCAGTGATTCAATCTTAGCTTGTCGAAGGACTACACTGGAGGCTTTCCACCACTACCCCAGTCGGTTCCAACAAAGGTAAAAAATGAATGTTCCTGATTTTCTTGTGTAATTCCAGTCACCAGAAGAAGGTTACAGGCCATGAACTGCAGACTCAGGAAGATAAATTGGCAAAGCAGCACTGTGATGGAAGAGCTGCTGGCAGCAATGTAAATACTGGAGCCCAGTAGAAAGAGTTTAAGTCGAGGAGGCATGAGGACAAGGTGATCTGTAATTGCCCTTGTTTGCATGGGTGAGATCTCACCATTCCCATACATTCATAGAGCAACCCACAGAGTGAACTGTATACCAAGTGAGCAGAGGATAAAGTAGGATGATCACAGGAAGGGTAAATAGGCCCCTGCCTAACCTGGAGTACCCTCACAACATTTGCTCAGCAATTTATGACAAGTCTGCTTTTTATCCTGCTGTAGATATCTAAATGAGCCCAGTATCCCAGTTAAGTCCTGAACCCCCAAAATTCATCTAGGCTCATATGCTGTCTTATTGACATTGCTGCTCATTTCCTGGTTCCCCCATATCATCTCTCCAATTTGTGTGACTGTCCCACACCACACAACCATTTTTAGTTTTTGTTAGCTCTCATTCTAACCGGCTCTGTGGATTAATGTTTTAATTTTGATCTTACCATCCCAATTCCTACCTCAAAGCCTTTCTCCTAGTTGGAATCTAGCCTCAAGTCCTAAGTGCCATGCACCCTTGAGATTCACATCCTTGTCTATTTTATGTCCAATTATATCTTCTATTCATTTGAATTCACATGAATTATTAAAATCAGAATTTGAATGGTCTCTGCTACTAAATCTACTTTCTAAAGTATATGTAGTTCAGGAATCACTCTAACTTCCTATGTACTCGAACTAGAGAAGTCTTATACTCCATCCAAAGCCAAATGTATTAAACCACAAAGCCTTTGCCAAAGCCTTTGGCTTTTGGAATTCAGACTAGTGCCTGCAACAATTCCTTTGCAAGTTAAGATTTGGAGAGTTTACTAAACACATGAAAGACTGAAATTAACTCCATAGCCACTTCCTTAATACTCCATTCTGTGTTACTCTGAGAGACAGTTTCTTTAAGTCCAAATTTCTAAGGAAAGATTCTTTGCGCAAGACATTCCTCTAGCACTTCGTGCTTTTCCTTGGAGAATTTTCTCAAACACTCATATGACCAAGTACAGTTTATAAGGCCAGCTACTTTCCAGATATTGAAATTCCTCAAGTCTTAACCCCAGGTGGTATGGCCATAAGCACAAATTTTCAGGAGAGTCATGAATTTTTAATAATTTTTTTGGTATCAGTAGGCTTTTGCTATTTTTCTTAGCTTGTTCATTTTCCCACTCACACTTGTATGCCATCTCTTCAATTCCAGTTTCAAAATGAGACAGCAAAACTTTTGAAAGCAGAGTTAAGAACATTTGACCACTTGGTACACAGAACAGAGTAGCAATAGCCTCTCCCCACCCCCTTGATTAAACATCCCAGACCAGAAATGAATGTTAAAATCTCAAATACAGAGATAGAATTCTACTAGGTGTCAGCTGTTCCAGAGTAGATTTAAAAGGCTGGGCTCTGAATACCACATTAGAGGCAGGAATTCTGAAGGCTGAGAACCTAGTCCCATTTATTAGTTCTTTCATCCAACCTCCACTTACCAGCACTGGCTCTTACTATTCCATTCCACCACAGAGGCTATAAAGATAAATAAGGTTTTGTGCCTGCCAGATATATTTCTTCTTGGCTTAAAGAGAGACATATTGCTGTTGTGAATACAGCTTATCTAGTAAATACAATTTTCCCATCTACTTTTATTCATCTTCAGGTCCTCTCAGTTTCTGCCTAAAGTTTTACCTATATTAACTCTAGTACCTTGGTCTGTAGAGGGTACCCAACAAGTGTCTGTCAAATGAATGAAAATGCAAAGGACCAAATGAACATACTATGTGCCAGTTACTAGGTGAATAAGAAAGACATGGTCCTGACCACATCTTACAGTTTGCAGAGATTACAATGGAATAAACAAGTATTTGTGAAAGGTGACAATGTTCTAGCAGCCCTTGCTCACTCTTGGTGCCTCTTCGGCCTTGGCGTCCACTCTGGCCATGCTCAAGGAGCCCTTCAGCCCACCGCTGCACTGTGGGGGCCCCTCTCTGGGGCTGGCAGAGGCCGGAGCTGGCTCCTTCTGCTCAATGAGAGGTGTGGAGGGAGAGGAGCAGGCAGGAGCCGGGGCTGCATGTGATTCTCGCAGCCCGGCACAGGTTCTGGGTGGGTGCGAGTGGGCCCTGCACTCTGGCTGGCTGGGGCCTGCTGGGCTTGATCAGGGGACGAGCTCCCTCTGGGCTGCCAGCTGCTGGCCTTGATCAGGGAATGAGCTCCCTCTGGGCTGCCAGAGTGCCCGGGCTAGGTGCCGCAAAGTCCTGCAGCAAGTGCCATTGAGAAGTGAAGCCTGCTGGGCTTCTGGGTCAAGTGGAGACTGGGAGAACTTTTGTGGCTAGCTAAAGGATAGGAAATGCACCAATCAGCACTCTGTGTCTAGCTAAAAGTTTGTAAACGCACCAATCAACACTCTGTCAAAATGTACAGATCAGCTCTCTGTAAAACGGACCAACCAGCTCTCTGTAAAGTTGACCAATCAGCTCTCTGTAAAATGGACCAATCAGCAGGATGTGGGTGGGACCAGATAAGGGAATAAAAGCAGGCCACAGGAGCCAACACAGCAATCCCTTGGGTCCCCTTCCACACTGTGGAAGCTTTGTTCTTTCACTGTTTGCAATAAATCTTGCTGCTGCTCACTCTTTGGGTCTGCACTGCCTTTAAGAGCTATAACACTCACCGTGAAGGTCTGCAGCTTCACTCCTGAGGCCAGTGAGACCATGAACCCACCAGAAGGAATGAACAACTCCAGAAATGCCAACTTTATGAGCTGTAACACTCACCACAAAGGTCTGCAACTTCACTCCTGAGGCCAGTGAGACCACAAACCCACCAGAAGGAAATAACAACTCCAGACATGCTGCCTTTAAGAGCTGTAACACTCACCGTGAAGGTCTCCAGCTTCACTCCTGAAGTCAGTGAGATCACAAACCCACCAGAAGGAAGAAACACCAGACACATCTGAACATCTGAAGGAAGAAACTCCAGACACACCATCTTTAAGAACTGTAACACTCACCACAAGTTTCCACGGCCTCATTCTTGAGGTCAGTGAGACTAAGAACCCACCTATTCTGGACACATTTTGGCAACCAGGAAGGAACTATTGCCTGTCGCCAAGAGGTGAGACTATCGCCAAGAGGTGAGGCTATTGCCTATCACCAAGCAGTGAGTACCATCAGACAACTTTCGCTTGCTAGTCTGTCCTATTTTTCCTTAGAATTCGGGGGCTAAATACTGGGCAGCTGTCGGCCAGTGAAAAGCGACTAGCACTGCCACCAGACTAAAGACACGGGGTCAGGCTTTCTAGGAAAGGGCTCTCTAACAACCCCCAACTCTTTCGATTTGGGAGCGTTGGTTTGCCTGGAACTAGCTTCCACTTTTCCTGTACTTCTGGGCTGAGCTGAGGGTCGACAAAGAAGGAAGCCATTCAGCTCCGGGGTCCTGACAACAAGTTTGTTTACCCTGCGGCCATGAGTGGAACTCTGAAAGTCATGTTGCCCAAGCGAGACTTGCCCATCTATCCTATCTACCCTGACCCTTGTCTCCTGGGTCCTAATGCCTGCCAGATAAACTTCCTCTCGCCTCTCTTCTCCGAGGCTAGTTCTGCTTCTAAAAACCTCTCCCTGTCTCTGGTGCTTTTCTAGTTTCTCCTATAAGAATGATTTCTAGTACAAACTCCAGGACTCTGTTACCTTCTTCTGGCACCTGGGCTTGCCAATCAGAAAGACATAATTTTTGCCCAAAGCCCCACCATAGGGGGGACTATCTGGAATTTTAGGATCCCACCTCAGACAAGCAGGCCTAACAAAAGCTATTCCTGAAGCTAGGATATGGGGAACCTGATAAATTTTATCCTTCTTATTTATATAAGTGAGGACAAAAGGTGTCACTCTTCCAACCCTGGAGATCCCTTCCCTCCCTCAGGGTATGGCTCTCCACTTCATTTTTGGGGCATAACATCTTTATAGGACAGGGGTAAGTCCCATTGCTAACAGGAGAATGCTTAGGACTCTCACAGGTTTTTGAGAATGCGTTGGTAAGGGCCACTAAATCCAATTTTTCTTGGTCCTCTTTGTGGTCTAGGAGGACAGGCAAGGGTGCAGGTTTTCGAGAATACGTCAGTAAGGGCCACTAAATCCAAACTTCCTTGGTCCTCCTTGTGGTCTGGGAGGAAAACTAGTGTTTCTGCTGCTCTGTCGATGAGCACAACTATTCTGATCAGCAGGGTCCAGGGACCATTGCAGGTTCTTGGGCAGGGGTTGTTTCTGCTGCTGTGTCAGTGAGCACAACTATTCTGATCAGCAGAGTCCAGGGACCATTGTGGGTTCTTGGGCAGGGGGAGAAACAAAACAAACCAAAACTGCGGGCAGTTTTGTCTTTCAGATGGGAAATAGGCATCAACAGCCTCACCCTTTAATGCATCCTAAGCCATTGGAACCAATTTGACCTGCAAACCCTGAAAAAGAGGCAGCTCATTTTTTTCTGCACTATGGCTTGGCCCCAATATTCTCTCTCTGATGGGGAAAAATGGCCACCTGAGGGAAGTATAAATTACAATACTATCCTGCAGCTTGACCTTTTCTGTAAGAAGGAAAGCAAATGGAGTGAAATACCTTATGTCCAAGCTTTCTTTTCATTAAAGGAGAATACACAACTATGCAAAGCTTGCAATTTGCATTCCACAGGAGGACCTCTCAGCTTACCCCCATATCCTAGCCTCCCTATAGCTGCCCTTCCTATTAATGATAATCCTCCTCTAATCTCCCCCACCCAGAAGGAAATAAGCAAAGAAATCTCCAAAAGACCACAAAACCCCCCAGGCTATTGGTTATGTCCCCTTCAAGCTGTAGGGGGAGGGGAATTTGGCCCAACCCAGGTACATGTCCCTGTCTCCCTCTCTGATTTAAAGCAGATCAAGGCAGACCTGGGGAAGTTTTCAGATGATCCTGATAGGTACATAGATGTCCTACAGCGTCTGGGGCAAACCTTCGATCTTGCTTGGAGAGATGTCATGCTATTATTAGATCAAACCCTGGCCTTTAATGAAAAGAATGCTGCTTTAGCTGCAGCCTGAGAGTTTGGAGACACCTGATATCTTAGTCAAGTAAAAGATAGAATGACAGCTGAAGAAAGGGACAAATTCCCTACCAGTCAGCAAGCCATCCCCAGTATGGATCCCCACTGGGACCTTGACTCAGATCATGGGGACTGGAGTCATAAACATCTGTTGACCTGTGTTCTAGAAGGACTAAGAATTAGGAAAAAGTCCATGAATTATTCAATGGTGTCCACCATAACTCAGGGAAAGGAAGAAAATCCTTCTGCCTTCCTCGAGCAAATATGGGAGGCCTTAAGAAAACATACTCCCCTGTCACCCGAATCACTTGTGGGTCAATTGATTCTAAAAGATAAGTTTATTACCCAATCAACCACAGATATCAGGAGAAAGCTCCAAAAGCAAGCCCTGGGCCCTGAACAAAATCTGGAGGCATTATTAAACCTCGCAACCTCAGTGTTCTATAATAGTGACCAAGAGGAAAAGGCCAAAAAGGAAAAGCGAGATCAGAGAAAGGCTGCAGCTTTAGTCATAGCTTTCAGATAGACAAACCTTGGTGGTTCAGAGAGGACAGAAAATGGAGCAGGCCAATCACCTGGTAGGGCTTGTTATCAGTGTGGTTTACAAGGTATGCCAAGGCAATCACTGGAAAATGCACTGTCCCAGAGGACAAATGTTCTCTGGGTCAGAAGCCCCCAACCAGATGATCCAACAACAGGACTAAGGGTGCCTGGGGCAAGAGCCAGCTCATGTCATTACCCTCACTCAGCCCCAGGTACGTTTAACCTTTGAGGGCCAGGAAATTGACTTCCTCCTGGACACTGGCATGGCCTTCTCAATGTTAATCTCCTGTCCTGGATGACTGTCCTCAAGCTCCGTTACCATCTGAGGAATTCTGGGACAGCCTGTAACCAGGTATTTCTCCCACCTCCTCAGCCTGTAACCAGGTATTTCTCCTACCTCCTCAGTTGTAATTGGGAGACTTTGCTCTTTTCATGAACCTTTCTTGTTATGCCTGAAAGTCCACACCCTTATTAGGGAAGGATGTATTAGCCAAAGCTGGAGCTATTATCTACATGAATATGGGGAACAACTTACCCATCTGTTGTCCCCTACTTGAGGAGGGAATCGACCCTGAAGTCTGGGCATTGGAAGGACAATTTGGAAGGGCAAAATTGCCCACCTAATCCAAATCAGGCTAAAAGTTCCCACCACTTTTCCTTATCAAAGGCAATATCCCTTAAGGCCTGAAACTCATAAAGGATTACAGGATATTGTTAAACATTTAAAAGCTCAAGGCTTAGTAAGGAAATGCAGCAGTCCCTGCAACAACCCAATTCTAGGAGTACAAAAACCAAACAGTGGAAACTATTACAAGATCTTAGACTCATCAATGAGGCAGTAATTCCTCTATATCCAGTTGTACCCAACCCCTATACGCTGGTCTCTCAAATACCAGAGGAAGCAGAATGGTTCATGGTTCTGGACCTCAAGGATACCTTATTCTGTATTCCCCTGCACTCTGACTCCCAGTTTCTCTTTGCCTTTGAGGATCCCACCGACCACACGTCCCAACTTACGTGGATGGTCTTGCCCCAAGGGTTTAGGGCTAGCCCTCACCTGTTTGGTCAGGCACTGGCCCAAGATCTAGGCCACTTCTCAAGTCCAGGCACTCTGGTCCTTCAGTATGTGGATGATTTACTTTTGGCTACCAGTTTGGAAGCCTTGTGCCAGCAGGCTACTCTAGATCTCTTGAACTTTCTAGCTAATCAAGGGTACAATGTATCTAGGTCGAAGGCCCAGCTTTGCCTACAGCAGGTCAAATGTCTAGGCCTAATCTTAGCCAGAGGGACCAGGGTCCTCAACAAGGAACGAATACAGTGTATACTGGCTTATCCTCACCCTAAGACATTAAAACAGTTTCAGGGGTTCCTTGGAATCACCAGCTTTTGCTGACTATGGATCCCCAGATACAGTGAGATAGCCAGGCCCCTCTATACTCTAATCAATGAGACCCAGAAAGCAAATATTCATCTAGTAGAATGGGAACCAGAGGCAAAAACAGCCTTCAAAACCTTAAAGCAGGCCCTAGTACAAGCTCCAGCTTTAAGCCTTCTCACAGGACAAAAATTATCTTTATACATCACAGAGAGAACAGGGATAGCTCTTGGAGTCCTTACTCAGACTCATGGAACAACCCCACAACCAGTGGCATACCTAAGTAATGAAATTGATGTAGTAACAAAACGCTGGCTTCACGGTTTATGGATAGTTGTGGCAGTGGCCATCTTAGTGTCAGAGGCTATCAAAATAATACAAGGAAAAATTCTCACTGTCTGGACTACTCATGATTTAAATGGCATACTAGGTGCCAAAGGAAGTTTGTGGCTATCAGACAACTGCCTACTTAGATACAGGTACTACTCCTTGACAGACTGGTGCTTCAAATATGTACGTGCATTGCCTTCAACCCTGCCACTTTTCTCCCAGAGGATGGGGAATCAATCGAGCATGACTGCAAACAAATTATAGTCTAGGCTTATACCATCCAAGATGATCACTTAGAAGTCCCCTAAGCTAATCCTTACCTTAACATATATACCTACAGAAATTCATTTGTGGAGAATGGGATACAAAGGATAGGTTATGCCATAGTTAGTGATGTAACCATACTTGAAATAAGCCTCTTCCCTCAGGGACCAGTGCCCAGTTAGCAGAACTAGTGGCACTTACCCAAGCCTTAGAACTGGGAAAGGGGAAAATAATAAATGTGTATACAGATAGCAAGTATGCTTATCTAATCTTACATGCCCATGCTGCAATATGGAAAGAAAGGGAGTTCCTAACCTCTGGGAGAACCCCCATTAAATACCACAAGCAGAAAGGAAAGAGAGAAAGAGACAAAGTCAGAGAGAGAGAGAGAGAGAGAGAGAGGAAGAGACAGAGAGACAAAGAGGGAGTCAGAAAGAGAGAGAAAGAGAAAAAGAAGTCAAAAAGAGAGAAAGAGATAGAAGTAGTAAAGAAAAAACAGTGTATCCTATTCCTTTAAAAGCCAGGGTAGATTTGAAACCTATAATTGATAATTGAAGGTCTTCTCTGTAACACTATACCACCTTGTTGTCAGTGTAAACAAGGGCATAGCCCAAAAGCACTGAGGCCACTGACAACCCACAGCCTTCCTATCAAAAATCCTTAACCCAGCAGGTGTCCTAACAAAGGATCTAAATCTGAAGGTCCACCAGACATAGGAGGAACTCCCTCAGGACAGGATGATAGATGGTTCCTCCCCATGATTAAGGAAAAAGACACAATGGGTATTCAGTAAGTGATAAGCAAACTCTTATAGAAGCAGAGTTAGGAAAATTGCCTAATAATTGGTCTGCTCAAACGTGCAAGCTGTTTGCTCTCAGCCAAACCTTAAAGTACTTACAGAATCAGGAAGGAGCCATCTATACTAATTCTAAGTTAAATGGATGGAAAGAGGTCTTATTAATAGCAAAGAATAATTGAAATCCCAAACTTACAAGGTTTTCAACAAAAGTAAAGTTTGCTAAAAGTTAACAGTGTAAACATATATTATCCTAACTTCTAATCTTGTGGAAATCAGACCCTATCAGTACCCCTCAAAGCTCAAGTCTGTCAGTGCAGAGCCATACAACTAATACCCCTACTTATAGGGCTAGGAATGGCTACTGCTACATGAACCGGAATAGCCAGTAGGATACTCTCAAAGGATTTCTTAGACAGTTTGCAAGAAATAACGAAATCTATCCTTACTCTACAATCCCAAATAGACTCTTTGGCAGCAGTGACTCTCCAAAACCACTGAGGCCTAGACCCCCTCACTGCTGAGAAAGGAGGACTCTGCACCTTCTTAGGGGAATAGCATTGTTTTTACACTAACCAGTCAGGGATAGTATGAGATGCCACCCGGTACTTACAGGAAAAGGATTCTGAAATCAGACAACACTTTTCAAACTCTTATACCAACCTCTGGAGTTGAGCAACATGGCTCCTCCCCTTTCTAGGTCCCATGGCAGCCATCTTGCTGTTACTCGCCTTTGGGCCCTGTATTTTTAACCTTCTTGTCAAATTTCCTCTAGAATTGAGGCCATCAAGCTACAGATGTTCTTACAAATGGAACCCCAAATGAGATCAACTAACAACTTCTACCGAGGACCCCTGGACTGACCCACTGGGCTTCCACTGGCCTAAAGAGTTCCCCTCTGGAGGACACTACAACTGCAGGGCCCCTTCTTCACCCCTATCCAGCAGGAAGTAGCTAGCACGGTCATCGGCCAAATTCCCAAAAGCAATTGGGGTGTCCTGTTTAGAGGGGAGATTGAGAGGTGACAACGTGTTAGAAGCCCTCACTTGCTCTTGGCACCTCCTTGGCCTTGGCATCCTCTCTGGCTGCACTTGAGGAGCCCTTCAGCCTGCTGCTGCACTGTGGGGGCCCCTCTGTGGGGCTGGCCGAGGCCGGAGTAGCTCCCTCTGCTCACGGGGAGGTGTGGAGGGAGAGGTGCTGGGGCTGTGTGTGGTGCTCGCAGGCTGGCATGGGATCCAGGTGGGTGCGGGCTCGGCAGGCCCCACACTCAGCGTGGCTGGCTGGTGCCTGCTGGGCTTGATTGAGGGGACAAGCTCCCTCTGGGCTGCCTGGGCTAGGTGCCGCAAAGTCCTGTGGCTAGTGCCATTAAGAGGTATAGCCGGCTGGGCTTCTGGGTGGGGTGGGGACTTGGAGAACTTTTGTGGCTAGCTAAAGGACTGTAAATAAACCAATCAGCACTCTGTGTCCAGCTAAAGGTTTGTAAACTCACCAATCAGTACTCTGTCAAAATGGACCAATCAGCTCTCTGTAAAATGGACCAATCAGCAGGATGTGGGTGGGGCCAGATAGGGGAATAAAAACAGGCCACCCGAGCCAGCACCGGCAACCCACTTGGGTCCCCTTCCATGCTGTGGAAGCTTTGTTCTTTCGCTGTTTGCAATAAATCTTGCTGCTGCTCACTCTTTGGGTCCATATCGCCTTTAAGAGCTGTAACACTCACAGCAAAGTTCTGCAGCTTCACTCCTGAGGCCAGCGAGACCAGGAGCCCACCAGAAGGAATGAACAACTCCAGATGCGCCACCTTTATGGGCTATAACACTCACTGTGAAGGTCTGCAGCTTCACTCCTGAGGCCAGTGAGACCACAAACCCACTGGAAGGAATGAACAACTCCAGACATGCCGCCTTTAAGAGCTGTAACACTCACTGCAAAGGTCTCCGGCTTCACTCCCGAAGGCAGTGAGATCACAAACCCACCAGAAGGAAGAAACTCCGGACACATCTGAAGGGAAAAACTCCAGACACACCATCTTTAAGAACTGTAACACTCAACGCAAGGGTCCGCAGCTTCATTCTTGAAGTCAGCAAGACGAAGAACCCACCAATTCCAGACGCAATGGTATTTGTAGTTCTAGATCCTTGAGGAATATCCACACTGTTTCTACAATGGTTGAATTAATTGACACTCCCACCAACAGCGTGAAAGCATTCCTATTTATCCACATCCTATCCAGCATCTGTTGTTTCCTGACTTTTTAATGATAACCATTGTAACTGGCATGAGATGGTATAACATTGTGGTTTTGATTTGCATTTCTCTAATGATCAGTGATGATTAGCTCTTTTTCATATGTTTGTTGGCAGCATAAATGTCTTCTTTTGAAGTGTCTGTTCATATCCTTCACCCACTTTTTGATGGGGTTGTTTGTTTTTTTCTTGTAAATTTGTTTATGTTCTTTGTAGATTCTGGATATTAGCCCTTTGTCAGATAGGTAGATTGAAAAAAAATTCTCCCATTCTGTAGGTTGCCTGTTCACTCTGACGACAGTTTCCTTTGCTGTGCAGAAGCTCTTTAGCTCAATTAGATCCCATTTGTCAATTTTGACTTTTGTTGCAATTGCTGTGGTGTTTTAGTCATGAAGTCTTTGCCCATGCCTATGTCCTCAATGGTATTGCCTAGGTTTTGTTCTAGGGTTTTTATGGTTTTAGGCCTTATGTTTAAGTCTTTAATCCATCTTGAGTTAATTTTTATATGAGGTGTAAGGAAGGGGTCCCATTTCAGTTTTCTGAATATGGCTAGCCAGTTCTCCCAACACCGTTTATTAAATGGGGAATCCTTTCCCCATTGCTTGTTTCTGTTTGGTTTGTCAAAGATCAGAGGGGTGTAGATGTGTGGCATTATTTCTGAGGCCTCTGTTCTGTTCCATTGGTCTATATATCTGCTTTGGTACCTGTACCATGCTGTTTTGGTTACTGTAGCCTTGTAGTATAGTTTGAAGTCAGGTAGCATGATGCCTCCAGCTTTGTTCTTTTTGCTTAGGATTGTCTTGGCTATATGGGCTCTTTTTTGGTTCCATATGAAGTTTAAGTAGTTTTTTTCTAATCCTGTGAAGAAAGTCAATGGTAGCTTGATGGGAATAGCATTGAATCTATAAATTTATTTGGACAGTAGGTAATTTACAGATTCAATGCCATCCCCATCAAGATACCAATGACTTTCCTCACAGAATTGGAAACAACTACTTTAAAGTTCATATGGAACCAAAAAAGAGCCCGCATCACCAAGTCAATCCTAAGCCAAAAGAACAAAGCTGGAGGCATCACACTACCTGACTTCAAACTATACTACAAGGCTACAGTAACCAAAACAGCATGGTACTGGTACAAAAACAGAGATATCGATCAATGGAACAGAACAGAGCCCTCAGAAATAACACCGCATGTCTACAACTATCTGATCTTTGACAAACCTGAGAAAAACAAGCAATGGGGAAAGGATTCCCTATTTAATAAATGGTGCTGGGAAAACTGGCTAGCCATATGTAGAAAGCTGAAACTGGATCCCTTCCTTACACCTTATACAAAAAATCAATTCAAGATGGATTAAAGACTTAAATGTTAAACCTAAAACCATAAAAACCCTAGAAGAAAACCTAGGCATTACCATTCAGGACATAGGCATGGGCAAGGACTTCAAGTTTAAAACACCAAAAGCAATGGCAACAAAAGCCAAAATTGACAAATAGGATCTAATTAAACTAAAGAGCTTCTGCACAGCAAAAGAAACTACCATCAGAGTGAACAGGCAACCTAATAAATGGGAGAAAATTTTTGCAACCTACTCATCTGACAAAGGGCTAATATCCAGAATCTACAATGAACTCAAACAAATTTACAAGAAAAAAACAAACAACCCCATCAAAAAGTGGGCCAAGGACATGAACAGACACTTCTCAAAAGAAGACATTTATGCAGCCAAAAATCATGAAAAAATGCTCACCATCACTGGCCATCAGAGAAATGCAAATCAAAACCACAATGAGATACCATCTCACACCAGTTAGAATGGCAATCATTAAAAAGTCAGGAAACAACAGGTGCTGGAGAGGATGTGGAGAAATAGGAACACTTTTACACTGTTGGTGGGACTGTAAACTAGTTCAACCATTGTGGAAGTCAGTGTGGCGATTCCTCAGAGATCTAGAACCAGAAATTCCATTTGACCCAGCCATCCCATTACTGGGTATATACCCAAAGGACTATAAATCATGCTGCTATAAAGACACATGCACACGTATGTTTATTGCGGCATTATTCACAATAGCAAAGACTTGGAACCAACCCAAATGTCCAACAATGATAGACTGGATTAAGAAAATGTGGAACATATACACCATGGAATACTATGCAGCCATAAAAAATGATGAGTTCATGTCCTTTGTAGGGACATGGATGAAATTGGAAATCATCATTCTCAGTAAACTATCGTAAGAACAAAAAACCAAACACGGCATATTCTCACTCATAGGGGGGAATTGAACAATGAGAACACATGGACACAGGAAGGGAAACATCACACTCTGGGGACTGTTGTGGGGTGGGGGGAGGGGGGAGGGATAGCATTGGGAGATATACCTAATACTAGATGACGAGTTAGTGGGTGTAGCGCACCAGCATGGCACATGTATACATATGTAACTAACCTGCACATTGCACACATGTACCCTAAAACCTGATGTATAATAATAATAAATAAATTAATTAATTAAAAAAATTTATTTGGGCAGTATGGCCATTTTCATGGTATTTATTATTCCTCTCCATGAATATGGAATGTTTTTCCATTTGTTTGTGTCCTCTCTTATTTCCTTGAGCAGTGGCTTGTAGCTATCCTTGAAGAGATCCTTCATATCCCTTGTAAGTCACATTCCTAGGTGTTTTATTCTCTTTGTAGCAGTTCCAAACAATAGAAAAAGAGGCAATTCTCCCTAACTCATTTTATGAGGCCAGCATCATCCTGATACCAAAACCTGACAAAGACACAACGAAAAAAGAAAATTTCAGCCCAATATCCCTGATAAACATTGATGAGAAAATCCTCAATAAAATACTGGCAAACCAAATCCAGCAGCACATCAAAAACGTTGTCCACCATGATCAAGTTGGCTTCATCCCTGGGATGCAAGGCTGGTTCAAAATAAGCAAATCAATAAATGTACACCATCACATAAACAGAACCAATGACAAAAACCACATGATTATCTCAATAGATGCCCAAAAGGCCTTTGATGAAATTCAACACGGCTTCATGCTAAAAACTCTCAATAAACTAGGTATTGATGGAACATATCTCAAAATAATAAGAGCTATTTATGACAAACCCACAGCCAATATCATACTGAATGGGCAAAAGCTGGAAGTATTCCCTTTGAAAACTGGCAAAAGATAAAGTTGCCCTCTCTCACCATTCCTATTCAACACAGTGTTGGAAGTTCTGGCCAGGGCAATTAGGCAAGAGAAAGAAATAAATGGCATTCAAATAGGAAGAGAGGAAGTCCAATTGTGTCTGTTTGCAGATGACATGATTGTATATTTAGAAAACCCCATGGTCTCAGCCCAAAATCTCCTTAAGCTGATAAGTAACTTCAGCGAAGTTTCAGGATACAAAATCAATGTTCAAAAATCACAAGCATTCCTATACACCTATAATAGACAGCCAAATCATGAGTGAACTTCTGTTTCACTTTTAAGAATGATTTTTTCCTCTGCGAGGTGTTTCTTAATAATCCTCTTCCCCCCATCTTTTTCTTTTGTCAAGCAACAGGCTAGTGTTGTAAGGTAAAATCAACCTACCCCTTTAACCCTGGGGACACTGAGGAAAGAAGAAATTTAGATTTACACTGAGAATATTGAGAACTAGAGAAATTTTGTTATCCTGCTTATTTAGAATACAATCAAAGAGATATAATTAAATAATAAAGATCTTGGATTGCTGAGCTCATAGTACATCCCTGATACTCACTGCTCTGCTAAAAAATAAAGACTTTCCTTTATTAAAGAAAACCAATGGATGAGGCTGCAAGTGCCTTGTAAGCCTAACAGGACTGGAGTCCAGGTTAAAAAAAAAAAAAAAACTTATACAAAAATTACCCATCTCCAAAAAATGACCGATTACAGTGCTTCTGATTCCAAATAATGATCAGAATTGTCGGGATACATTCCAAAAATTGATATCCACTTTAATAAGAGGTCTGAACCTAGATGTGGTACAGTTTACTGTATCTTTATCCTTTTCAGTAATTAAGATAGTCTGGATGAAGGGGCTGGCAGGGATGAATCCACCTGAGTCCCTCAAGTGATTGAGCTCATCAAGTAACTGTACAGAGAGAGCTAAGCCAAAGGTTTTAAAGAAATCTCCTGTAGCTCTGCCAGGGCCAAGAACTTTCTCTTGGGGAAGGTTTTTAATTACTTCATCTATTTCTGAAAGTAAAGGGGAATCAAGTAATTCCCCAGTCTTCTGCAAATCACCTAGACAACTTGGAAGGAATGAGAATTGACTGTTTATCTGTTCATGATATTGGGTTCTAATTTCTGTATCACTCTTCATCCTGTTTCTGAAATAACTTACTAAGGAGCCCTGGGCCTGTATTTGTCTTTTTCTCCTTTGGGCACCTAACTCCCATTATAGTTATGAGTTTATTGTCAGAGCTCAGCAGCCAGCATAGCAATCACTGGCTCTTATCCTCCCACTGGTGTAGGTACTGCCTGGCTGAATGATGGATATCTTCACTTTATGGGTTATGAGTGCACTCAGTGCCACTGGGGCAAAGGAAAAGTTTGCTTATGACTTTTGGCAGAGGTGATCTTCCGAGTCTGGATTTTGCCTTTCCTTCCTAGACAGCTTTTCTCAATCAGCCTTTCCCATATATATTTTTATTGAACAAGAGGATCAGAGTCACAAAAATGAAACAGGAGAGAACACACAACAATGTTCAGAACACGTTCAATCTGTAAAGGAAACAGTCACCATTAATCCTTTTGAGAACTAGGTGGTTATAAATAAATACAATAAGTGAAACATAGATTTATAAATTTCACACCAATGTCAAAATTTTAAATTTGGCTAATTTGTGCCATCCAGTATATTTTATAACAATTTTGGATGCTAGATCAGGTAATCTATTTCACCAAAACTACTTCTTATTCAATTGAAGACCCTAAAAGCTTCATATAATAAACACTTTCTCTTGCCAAGAAGGCATTCACTATTATAAGTTAGGAGGAGTTTCTCAGGTGATGTATACAACTACACAAGATGTGTACAACTGCAGTATACAACTGCACTAAGATGCATTTTATAGGTTTTCTCCTAACAAATTAATGGTAAGATTTGTGGTCTCCTTAATTCAAGAGAATCTATTTTCCAGAATATTGCCTATTTCAAAATGTAGGTCAGTATTTCAAATCAGTATCCAAGCATTTCATGCACTTTAGTAGTTTTATTTATTGTCAAACATTGTTCCTTCCATTTTTAAAAACACTTCTTTTGATATTCAATCTATTTTATGTTTTAAATTTTCATAATTATTTAGACTTTTAAGGTTAAACTGCCCCCCCATCAACTAAAAAATGTTTAACTATTTTTATGATCATTATTAACAAAATTAATTAAACAGAATCACATTTTTTAAGTAAAGTTTAATGAGCCTCTTCAGATATTTGGCATTGGGCCTCCAAAATTTGTTCTGTATCTTCCAAGTTGTTGAGACAGCAACTTGATCTATATGGTAATTTTCTAGAAACTCTCTTCTTATTATAGTTGATTATTTTAATTAACTCAAATTTAGTTGCTAATCTGTTATAATCCTTAGTGATGCATTGTACAACCCTGTCTTTTTCTCGTAAGCAAGCACTGATAGTAGAATTTCTGGGCTCTGGTCTCCACTTTAGACCTAGGAAAGCACTAATTATTTGTCTCCCTGGGTGCAAAAGGGAAAATTGAAAGCCTTGTAGCGCACTCCTTCATAAACTTGGAAGTTTGCCCTTCAGAAAAGACCTTGAAAATGGAGAGGTTATAGAGTTGTTTTCTGGCAATGCCATTTTATAGTTCAGGTGACCACAGTTCCTAGATTTTTCCAGTTACATCTTTCAAATATTCTGTCCTACTGTATGACCATGTGTGTTTGATTTTGGTTCAGAAAACATGGTCATTACCATCTCACTTGTCATCAGATCATATCCCTAAAGTATAATTCCCCACAACCCCTGCCTCTACAAGCCTCATATAAGACAGAAGCATGTAATACCTGGCAATTTACAGAAAGCCACTAAGTTGAAAGAAACAGGAAAATCCAAATGTATCTCTAAGCAAGATGGTCCTTGCCCATCATAGAACTGCCTTGGAACTAGCAAATCTAGGTGCTGCATAATAATCATAATTTACATTCAGGGAGCAGTTTTAGTTCATGAAGCACTGTCACCTGAGCTTCCCATCTCTTTGAGGCAGGTATTACTGTGTCCATTTACAAAATAGTACATACTTAGCTACAGCAATTAAGTCAAGGGAGTTGACCCCTGCTATTCCCACTCACTGCTCTTGTACTACTCCATGGTTCTTTCAGGATTACACCTTTTGGGGTATTGCAAACAATGGTTATGTTATCCAGTGGCCCACTCCTGAAGCACGAAGATTGCATTAAAAAGCCTGGCCCAGTGTCAGCATAACATTTCATTCAAAAAAACAATTCAAATTCACACTCTCTGACTAAAAGGTAGATTTTGTATTGAGTTTCCTTAAAGGAAAAGGAGGTAGGGATTTTACACTGTTCTTCAGAAAGAAAAGCTTCTTAGAATTTCTCCTTAGACACTGCTCCCTTCCTCCAGAGTTTTAAATTCAAGGCTCCTGCTAAAACCTTCTTCTATTCTTAATTATCTCTCCACACCCCAAATTCTCCATGTTGTCTTTTCATTGCCTTTCTTTTTGCCCCTTCAGTTCGTTCTCCTCTCCTGTCATTTCTTACCATGGCTAAAGATTTTTTCACTCACCAACCTGCCCCACTGCACCACTCTAGGATACTTGGAGTATATGACCCTCCTCCAACCACTACCTTCACATTGCTTATTTTGGAAGGAAGCCCACAGAAACCCACTGGGAAATATTGTTCTTTTCTCACTTTTACTGAGAAAATCTTGTTGAGAATTCCACCCTAATAACAGTAGAAGTTTGCAGAAGAGAACAAAGAGAGGATAGTTAACATTTGAGGAGTGATTATTTTATGTCATGCTCTGATGGAGAGTCTGCTAGAGTAAGAATACTACAGCATTTAAATAAAGATTGATCCAATTTAGCTGCCTACTGGCTGTGTGTTCTTGGGCATGTTGTTCTGCCTGTTTCAGTACTCACAGGACTGTTATGAGAATTAAAGGAATTGATGTATGTTATGTGCCCGGTATGTAAGTACTCAAGGAAGTGTATTTTTGTAGTAGCATAAAGCAGATATTGCCAAGAAAGGAAACTGAAGTTTTCAGAGATTAAATACTTGACCCAGGTCACAAAACTAATAAGTAATGAATACCAAAAGAAGACCTCAGTCTACAACAAGTGACCAGGAAAAATGTGTTAACATGTTCATTTGGTGCAGTGGGTCTTCAAAAGTGAAATTCTCACATGGGAATTTAATTTTTGTCAAAGGTCTACCCTCCAGCAATTTCATTGACATGTTTTAATTTGGGTTTAGATCAGCAGTTCACATGTTTGATCATCAATATTATTCTGTTCTCCCTTCTACCCCATGACAGCAAAGCACACACACTGACATACGATAGAACAACTGAATTAAATATTATTTTCTTTGTCACAGTTCAGCTTTCTCTGCTAGCTTGAAAGTTATGATTGTCTGGACAATTTTTAAAAATAATTAAAACAAGCTTTCATTTCAACTGCAAATAAATCAATCATTCTAGCTGAACTGATGGAGAACAGCAGAGCTCTTACAGTTCCCTTTAAACCTAAAACAAGGTCAAATATAAAATGTTTATGCCTTCAAATATTTTTATTGGTATTGTGTATACTGTACCTCATACCATTTCTACTTGTATGAATCAAGCCTCAAAATGTATTGTATGTTCTTATCAGAATCCAAATGGCAATGATTTCATAAAGATTATTTGTTGCTAAACTTATTGACATTCACATTTTCTATAACCACAAAGCAAGACAACCTTGACCAAGAATAAGGTTTTCAGAAGCAATTTAAAATTCATTGACCTCTTCTATTGAATGTATTCCCATCAACACTGCAAGTTTTTCGTCAAGAAAATGGAGGCCAGCTTAGGCAAACTTCAAAGTAGTTAATATTTGGCATCAGCATCTTCAACTCCCTATCTCTGGAAAAATCATATGGGTCTCAAGTCTTGTTTCTTCCAGATTTGAGTATAAGCCTCTCCTTCACTTCTGAACTCAATGTGTGATGGCACATATTTCCTTCTCTGACAGCAAGACTTTATCATTGTGTGGGGACATTCATCATAAGATCACAATCCTTTCCGGGCTATTTGACTGAAATGAGGGCAAGAAAGTCTACATTTAATCCAAATAATAGCTGGTACAAAAAGCACTAAAGACATTGAAAGCATTACAGTTTTAAAAGGACTTTAAAATATGATACCATATTTATTTCTGAGTAACCATATGTAGATGGTACTATTACTTTATTAAAGGAATAACATATGTAATTTATTTAAAAAGAAATTATTCCTTTTTTCCTTTTTTCTCCAAATAAGAATACTGAGGTCTCAAAGATAAAATGAATTGTCCATGTGGTCAAATGACTCAAACACAGAGCTTCTCACCTCTAAAACCATATTTTTTCATTTTCTTCGAACCCTTCCATGAACCCTACTCACTTCCAGACCAGTTTGAGACTAGATGATGAACAAATTGATTCACAGACAGAAGAAAATTGTATGTTAATATCATCCATGGTGTATACATCCAAGAGTAACTTCATTACACTCAAATCTGAAAGTACCAAGACTTGAGAAACAGATAATTCTGCCAGAGGCAGGTAAAAGGAAAAAGATAGCATGCAGGTTGGAGGCTTCTTTTGCTCCACAAGGAAGGTACTGGTTGAACAGATTCTAGGTATAACTGGAAGAAAAAGAAGCTGACATACCAAAGCAGTACCTACTCTCAGGTAGCTTTGTTTGACAGATAAGGAAGCTGGGTTGTGATCACAATACAGATTGACCTATGAAACTATTGTGAGAAATGAACTCAATTCCTTTCTTTTCTTCCTCTTTATTCCCTAATATCTACTCTTCATGACAAAAGAAATATTTTGTAGATTTTTGAAATAGCATTTTATTATAAAAGTAGTACAAACTCAATACAAAAAAATCAAACACAGAAAAATAAACACAAAGAATATAAACCACCTTACATCCCTCTACCCAAAGATAATCACAGTGAACATACTGATTTGTATCCTTCCAGTAGTTTTTTCTTTTAAAATGATATTACATGATGCATGTTGCATTATATACAGTTGTTTTCACTTAGTATTGAGTACCTTTTTACTTATAGACATTTGTGTTTAATTGATTGAATACATAGCCCAAATTGTTCATACCTTCCTATAGTCATACTCTTTGGTCGACTTTGTTAATGCCGTCACACACGGATTCTGAGCTTGGTCATGTGACTTGCATAGGCCAGTGGCACTGTAGAAAATTTGCAGCCAGCAGAGAGGGGCCTGAAAAAGCACATTTTTTCTTTCTCCCTCCTGGACCTCTGACACATTCATGAGAATGTGCCTGAGCTAGCCTGCTGGATGATGACAGTACATGGCCAGACACTCTTTCAACTCAGCCAATAGCCAAAAACCCACCATATGTGGAAATGAGCCCAATCAAGACCAGAAGAATAGCAAAATTAAGACCAAGTCAACAGAATTCCCCGCAGACCTATGTGTAGAGTTTGAGAGGCTGTTGTTATTTCAAGCATCTAGGTTTTGAGGTTGCCTATTATGTAGCAATAATTAACTAATACAACATTTCATAACAGATAGACAACACACACACTCGCACTCACACACACATAAATGCATGCTAAATTCACTCTTGACCCCCTGTTATTCTATACATATCAATTCTTCTTAAAATGTAAATTATATCATGTTATTTCCCTACTTAAACCACTTCAAGGGCCTCCTCATTGTTTAATTTGAATAAAATTCAAATTCAGCATACACTCTGATGACACTGCTCCTGCCACGTGTTACACCTCATTTCTTGGCTCTTCTCCATAATATACCAAACTCCCATCATGCTGACCTTTTTAAGACAGCTCTTCCCCTCTTCAGAGCCTTTGTATAGGGTCTTCTCTCAGCCTTGAACATTCTCTGTATGCTACTGCTCATCCTACATCCCTGATTCTAAATATCATCTACCCCTACCAAAAAAAAAGAAACTTTGACAACAGTATCTAAAGAAGAGTTCTCAGTACCTCCAGTTATTCTCATCTTCAGATACTTTATTATTTCTCTGTTAGCACATGTCACAGTAATAATCACTTCATCCATTTGATTGTTTACTCATTTCTTGCTATATGCCCTTCTTGATCACAAAATCAAGAAGAAGAGAGCCATGTTGGCTTTGTCCATCATAATACTGCCAATTCTATCTCAATATCTGAAACCTGTAGACTCAACAGATTTGGGTTTAATGTATGAAAGTTTACACCGTAATTCATCAAAAAGATTCCCTATTTTGGACATATAGGCAGTTTCTATATGTATATTTGCTATGTATGCTACGTATTTATCAAAACTTTTAAAAATTAATAAGAAAAAAGATGAAAGTCCCCCAAAATTAGAAAAGAACATGTACAATTTCATTCACAGAATAAAAATACAACTAAAAATATATAAACAAGTGCACTAATTCATTAGAAATCTAAAGTAAAGCATGATATACCCTTAATTATACTTTGAAAAAATTGAAACTAGTGTTATAACAATTTAAGACGCAAGCATAAATGAATATAAGCGTTCTAGAGGCTTTATGGACATATATACCAAATGTATTAAAAATATGCAATTCTTTGACCCTGCAATTCCACCCTGGGAGGTTGTCGTAAGGAAATAGTACTGAAACGATACTACCATTGTAAATGCCTATCCATAGGCCAGTGGAGTGACATCCAAGAGTCTGTCCTGCTCCTGCACTAGCTGCACTGAGCAGCCCAGCAGATGATGCATGAGGAACAAGGTGGCAGAATCCACTCTTTTTTGTGTGTATTTCTCTATAGACTGAAAATTCTTACTTTCAAGAACCAAGTTGTACTATGCGTTCTACCTCTCTTATGTCTCCTCTTTATATTTTGTAGGGGGGAAAAAAGGTGAACAGCCCTGCTAATGATTACCCACTTCCCACAGTTTCCTAAAGAACAAGTCACTTGGATAATATTGGAATGCATAATAAGTTCAGTTCCATAGAACAAAACTTAATTACTTAACCTCTTATAGCCTCAAACTACTTAATGGGGATTTTAAAATAATACTGTACATGAAATTGCTTTGCAAATTCTAGTTGATGGTTTTACTAAAGTTTTTGTGGTTAATTCTTCACCCAAGTCTCTAAAGTCTCCTATTCACCTTTTTTTAGGACTCTTTTTGTACATAAATGTTAGTTTACCCCAGGATTCTGTTCTTGGCCTTTGTTTATTTTCATGTTGTATATAATTCTGATAAGCTGATTTTATCTATTGTAATATCCTCAGACATCACTTATTATTATTGACGGCTCCCAATTCTAGTCACTGACTGTCTGTGCTCTGGTAGATACGATGAGATTGTGTTCCCCCAATTCTCTGAAGTTGCACCTGGCCGTATAACTTGGTTTGGCCAGTAAAACATTAGCCAGAAAGGCATGTGTGACTTCCAGGCAGAAGTGTCTAAAAGATAGTGTGCAATTTTACTAACTTCTCTCCCCCTCAAAGACCAGCAACACTCCAGTCATTGAAGCCCCCTTCATCTGATGTCTGGGAGTGAGGACTAAATGTATATATAACATGAGCAGGAAATAAAGCTATTGTTTTTAAGTCACTGATATTTGGGGACGTTTGTCACTGAAGCATAGCCTAGACTGACTGACACTACCTCTATTCTGATTTTGTTTTAGCCTGGACATCTGTACTTCCATGCTCCACAGACAAAATATAATTTTACCCCCATATCTCATCATCCTCTGATGTTCTCTACCTTTGTTAATGGCACTGCTGTCCAATTAGTTGTCCTAGGACTCATGTTAGTTTCTCTTTATCACATACACCGCTAATCAATTACAGAATCCTTTTATTCTAGCTCCTAAATACTTTCCTTCCTATGATCTCCAAACTCCATTTTATACACTGGTGTACCCTGATTCATGCCATAGTTATTACAAATCTATCCCAGGTAGTTTAAAGTTCTTCAGAATGCCACCCTTCCAATCTGTCCTTCACAAAACAACAGTACGATTAAGCTTCCTAAAACCTAAAGCTGATTATATCCCTTCCCCACCTAAAATGCTTCAATAGTTTTCTTTTTTCATTCAAGATTAAGCCTAAAAATATAGATGGTATACTAAGCTATCCAAACTATTGTTCCTGACTACTAGCTTTCAAGCTTTCTTTCTCTCACATACACAGACTATTAGCTCTAACAGTACTGAAATCCTTGGATGAATATGCCCCACTATTTCCTAGTTTGATGTCTTTTCTGTGCTTTTCCCTCTGCCTACAATGTTCTCCCACACACTCTATTTTACTCTTTATCTACTTGACAGCTTGTAGTCAGCCTTCAAGGCTAGGCTCAACTCTATGAAACCTGCTTGGACTGCACCCCCCTGTCCTGTACCAACTTGGACAATTTTTTTATAGTGTTCCTAAATAGTACCTCAACAAGTATTTTTGAATGCCTACTAAAGTGCCTCTATAATATTTTTAAAAAATAGGAAGGAGAATTCATCAGCTAAAAAACACAACTTATATTGTAATTATTCATTTGTGTATTTGTCTACTCAAGCAGACTATAAGCCTGTCCATCAATGGCAAGGGTCATTTCCTGATTAATCTTTTTGTTCCAGAAACTAACCACTCAGTAGGAATAAATAGTTAAAAACACAATGTTTTGAAATTCATATCAACAGTGTTGAATAGTAAAACCAGCAATATGAAATCAGAAGAGGCCAAAGATTTATGAGGAGCACAATTCTTTAATGTACCTGTTGACTATTTCATTTCTTTTTCTCGTCTCCATTCTCAAACATCTCCATGTCAAGCCTCTGACACTGGAATATTCAGCCAGTTTTAGTTGCTAGCAACTGAAGATAGTTTTAGAAGATAACAGTTCTAGTTGCTTTTTGGAGAGGAGGCTGATTTCTCTTGAAGTTAGCTAGGAATGGAAGGGAAATCCATCAAAACATGTTTTAATAAGAAAATGCTCTCTATCTCTCTGTAGGCTCTAAATATTTTTCAATCATTGTTTGTCTTACAGTTCTCAAAGCAAAGTTGAAAACTAAAACTATAGGTCATTTTTAATCTGCAATTAATGGTATGATTTTTTCAGACTAGAATGGAATTCATTTGGAATGGTTAACCTCTCATACATTACAATCTGCTAGTTTAGTATTCTCTGGGTAGAAATAATGTGCACTACTTAACACCCAAACCAAATGTATATCAAAACAAAACAAAACAAGTCTGAATTAGTAAAGTTGCTGAGACTCTCTCCATATCACCACTTCCAGATGACATCCTTTACAATAAAACCTAAGTGAAAAAGGAATTATAAATACTGACAGCAAGCCCCAGGTAGAATAGCCTCTATCTTTTGGAAGGTGAACTACGTGAAGCTATAGTCACCCAACTTCTACTATCTACCAGTCAGACAGGAGCAGGATTGCTAGGAGTTGGAGAATGTGAACATTTAACTGGAAAATGCTACCACAAATTCCCACTATGACAAAATATGATATGTATATTTATTTGACAAATGACATTCTACAACTTCGAGATTTCAAAAACTACCCCAGTTAGATTCTATGGGGTCTTAGATGTCTCACTTCTCCCCAGCCTGCCAGTGTTCCAACGAGGTGATCAGACACCATTGCTACCACCACATTTCTTGACACTGATGATATAAAACTCCTTTCAGAACAGTCACCAAAGTCATCCAAAAATTTAATTTGTTGTATCTTAAAATGCTTTGTGATTTAAAGCATTTCAAAACTTGCTTTCCCTCCAGAGTGATAAGAAAAAAATGTATTTGCATCACCAATTTTGGCCTCCAGGCATTTTCAGTTCTTAACATTTATTTTCGTTAAAAGGAAAAGATAACAGTAAAAATGAAGTAAAACAACCATTTTAAAAGGACAGTTTGGTATCATTATTTGTGATTGAGACTAACCTGTTTTAATAAATCATTTTATTTACTTTTAGCAGCAGCAGTTAACTACAAAGGAAATGCTGGCCAAAAAAGGAAATGCATATGTATATATGCATATGTATATATACACACATACATTTATTTTCAAATAGTTTTGAGTCATACGCTTTTCTTTTATTTCAAGAAAAGCAAATTCCAAGGTAGAGTCATCAGACGGCCCAATGGAAGAAAGCACAAAATACATTGGCCAAATGGCCAAACTAAGAAAGACTGCTTTCTACAAAAAAAGTAGAGAACACTCACTTGTTTAGCAATAATTATTATTCCCTTATAATAATTACAATACTAATTATTTCTCTTGGATCTCCAGAGGTATTTTACTTGCCGAACACTTAATATCCTCTACTCCTCTTGGTTCAAGATTGTTTACCTTCTAAAACAGAAACTGGTATAAGTCAGCATGTGTGTGTGACGGAATGCATTTATACCTTTTCAAATGTTTCTCCTGTAAGCTTATGATTCCGTTGCAGCCGCCTTGCCAGCCTGAGTTCGCTACTCATGGGCTCCAGTCTGTGGTTGTAGCTGAGTCTTCTCATAGACAGCTGGTGAAGAATGAGCCAACCATGAATTTCCACTTTGGAGATATGGGAATGAAACATATCCATGAGAATTCTGATAGCCACAGGGAGACACAATAATTATCTGCATTTTTTGAAGGACTACTAAGTTCTATCAAATAATAAAATTTCTTCTTTTTTTTTTTTGAGACGGAGTCTTGCTCTGTCGCCCAGGCTGGAGTGCAGTGACGCGATCTCGGCTCACTGCAAGCTCCACCTCCCGGGTTCATGCCATTCTCCTGCCTCAGCCTCCCGAGTAGCTGGGACTACAGGCACCCGCCAATACGCCCAGCTAATTTTTTGTATGTTTTAGTAGAGACGGAGTTTCACTGTGTTAGCCAGGGTGGTCTCGATCTCCTGACCTCGTGATCCGCCCGCCTCGGCCTCCCGCCCGGCCTCAAATAATAAAATTTCTGTCTGAAAATCAAACCAAAGAGAGTGGAGATAATTCCACTATCATGTAAACAGTAAAACTCACCACCTATTGGAAAGAGTGAGGCATTTGATTTTGAGCTCTGCAGGCCTGACTGTATCCCCAAATTACATACGTAAACACATCCACTTCCCACGTAGCTTACCTGTCTGAATAACTTTGAAACATTCATAGAAAAAATTTTTTAAAATTGTATTATTGAAATTTGTCAAGTACAATTCTGATTTTTTAGCTATTTTTCTAAACAGTTTTGCAATATTTATTTGGTCTTACCATGTAGGTTTATCAATAAAGTAACAAAAAAATCATTGTTGGAACATGATTCAGAGTAAATCTCCCGTGTTTCTCCATGTCTTCTACTTTCCTTCTACTTCTACTTCCCTTTGTTGCTTTGTTTTCAGTGATAGTTGTAGTGTGAGCAGCCTTAGAAAATAGAGATAGTATCTTTGAGCAAAACACACGTATGCTTACTGCCAATTATAAACTTAAAGGTTCCTTAAGCTCAGTTTCTTTCCTGAAATGCAACCCATTGTGTATGCAGAGATTATCTGACCCTCTAAGGCCTAGAGAACTTAGCTCAGAAATGCTGACACTCTGGATACCACTAATGCTGTGAGTAATAAACTGCCCTTTGTCCCTGGTTCTGGAATTGTGTGTTTTCTACCAGCATTCATAAAATGTATCAGACAAAGTTATTGACTTACAAGTAGGGTAAAATCTCAGACTCTTCAGATTTCTTGGAAATCTGATGTATCACACTGAGGATGGGTCTCAAACAACTAGTTGGACTTAGTAATGAACGTATCATGTTATTGGGTTAGAACACGAGCCTGTAAACTTTTTCTTAAAAAGTCAGATAGTAAATAGTTTAGACTCTGCAGGCCAGACATTATCTGTTTTAACTATTCAATTCTGTTGCAGCGTAAAATTAGCTATTGGCAATACACAAATGAATAAACAAGTCTGTGTTCCTATAAAATGTCATTTATGCACACTGAAATTTGAGTTTTATATAAATTTCACACGTCATGAAATATTACCTTTTTAAATTTTTTCCAACCATTTAAAAATGTAAAAACCACAACTAGCTCACAGGCTGTACAAAAGCAGGTGTCAGGCTGCATTCAGCCCATGAACCATAATTCTGCCAACCACTAGATTAGAAAAAAATTGTCAAAAATAAAAAATGAAATAAGCCTATGAGTTTATTTTTTGTTTTTCTGTTTTGTTTGTTTTTCTGCTCCAATTGATCTGGAAAGACCAAAGGCAAGTGGAAGAATTGAGACCAGAAATATTTTTGTAAGCACAATATAAAAAGTTTCTGTTTCTTGACCCTTCGTTTTCCAACCCCAGATTCTATGGTACTCAGCTTACCTGTTGTTAATTTATTGTCTGGTGTGTGCTACGTGAATGCCAAGGAAATGTAATACTAAAGGGACACTAGTACTTAACATTTAGATTTCACTTAAGCAGTAGTGACTTTAATTATTTCTGCATTATTTTTACATATAGTCCTTAGCCCTCTTTTCTCCTTAGTGTTCCGTGAAACCCCCTCACAGATAGGCATCATGCCTATGACTAGTTCCTAATACCCTCAAAGCTTTGTGCCCCAAAGAGCAGAATTTTAAAAAATGAGATTTATTTTTGCCATACATATAATGTTAAATTTTATGATTCACTCAGGAGCCAAAGATCATCTGAACCACTTGATAACTTAAAGGAAGTACGTAGAACAGTGCCTGGCAGGTAGTATAGACCTAATAAATAAATGTCAGTTATTATTATCAACATTATCTTTTCTTGGAGTTTGACCCAAATTCACCTGAACCAAGGTCATACAGGCTTTTCCACATCTTCCATTATTTATATAAACAAGAAAGCAAAGTATGCACCAATTTGCTTAATGCTTAAGGCTGAATTTGGATTGATATTTATGTGAAGTTTGCTTTGGTGGGAATGGGTAACTGTTCCTTTTCAAAGGAAGGAATTTGTAATTCACAAAACATTGAATGAGTGAGTGAATGAGTAAAACTGTCACAATCAACTTGACCTTGAATTTTACTGGCTAAACCAGAATGTGGGTTCCAGAGGGCAGATTTCATACAGATAGTAACACTAGGTAGCTGCATGTTACTTCTCTGTTTAAATTATGAAGCTTTATTTTTTCATCTTGCACACACATTAGAGAATGACCTGGCAGAACAAGACCCCACAGTTTGACCCTAATCAGCACCAAATAACATCCCTGAGTCAATGTGTTTCTTAATTTGCTATGTAATTGCCATTGAGCAATACCGAATTCTCAAATAAACACTCAGCTTTGCATTCTTCACACACATATTCCTTAAATCTAGACAGTATTATTGAGTCAAAACTTAAGATTTTCTGTAGTCTGAAGGAAATCTTTCCTTTATAAATCAATGTTAGTCTAATAGCATTAGCAATTTGCTAAGAGAAGAGTGATAACCCGATTGTAGCTTGGCTGACAACAAACACGTTAGTAATTTCTCAGGAAAAGTATTTCCTGTTGATCATTAAAAGCCAAATTTTGAGTCACTTCCCCCTCTGGATTGAATAAATACTATTAGTTTTTCAACTGTGTACAGTAAATATGGATTTCAAGACTTGTTTGTCTGCATTTCTTAAAACATTTATGAACATTGAACAGATGAATTTGTTTTAAGCATATTTTTTCATTTGAACACTTTTCCCAATGGTTTTTAATATGGATACTGTTCATCACATATTGAATAAAGCAACTTTTACTTTATTTAATGTCTTGACCCAAATCACATTGTCTCCATAAATATTTTACAGTCTGTGTGCAACAAAAGCATGATTACCAAAGTCATGTCTGCACTTGTAGGTAATATACCATAAAAAATGGATTATTTTTCCCTTCTCTTGTTTTTGAAAGAGGGAATTGGCGCTTGCATTTGCCCAAGTGGGTTTTTTTCTTTTTCCTTTCTCTCTTTTTTTACACTAACTAGCTCCTTAGGGGTAAGATATTGGAAGCATGAGTCTGTGCCAAGTTACTAACTCTATAAAATTCACAAAAGAATAAGAAAACATTGCTCTCTTTACTTCTTTCCAGCTGCTTTTCCCTGAAAGAAGAAATTTTGAGACTTTCATTATCCTGATAAATAGAATGAAACTACTCCATGACTGATTAGGAAGAAGTTACACTGCTATTCAAAGGAGCAAAATAAAATAAAATAAAATTTGAACATTTCTTTCTTCTAAGAGCTAGCAAGCATCTCACCTTCTTTTAGCACCTGATGTCCCACATAATTGAAATTAGAGTATTTCATAAAAGTATCTATAATTTGGAAATGTATTTTAAAATATTTTTAAAGGATAAGATGGTTTGTAAGTTCCACAGAATTTACACCTTTTGCCTTTATATTAATAGTATAAAAAGTGAAGATATATTCTAAATTCTTGGTGAAATGCAACTATCCTAAGTAAACAGTGTGGATTTTGGCATACTTTATACTAATCATTTATTCCTGTTGAAGTCCTATCAACTGAGATAAACTAAAGTTTACTTACTTAATAAAGGACTTCTCGAAGTTTCCAGGGACCAAGTAGCCTTTTCACAGAGGGATCTCTTTAACATTTGTCTCACTTAATGGTCAGTCCAGCCAGAAGTAACTCTGACTACATGATTTTGAAAAGAAATAGAGCAGTAGTAGAATGACTACACATTTTTGCGTTTATGCTTTTTCTATCAGCTCAAAATAAAATAGCTGTGTCACATTTGTGTGAGATAACCATAAAGTGTGCTTCTTGTGTTTGTTTGTTTATGTATGTAGAAGAAGCTTAGCTATAATATTTTACAAGTGATACCACATGGCTCTTGGAAAGGCAGCGTGAAAACATCACTATAATGCCTTACAACCACAATTAGATTGGTGTAGTGGTTATTGTTTGTGGCCTTCCCAGTCCTTCCTCTCCATTACTTTCTTCCCAAAATAGACTCCACTTCTCTTGGACATGGGCTGGAGACACAGATGAAGCAAAGCCTGGTCACAGTTCAAGCTCTAAGGGACAGGCCTCGGTATCAATCTTGGTTGATTAGAATTGTTCCCCTGGGACTTTTTACGCTGGTGCTGACAGAGAAAAATAGTCTTTTCTTTGATGTTCAGGACACTGTAAAGATGTAAGTTTGGAGCTACCAATCACTGAATCCCCTACAGTGGTTTCATCCCCTGAGCAACTGAAATGGAGAGAAAGAAAGATGAGAGATAAAGAAAAAGAAAAGAAAAGAAAAAAAGCCTGATGGCAATTAAGTCCCCAATTCTATTTTTCTACAAAGCTAGCTCTACTCCTGACCTTCCTATAATCTGGTCATATGTAGCAACAAATCCTTCATTTTTGCTTAAGTATTTTGACTTTGGGTTTCTTTCTCTTTCAGAAAAAAGAATCCTGACCTAGACAGCTGATGGATGAATGAATATAATTAGTAGTAGTCTCTGCCCTATGTCAATTTAGAAAGATTGAAAGTGCTTTTGGCCAAATCTCTCTCCCATCAGTTTGCTATGATACTAGGTGAATTCTGAGATTTTAGTTCAAGTGTAAATGTCTCCTATAAGAAGTAAGTATTAAAAAATGATTTCTGATTTCTGATTTGAGGATGTCTGAGTAAATACAATTTTGTATTCTCTTGGAAATTAGAAGTTGCTTTTTTTGTATATGCAAAGAAATTTTTATTTCTATCAGGTTAAGTTTCTTTGGAAGTAGAGTGGAAACAGAAACTTTACCTTGAACATAATTAAGTGTTATCTGTTGCCCCAAAATATAATATATGAGAAAGGTAAAGATCAAGTAGAGGTACAGAAAGACACTTACTGTTACAGATCTCAAAGAGAGAGAGGAGTTCAGTTATCCAAAATACTTAGTGTAGCCTAAAGATTATAACGAGCAAGCAAAAATGCTTATTGAAACAATGATAGTGATTGCATGGATTGCAATTGGTAACTTGCTATGACCCTGCTGACATGAAAGGTAGCAGGAAATGCTGGGAAGAATAAAGAAATGCATAGTCAGGCTATTTCTTTCAGAAAGTAGTCTGTATAGGAAACATCATACAGGAGAGTGATTTCAATTTTCAAGTCGTCTTAGGGCTGCATATGTTTGCTGGCTAAGAATAAATGAAGCATAAGACAATCTCCTAACTCCAACACACACACTCAAGAATCCAGTGCATTTTGGGAGGCCAAGGCAGGTGGATCACCTGAGGCCAGGAGTTCGAGACCAGCCTGGCCAACATGGCAATACCCCGTCTCTACTAAAAATACAAAAAAAAAAAAAAAAAAAAAAAAAAAGCAGGGCACAGTGACTCATGCCTATAATCCCAGCTATTCGGGAGGCTGAGGTGGGAGAATCACTTGAATCCAGGAGGTGGAGGTTGCAGTGAGCCAAGATGGCACCACTGCACTCCAGCCTGGGTGACAGAGCAAGACCCTGTCTCAAAAAAAAGAAAGAAAAAGAATCCCTTGCAGGCCAAGAAAACTAGCACAAAACAATCCATTAACCCGTCTCCTACATGAAGCTCTGATAAACAAAAGATCCAGGAAAAATTTCTGAAATTAAAAAATGACTGATTAAAATTATCAGAACAGAATCTATATAAAAATAATTCAAGTGAAAGGATTAACAAGTGGCAGACAAATAATCTCTAGGGGGTAGGGTCATTACTATTAAACAGATAAAAACCTGATCTAATTAGCCGGGCATGGTAGCACGTGCCTATAATCCCAGCTACTCAGGAGGCTGAGGCAGAGGTTGCAGTGAGCCAGGATCGTGCCACTGCACTCCAGCCTGGACAACAGAGCAATACTCCATCTCAAAAAAAAAAAAAAAAAAAAAAAAGGCTCACCAAATACATTGCCATACACTCAATAGGAGAGCTTAAGAAAGATAGTGTAAAATGATACAAGAAGGCTATACACAATGCAGCAAAAGCTAAGGTAAGAAATGGATGATAAAACTAACACCAAAAGTCACATTATAGGCAATACAAAAGAAAATAAACACAGCTGATGACACAGTTAGATATGTGGAAGTTAGGAATGAGAAAATTGAACAAAAGTAAATGGAAACAGATGAAGATTTTAAAATTATTAAGGAGATCATAGGTATGAAATATGACAAAGGAGATTCAATATATGTATAATTGGTATTTTTAAAAATCAAATCTGATCTAATGAAATAGAAAATTTTCAAAGGTTTAATAAAAGACAATTTTCCAGGAAAAAAAAAAAGGTTTGAATTTTCAGATACCAAAAGTACATTATACTCTAGAAGGGGAAATAACACAAATGATTATAGCCTGGTAAAGTTGTTGGACTTCAAATATAAAGGGAAAAAAAAAGATCTTTCAAGTATCTAGGCAAAATGATCAAATAATCTATAGGAAGGGAAATTCAAGTTAGCTTCAAATTCTCCACAATAAACTTCAATCTGGGAGACAGTAGTGTGATGTTTTTTAGGTTTTCAGAGAAAATGCAATCCCAGAAATTGATGGTGATTCTCCTGTCCTGGGGAAGGCCTCAGGAGTGTGAGTGGATACCATAGTAGTTTGAGTGCTTAGCAAAGCACTATGTTGATCAGAGTCACTTCTGGTTTCTGGCTTGTCTTCTTGGAATAATCTACTTTTCTTAAGAACTTGCCTGCTTCCCTCCCATTTCCATCAACTGCAATTCCAGACAGGATTTTTATTTTTATTTTTTTGTATGCCTATTACCTAAAAGGAATGGACAAAATGTATCTGTTCCTAGCTAAGACCAGTTCCTCTATTTCTACACTGAATTCTAGCCCTGCCCCCTTATACTCAGGGTTTTTGCTCCTGCATATATATTTTTTCTTTCCTGCATCATCACTTTTCCCTTTCTACTGGTTTATCTCATCACCATTAGAATATATTGTCAATTTTTTCATCTGTGATTGCTTTCTTATGTTCCTTTCTCTCTTCAACCCACTTAAGTCAGATTTTGCTCTCACAAAGCCACTGAAAACTCTCTGTTAAGGTCTTCAACTACCTCCACCTTAACAAATCCAATCATCTGTCTGCATTTCACATTACATCCTTTTGCTTAACAGAACAGATTTTAGGGCCCATAGATTTTATACCCTATCTTGGATTTATTGGAATTAAATAGACTTACGTAGAGGTAACCTGGAACAGTACCCTTTTAAGAGGCTCATAGCTCTAAAATAATCTCCGCAAAACTTCAAACCAATCTTTTTAAGTTAAACCTAGCTTTGTCTCTCCTGTGCTTCAACTTTTCAGTACCCTTCAATGTCCAACCCATTGGCTGAAGATTAGTTTGAGGCTTCGTGGATAATATTTTGGAGCTATGGGCCTCTTAAGAAAGTATTGTTCCAGGTTACCCTTATATAAGTCTATTTAATCCCTGTAAATTCAAGATAGGTTATAAAGTCTATGGACCCTAACATATGATAACCAGGTATATGAGCTCTTTTGCAGTCTAAGCTTTGCTGCCCAGTCACTTCATCATTCAGCACTTTGCACCACACTATACACCATGACAACATTGAGTTCTCCACAGTTTCTTAAGAACATCGTGCTGTGTCACATTCCCATGTCTTTGTGTGTCTTTAAGCCTCCTCTGTGTGGAATACCCTTGGTCTGCCTTGAAAACTCTTGTTCATCCTTTAAAGGACAACTTATACATTATCCTTTTTGGAAATCCCTAAATAATATTATCTATTTCTTTCTCTCTCTCTCTCTCTCTCTGCTCACCAGCAAGCAGAATTAATTACTTCCTTCTCTGTGTGGCAATAAGTGAATACTACCATTATGATTGCACTTTTTATGGTATATTATAGACATTTTTTAACATGTTGCTGAACTCCACCGGACTGTGAGTCTCTTGAGGACCAAGATTTTCAGCATTGTATTCCCAGCACACAGCCCAGTGATTGACATGCAGTAGGAATTTGGAGAGGGATGGTGTGCAGAGAGGGACAGTAAAATAAAAAGTGATGAATGAACAAATGAACTTCCATCAATAGTGTTCCAATGGAAAAGTATTTTCCCAATTTCCAAAAATCAAACTACAGATGAACATTTAAAACAGTTTGTTACACAATTAGGAACTCTACTTCTATTCTTGATCTCTTTGTTGTTTACTTTCTGTGCTTAAGCCAGATGTTCTTAAACTGGGGCCTATTGACCTCTTAGAAATTCACAGATGGTCTTTAGAGAGACTGTGAATTTCCCCAAATCTTATTCAAATTGTTGTATAATTTACATATAGCAAAGTTTTTTTGGGAGGAGAAGGCCCACAGCTTTCAACAAAGTGACATATATGAATAAAGCAAAGCTGGGAGGCACTACGAGGTACATGAGAACTTGTTTATGAAAGCTTAAAAACAACTTAAAAAAATATTGTTGTGCTCTTTCCTTCCTTCTTTCTCTGTTTGTTTCTTTCTTTCTTTCCTTCCTTCCTTTTCTTTCTTTCTTTCTCTCTCTCTCTTTTTCTTTCTTTCTTTCTTTCTTTTCTTTCCTTCTTTCTTTCTTTCTTTCTTTCTTTCTTTCTTTCTTTCTTTCTTTCTTTCCTTCTTTCTTTCTTTTCTTTCTTCCTTTCTCAGACTCTCATTCTGTCATCCAGGCTGGAGAGCACTGGCGCTCACTGCAACCTCCACCTCCCAGGTTCAAGCAATTCTCCCACCTCAGCCTCCCAAGTAGCTGGGCTTACAGGTGCACGCCACCACGCCAGGATGATTTTTGTATTTTTAATAGACATGGGGTTTTGCCATGTTGGCCAGGCTGGTCTTGAACTCCTGCCCTCAGGTGATCCAACCACCTCGGCCTCCCAAAGTGCTGGGATACAGGCATGTGCCACCTCATTTGGCCCAGTTGTGTCCCTTCTAATAAACTATTTTTGGCCTTTTATGATAAAAAAGACAAACTTAAGGGTGGATCACTTCTATAAATAAAATATTTTTCTGGCCTAAAGAATTCAGTTATGTGAGATGTTTTTGAGGAGAGAACAGCCAGATGCCTTAAAAATGAAGGCACATGGCAGTCATGTGCTGTCCACAAGCTAAGTATCCTTAGGCTGGGCCAGGCTGTGGAATTCCATTTCCCTGAGTGTGGGATCTGGAGACCCAGCAACAGTCTTCTGTCTTCTTTTCTCCTTTTTCCTCTCCCTTTATCTCAAACCATTATTGGAGAAATAATAGTTATTTAGCATGGAGAATCAGCCCCACTTCCCCAATCAATCTCTTTCTCTCTTTCTCTCTCTGTCTGCCAAGAATCCGGGAGGGATTGCTGGATTTGGCAGCTGTCAGCCCATCATTATGGGCTCACTGTCCCATCTGCACTACTTAGATTGGTGCAGTCACAGGGGGTTTTACCCAAACAGGCTCTCAGGGGAACAGTAACATACCTCTTGATTTGGCTGTGAAGTTATACTTGTGATTATTAATAGACAAGATAAGAGGCTGGTGCTCTATTCATCCATGTTAGAACTAATTATTCAGTTTGATCTAAGCTGATTATAATACTGATAGATAACGACACTACATTTATAGCCACAGCAAGCAGTGGCCAAGAGCCTTGACACAGTGCTGCCATTTGGGTTTGTCAGATAGGAAGAAGTGGGAGGGTGGGCGGTGAGGGAGAAGAAGAAGCTGCTTTGGTTGATTAGCAATGTGCTGCATGGGACCATTTATAATGAAGCATATCATTTAAATTTCCTTTACAAATGAGTCCAACGTGTGTTGCAGGCTGCAGGCTCTGTTAATTGTCACAAACATTCCTTTTTTTTTTTTTAACATTATTAGCTCTTTGGCAGGATCTCCATTGTTGACTAAAAACTTGGCATGATCAGGGCTTGCTGAATAATTTAGGTGGTTGGCAGCTGGAGAAGGAGAACACACACATCTAGGCAGACAGACATGCTGCTTGAGCTCTTTATATAATAGGATTGTATACAAAGCAGAGTACAGTCAGCAGTGACTTCTGTGTCTGTTTATAGGTAAACACTGATGTTAGTTTTATAGGAAAACTGGAGGGATACTTCTCACAAATCATATGCAGCATATGAGACAGATGCACTGGAGGACTGTTCAGATGACTTGGATCATCTCTGACTCTCACAGAATATGATTGCTGGAGTTTTCCCATAACAGCACTTACGTTGCTTCTGCAGTGGGAGTATTTGAGGACTTGATTGCTGGACACAGAAGGACCAATATGATATAGAGCCACGCAAAACTCTGAATGGTTGCAAGCAGCAAATCAGAAAGACTCATAAGTCATGAAGACTATGAAACATGTTCATTTGGGAAATCAAATATATATAGTTTTATATATATATTTATATATACACACACACATATACATATGTATACATATATTTGATGAGAATGTACAATTACTGTGTCATGTAAAAGGATGTGAAGATCATGGGTAATATAGCAAATACTTAATGTACATGTATAACTCTTTTGTAAATGAACCAGATCCATTATTTCTCTTTCAACTGGGTATTCTGTACCATTTAGGACCGTACAAGGTTCAAGGAATAAAAACTCGATGCAAATTCCTTAAGCCAACAGGATTTATCAGCTCAGATAAGTGCAAGTGCAAGCGTAGAAACGGCTGGATAAATATTTAAATGACGTTACCAGGATGCTTTTTTCTGCCTCCACCATTGGACTTTTCTTGCAATGTTCTGTCTTCATTCTCAAAAAGCTTATCATCATCTTGGTGACAAAGGGGTCACAGCTCCAGCTTCTCATTACCTTCTCCTTTTCAAGGCCAGTAGGAAAGAGTGAGTGAGATGACACTAATGAAAGTTCTGAGATTGAATCCTGATATTCTACCGACCAACAGGGTCACAGGATCCTTCCTAAGGCAATCGCCACAAAGCTGGGGTTGAAATTTAGAGAACAAGATACCTAAATAAAAATTGGGAGGTAAAGATACTAGGTGTCAAAAAAAAAAAAAAAAACAAAAAAACAAAAGAAAGAAAAAGAAAAAAAACTAATTAAAAAAACCATAATGAGTACAGTTTCCCTTAGCGCGTTTTATTTTAGGAACTAAGGTTAATTTCTCCACATCTGTCCTAGTCATCAGCCTGGGAATAGTTTTTTAAACAACAAAATATATTAATGAAAGACATGGGTAGGTGTGTAGCCATGGTCAAACTTACCCCAGCCCTTATGACACAGCAAAAACTAGACTCTGGAAGTATGACTGTAGTGAGAATTGTCTTATAGAATAATAAGTTGAGTGTCCAGTACTGATGTAGCTGTACCCCCAGCCTATAGGAAGTAAAGTCAGCCATTGTTGATCCTGGGCTCCATAGTGAATTTGTCTGCTTGTGTTATATGCACTAATCACTGAGTTTTAGATGCTCCTCTGGCAAGAAATAGCCATTGAAAAGCTATGTCCACTGTCATGTATCCTTGTGTGTGTATGTGTGTGTGTATGTGTGTATTTTATACTGCTTGCTTCCTAATTTAGAGTAAATTTAGGTAAAAAACAAGGTTCATCTGAGTCTGCATCCATCTCTGTCCCCCTTTATATTAGGTCTGTCCTATATGGTTTGTCTAGCTTAGCACATGCAAAATATCACAACGGTGCTAAGCCAGTTGACCCTCCTCAACAAGATAGAATCCATGATCACCAGTCTATCCAACCACACTAATCTGCCAATTGTGGCATTTTCATAGCATGACATCATCATATTCAAATTGTGCTGTCTCCAATAAATAGATCTGCTGCATGTTCTTATTAGCAGGATCTTTTTTGATCCCATCCTTTTAAGAGTTCTATTTTTAAAAAAGGATTTTTGATGACCAGGTAGATAGGACTCTTACTTACATCCCAGGAATGTCTTCCACCATGTTAACTCCCTCATTTTCACAGGGTGCTAGCCTCACAGTAAAATTTTACAAATAAAGATTTAATAATCTTCTTCTTAATAAACAATTCTCTACTAAAGTTCATGCAGACAAAAAAAATTGATATTTAGATATTGTAAAATTCTGATAGGACAAGATGAAAGTAAGAAATGCTGATTTCCCCCTGTTCCATTCCCTCAGTGATAGTTTTAATTAGACTTTTGTCTGGATCACCCCAATCCCTAACTCAGCATAGTAGCATACTGGATTATTGTAAGGTCATGTATTTTCTATTTGGACATAATTTGCTGTCTAGAAACTTGAATATTATAGTTCCCCTTGAGCTAAGAAACAGCAGAAGTCTTGCAATATTAACATGAATCAAAGAAACTAATTATTTCAGAAAACATTAATAAAATCAATTCAATTATTATTGTGCTCATAGAATAAGGCTCTGATAAATATATGTATACAATATCTACATAAATCTATGTGTATTTAATTGTTTGTTTATATGTTTGTATGTTTTTTGATTCATGTTAAATTTATGTATGTGTATATATATATGTGTATATGTGTTTTATATTTATATATAACCTAGATATTTATTACTACTAACTTGAGACAAGGGTAAAGATTTTGAAACTGGCATGAGAAAATAAAAAATATTTAAAAATTCTAAATTAAGAAAGTGTGCACAAAAAAATCTTAAAGAAAAATCAATGAATCAAGGAGCTGGTTTTTTGAAAAAATTAACAAAATAGACCACTAGCTAGATGAGCAAAGAAGAAAAGGGAGAAGAATCAAATTGACACAATAAAAAATGATAAAGGGGATATCACCACTGACCCCACAGAAATACAAACTACCATCAGAGAACACTATAAACACTTCTATGCAAATAAACTAGGAAATCTAGAAGAAATGAATGAATTCCTGGACACATACACCTCCCAAGACTAAACCAGAAAGAAGTCAAATCCCTGAATAGACCAATAACAACTTCTGAAATTGAGGCAGTAATGAATAGCCTACCAATCAAATAATGCCCAGGGCCAGACAAATATACAGCCAACTCCTACCAGAGATACAAAGAGGAGCTGGTACCATTTCTTCTAAAACTATTCCAAATAATTGAAAAGCAGGAACTCCTCCCTAACTCATTTTATGAGGCCAGCATCACCCTGATACAAAAACCTGGGAAAAACACGACAAAAAAAGAAAACTTCAGTCCAGTATGCCTGATGAATATTGATGTGAAAATCCCCAATAAAATACTGGCAAACTGAATCCAGCAGAACATCAAAAAGCTTATGCACCACAATGAAGTTGGCTTCATCCCTGAAATGCAAGGCTGGTACAACATGTGAAAATCAATAAACATAATCCATCACATAAACAGAACCAATGACAAAAACTGCGTGATCATCTCAATAGATGCAGAAAAGGCCTTCAATAAAATCCAACATCCCTTTATGTTAAAAACTCTCAATAAACTAGGTATTGATGGGACATATCTCAAAATAATAAGAGCTATTTATGGGAAACTCACAGCCAATATTATACTAACTGGGCAAAAGCTGGAAGTGTTCCCTTTGAAAACTGGCACAAGACAAAGATGCCCTCTCTCACCACTCCTATTCAACATAGTATTGGAAGTTCTGGCCAGAGCAATCAGGCAAGAGAAAGAAATAAAGAATATTTGAATAGGAAGAAAGGAAGTCAAATTGCCTCTATTTGCAGACAGTTTGATTCTATATTTAGAAAACCTCATCATCTCAGCCCCAAAACTCTTTAAGCTGATAAGCAACTTCAGCAAAGTCGCAGGATAGAAAATCAATATGCAAAAATTACACCAACAATAGATGAGCAGAGAGCCATATCATCATCAATGAACTCCCATTCACAATTGCTACAAATAGAATAAAATACCTAGGAATACAGCTAACAAGGGATGCAAAGGACCTCTTCAAGAACTACAAACCACTGCTCAAGGAAATAAGAGAGGACACAAACAAATGCAAAAACATTCCATGTTCATGGATAGGAAGAATCAATATCATGAAAATGGCCATACTGCCAAGGTAATTTATAGATTCAATGCTATTCACATTGAACTACCATTGACATTCTTCACAGAATTAGAAAAAACTACTTTAAATTTCATGTGGAACCAAAAAAGAGTCTGTATAGCAAAGACAATCCTAAGCAAAAAGAACAAAGCTGAAGGAATCAAGCTACCTGATTTCAAACTATACTACAAGGCTATAGTAACCAAAACAGCATGGTACTATTACCAAAACAGACATGTAGACCAATGGAACAGAACAGAGACCTCAGAAATAACTCCACACATCTACAACCATCTGATCTTTTGCAAACCAAACAAAAACAAGCAATGGGGAAAGGATTCCCTATTTAATAAATGGTGCTGGGAAAACCAGTAGCCATATTCAGAAAACTGAAACTGGACCCCTTTCTTAACATCTTATACAAAAATTAACTCAAGCTGGATTAAAGACTTAAATGTAAAACCCAAAACCATGAAAACTCTAAATGAAAACCTAGGCAATACCATTCAGGACATAGGCATGGGCAAAGACTTCATGACGAAAATGCCAAAAGCGATTACAACAAAAGCCAAAATTGACAAATGGGATCTAGTTGAACTAAAGAGCTTCTGCACAGCAGAAGGAACAGTCATCAGAGTGAATAGGTAACCTACAGAATGGGAGAACATTTTTTCAATCTACCCATCTGACAAAGGGCTAATATCCAGAATCTACAAAGAACTTAAACAAATTTACAAGATAAAGACAACCCCACTAAAAAGTGGGTGAAGAATATGAACAGACACTTCTCAAAAAAAGACATTTATGTGGCCAATAAACATATGAAAAAAAGCTCATCATCACTGATCATTAGAGAAATGCAGATCAAAACCACAATGAGACACCATCTCACATCAGTCAGAATTGCGATTATTAACAAGTCAAGATACAGTGGATGCTGGCAAGGCTGTGGAGAAATAGGAATGCTTTTATACTGTTGTTGGGAATGTAAGTTAGTTCAACCATTGTGGAAGGCAGTGTGGCAAGTCCTCAAGGATCTAGAACCAGAAATACCATTTGACCCAGCAATGCCATTACTGGGAATATGCCCAAATGAATATAAATCATTCTGCTATAAAGACATATGCACATGTATGTTTACTGCAGCACTATTTACACTAACAAAGACATGGAAACAATCCAAATGCCCATCAATGATAGACTAGATAAAGAAAATGTGGTACATACACACCATGGAATACTATGCAGCCATAAAAAGGAATGAGATCATGTCTTTTACGGGGACATGGATGAAGCTGGAAGCCATCATCCTCAGCAAACTCACACAGGAACAGAAAACCAAACGCCACATGTTCTCACTCATAAGTGGGAGTTGAACAATGAGAACACATGGATTCAGGGAGGGGAACAACACACACTGGGGCCAGTCAGGGGGTTGGGGGGTTGTGAGGAAAAGGAGAGCATTAGGACAAGTAGCTAACACAGGCGGGGCTTAAAACCTAGATGATGGGTTGATAGGTGCAGCAAACCACCATGGCACATGTATACCTATGTAACAAACCTACATGTTCCACACATGTATCCCAGAACTTAAAGTAAAATAAAATTTTTTAAAAAAGAAACTGCAAAAATTTATAGCTTAAAAAATAAACTAGAAGTTTTTTTTTTCTCTTTTGCTTTCCAGAATCTCCCTATTCCTGTCTGTCTCTTTCAAACATTCTTTAGCTATATATTTATTAACTCACCTACTTAAGAATTCTACAAATGAGTTTTAAGCAATTAATAGATTTCAAGCACTGTGTAAGGTCCTGGTAATATAAGATTAAAAAATGCAGCCTCAGTCTTCTAGAGATTAAATCTAGTGAGGTGAGACATACCAGTGAACAGATGGTTCAAATACCTTTTAGTAAGAGCTGCATTAAGGTTTATACAGAACTTTTAACAACGGTATGGGAGCTACCAGGGAACACTTCTTGGAGGAGATTATATCAAAGCCAAGTCCTAAGGTTCTAGTCCTATTAACTAATGGTAAGGAGTTTTCAAAGGACTCAGCAGAAGGAAGAGCATCAGTGCTAGGGAAAGTCCAGGTAAGGATGCTTTGAATCCTAGAATGCCTGGAGCAATTTAAGCTGGAAAGGTAAGCAGAGTTGGGTCATAAAGGAACCTGAAGGCACCACTAATGTATTTGGATTTTTATCCTGAAAAATCATTCTGGAAGCAGAGTGCAGTAAGTAAGATTGGATTAAGACTGGAGGCTGTGAGAACAATTACAGAAATAATAAACATAAGAAAAAATTAAGGTGATGTGGCAGCAAGGATGTATGGAAGGATACAGACCAAATCAAGAGATTTAAGAAGGTCGAATTGATAAAACTTAATTCATTCTTCCTTCAGTTTCCAACATGAACATTCTGTTCACTTAACTTTCTTTCCATTTTGTTTTCTAAAATCTAGCAGTCTGTCTATAATCAGGTATATCTCTTTCTTTACACTTCCTCCAGTTAAGTAGAGGAAATATGGCTCATAGATTTACCTGATAGCCCATTAACTATACTATAACATTTAAATATACATTAAAACCAGTCTTTTCAAGTGCAGATACTACTTAGCCCAGGGCCTGGTGGCTAGGCTTGTTCTCTCCTTTCCAATTGGAGGCCTCTGTCACAAACATGTTCCACCAGATCATCAGTCAGGCCAAGAAACATCTGAGTTTGATCTACCTCTGTATTTATTGGAGCTGGATGTACTGGAGCAGCACTGTATCTCTTGAGTCTGGCATTGTTCGATGCAGATGTTAGTTGGGACAGAAAGAATAACCCAGAGCCCTGGAAAAAACTGGGTCCCAGTGATTGATACAAGTTCTAATCAGTGAATGTGGATTACAGCAAATGAAGAAAGATGGTCTAGATTTCTAAATGAAGTGTTTCACTATAAAGCTGCTTTAGAATGAAGGTCTTCCAGAAGCCATCTGCACAATTTTCCACTTAACCAGGAAATATTTCTCCTCTAAGTGCATGAAGTCATGTTGAAGTAATCTACTGGAAATCACACTGATTAATAAATAACTGAAACTTGGAAAAAAAGTCTTTTCAGCAGTGTGAAAAATCAGAGATTTGAGTGTGCCACAAAAGCCAAGTGCTCTTTAAAGTTATGCTGCTATATTGCACAACTGGGAGCATCATTCAAATACAGTTCAATGGAGTTATATGACTCAGCAGCCCTTACACTGAGGTTCAGAAACAGTAAGCAGGTACTACCGTGATTTCTTGGACTTCTCTATGGAACTTCATTCCAGCTTCTAGAGCTGGCACTCAGACCCCAGGAAGAAATTTGATTAAAAAGACATGAAAAAGCAAGATTTGTTCATCTATACATTCTGAACATGAGTATGGTTCTACATGAGGCTGAATATAAGGCAAACATTTAAATATCATTTCCAACAATATTATTACTATCCTTGTGCTTCCAGATGAACATCTGATTACAATTAAACTTTACTCTCCTGGAAAAATAACTCTTCAATCATGTAAACATTCTTGAATTTTAGCCAAGGAAATATGTTTCAGTAGTTTCTTACAATATACATTTCATTGCATATTAATGAATCAAACAAAGCAATGTTCTAATAGGCCATTAGATGACTTTTCATGCGTCCATCTTTTCTTCTAATTATGCAATCAAATGAAGCCAGATCCACATTATGACTACAGATTAAAAGCATCATAACTCATAAATTTACCCAGATTTTTTTTTGGATGTTTCAGAGATTTATTCCAGAATGCTAAATATTTTTACATGAATTAATGGGCCTTGATCATCCTGAATATTTTGTGTAATGAAGATTTATAAATTATACATTTGGTCTGCAAGAATGGAATTGTCATGTACAGTTTTTCTGATCAAAATCTTTTTCTAAGTCATTTATTAAATATCACATTAATGTAAAATATTAATAATATTCCAACTCATCTAAAAAGGAATAATAGTATGAGTGGAGGAGACTTATCATAATAAAAGTAATTATTTTCTAAATAGAGGTGTTCAAAAAATGTTAAGTTGTTGACTACTGTAAAAAATTATTGAGAGTAAAAAACACATCTCCAAATAGTAAGATGGTCTAAATGATATTGGATTAAAAGAAGGGTTACATATTTATTCCCTTTTGATTTTATTTTTATCTAGTTTATAACTAAGTTTGGAAGGAAATGAAAACTATGAAATTTTGAAAACAAATATTTTGTACTTTATCACTAAACTACTTAAAATGACAATAGAGAAACACTGAAGATATTTGTGACTACTAGACAATAAAAAGACAAATAATAAGATGGATAAACTGAGATCTAAAGACCCAGATATAATTTTAAATAAGGTTCAAGAAATGTCCATACCAAAATGATGTTGATTAATTCCCCAAATCCCACACTTAGACTACTGTCAGGTTACTCTACTCCTTCATCCCACCTTTGTAGTAACTAGGTGAAGACATTGAAGTTGAATAATAAATGATCCAATGGATTTGGAAAATTTTATATAAAGAGCCAAGTAAAAGGGACATGTGTGTTCATAACCTAGAGTTAGTAATTGATGACATTTGAATGTATGAAATATTCTACTAGGAAAATGTTGCAAGGGAAGGGACATAAACGAATGGGCATCTGTAGTTCAAGTGATTAAGAAAATTTTACTATAGACATTTGAGGGCTCCTTTTCCCTCTTTTGAAAAATTGATGTTAAGACCACATTTAGCAGATTTCAAATTGCAACACGTATTTGAAATGAAGCATGAGTTCTTCAAAAATCTTTTTAATATCCCACTCATTATAACATTGAAAAGGATTGCACTTGATAATCTGAATAAATGGTTTGTTAAATCCAGTGTCAGTTAAGTAACAGTTTCTGAAATTGGGGAGGTTGGCCTGAGGTCAGGCTCTGCTTCTCTAATACAGCCATTTCCTACCCTCTACCTCTTGATCACTGTAGTCCAATGCAAATGGCTTTCTTTTTAGATCCATCAAAGTAGTAGGCTCCTTCTGCCTCTGGGTCTTCACCCATACCTTAAAGATTCTGATACAATGGTTACATGTTGGTTCTCTTAAAACAAATTCCCACTGATGCTGATGTGCAGCTCCCTTTGAGAACCATTAGCAACTCTTCAAGGGCAGAGGTTCTGCCAGTCTTATTCTCTAGCAAGGTCAAGAACATTGTAACATGCAGAAAGTATTAATTAAAAGAACAGATGAAAATGATTAAAGAAACAAAGGGAAGGGAATATTTTTAAAAGATGGGACTACACAACAAATTGGTAAACTGCCCATGGCTTTTTAAATTTCTCTTGAATTAACATGTATTTCTTCTAATATAATAATGGAAACTCTTAGCTCTTGGAGCTCAAAAGAGACTCTGAAGCACAAGAACCTTTTAATAAGGTAGCTCTCTTTGTTATAAATCATTCATGGGGTAAGAGACTCTTAGAGGACTAGCAGTGTTACTCACTTTGATGAATCTCATAAAGAGTTTAACAACGGACTTATAAAAAGGTTGTTCATGATGACGTCCAAAGACCTAAGGCTACTTGTGTACACATTGCTACATGATGTCCAAGATGAAGAAATAAAGAAACTGGAAGTTTGTTATTATGTTCAAATAATTCAACGAATTGAGACCCAATAATTCCTCTCAAAATGAAAGGTAGCTCTTTATATAGCCATGGACTGTTCAGAACAATGCTAGTGTAAATGCTAGTGTAAATGCTAGTGTATTCCATTTTGTGTTCTTCCCGGAAAGGTAGATAGATGCTTCTAAGAAAGAAACCCCTAAAGGAAAGACAGACTAATAATCATGTTGAGGGCTAAACCATCTCTGGTATGTTTATCATGTGCCAGGGGCCTTGCTAAGACTTTGTATGGATTTTCTCATTTGATTCTCAAAATAGCTCATCAAGATAAATGCCACTATTCATCTTTGGGAGGTTAATTGACCTACTGAAAGATTTACAGCGATAAGTACTAGAGGTGGCTCTCCACCCAACCGTGCTGACAACAAGACCGCACTCTACATTTTTCTCCTCTCTCTACTGTCTTCACAGGCATCCAGGGATGTCTTGTAAATGATAAAATGCATGGCCCTTTCTTGCATTCTTCTCTTACTGTGTTATGAGCCTGTTGGATCATGAGGGCTAATTCTTTTGGAATAGCTTTAATACTTAACACAAACAAAAACTATTGATAGAGTTGATGATAGGTAATAATGGCACAAACTGTTTTTTCAATTTTACATATAAAAATTTTAAAATCTCCCTGGTGAAGTGACTCACACCTGTAATCCCAGCTACTCTGGAGGCTGAGGTGGGGGGATCACCAAGAGTTTGAGACAAGCCTGAAAAACATAGTGAGAACTGTATCTTTAAAAAATTAAATAATTTTTAAATTAAAAAACTTTAAAATCTAAGTAACTCAAGTGTTCTGATTCTATTTTATTTTTATTTTTCCACCGTGGACTTGAAATGCCATCCCAAGCACCAGCAGCTTCTCTGAGTATCTCCTATGTTCTAAGCACGTAACTAGGGTCTCTCCATGTCTCATTTCCCATCCCATCTTCAAAATTATTCTGTTAGTTATTGCCATTTACAAGATGAGGAAGCTTGGGATTTGAGAGATTATATAACTTGCTCAAGGTAAAAGAGAAACTGGGTGGCAGGGCTAGAATTCAAATTCTGTCTTCTGTGACATCAGTTGCCCCTCGGCGATATAACTGGATATTTCTGCATCGGAAAACAGTGTATTTAATTCTTTTGATTCAATTAGTAATTCAAGAATTTTTTTTTCTTCCCATAATTGGTCCTTACAAGTGCTGCTCTTGACCCAAATAAGTAGGAAATGTTAGAATAAACGTTTGGACTTCTAAAAAAGAATAAAATAATTTTAAGAAAAAAAAACTTATAAATATACCAATTAAATAAGGAGATGCCAAGGTGCTTGCATAGAAGATGATGCTGTTCACGACCACTTGGCTCCAACCACGGGTGCTTTTCAGAGAAAAGCCAGTACTTGAGTAAAACATTTTTCATCTGATCACAGCCAAGCGTTTTATTTTTTCAAGCAAAACCAAGTGCAAATTGTGTTTGTTTTTGAAATTATGATCTCTACTTTACAAGTGAAATTCCACACACTAAAGTGTGAGTTTATTTTGATAAAACCACATTTCAGATTCCACATGCAACCGGGTATAAAATCAGGACATGTGGTGTGGGGTTTTCGTAAAAGTCAAAATCTGGTAATTAGCACCAAAACTGTTCTTTGAAATCTGAAAGTATTGGAGATAATAGAAATAAAAGCTCATGGAAATGCCAAGAATTTCTGCTCTTGCTAAATTCTACTCAAATACCATAAAGCACCGAGGTGATAAACATTTCAAATCTATTTTACCTTGCTTATTAAGGGAAAAAAAAGACACTGACATATTTTTGCAACTATTTTATTTCCATAAAGTTTCTATTGATCTTTAACTGTCTAAATTTGAAGTGGAGTTGTACCAACTTGGAAACTATCATATAGACCTGAACAAATATACTGGCCTTAGCTAGAAAAAAAAAGTTACATAAAACATATCAAGGTAGTTCCATTGCATGTAACTAAGTATCTCAATGGCAAGTACAAGAAAATTGTCCAAAAAGAGTTTAAGGATGGATTATATGAGAAGAAACTGGAATCACAAAGTCCCCAACACCCCTAACTCATATTCATTTTTGTCCCTGTTTGTAGAGAGAGAGTGTGTGGGTACATTTAATTCTGCCAGCTTTAACAGTAGTTTAAAAATAAAATAAAATCTACTTTGGCAAGTTTCCAGCCCAAATTGGTGAATGGATGCCTGAGTCTGTTGATTTCAATAGCTGTAACAGCTCCTGTTCTCCAGTGCACCTCAAGCCTATATTATTATTTAGTAGAGGAGTAGTAGAATTTAATGTTTCAAGAATTGGCAGCAGATTGCACCAGCAGTCCTTAAACAGCAGCATACTGTATTTATTTGTGTACTGCATTTAATCCAATGTATGTAATTCTATCTCCAAATTCAACATTTGTTGGCAATAAAATGGGGAATAATTCTGTTTAAGTCAAAACAGCAGTCAAAACAGGAACAATACTCTATTATAGCTCAGATATGAACTAACTAGTTGACACTGATTTTTTGGAAAACAACCAATATCTTGTATTCAAATAATACACTCTATTTTTATAGAAAGTAAGTCAAACCTTTACTTACACAGAAAAACCATTTCAAATACTCAACAGAAATTAACTTGTAATAAAACACCCCAAAGTATTTTCTTAGAAGACAGTGTCACCTATGAGGCTAAGAGTAATGAAATACTGACATTTGAATACATGTGTGAGAAACAACTAAATAGCCCCATTAATTTTAAGATGTTTAACATTGTTAACACAACACTTCTTAATGTATGTAGATATGTATATTACATATATAAGGGGAAGTGAGAGAATTTAATTGGGTAAAGAAAAAATATTTTAAATACCTTTAAACATCTAAAGTTTTAAATGTTTAAAGTTACTTAGATTTGATGATATAAAATTATAAAATTTATCTGCACTTAGGCTTTGTACAGCTAGATACAATTCTATTTCGTTAATTAAAAGAGCACATATTATTTATGTTGTCAGTTCCAATTATTTGTCCCTTCCAGATCACATCGTTTTATATTCTTGATATTGAATTTGGACAAAATCATTTAGCCAGACACTGGGCATGTGAAATCATGCTACCATCTGGGACTATGAGAACAAAATGTGGAGATCCAAGGATCACCAGCCAAATGATTGTTCCACTGCCCAAAATCTTTTATGATGTCTCCAAGTGGCCTCATATGCTTTATGTGTTCCTCTCTGGATGAGTCTGCACAGCCCAGGTAGGAAAAAAAAAAAGCTGGCTTTTAAAACTCTTCAGCAAAGTAGAAGGACATTACCACTGACTATCTTAGAACTGGGAAAATCACTTCAACTTCTGGGTCTGTTTCTTTATCCATAAAATTAAAAAGTTTACTATTTGATCTTCAATTCAGTTTTGTTTGAGGAGCACTTCCTTATCACCTATTATATTAGGTTTTAAGGATGCAAAGATGAATAAGCTACATCTGTGACCTGAAGGAATTTACATTCTAAAAAAGAAATGATGCCTAAATAGATTATTTTGAGATCATACAAGGTTAAGAGAGACATATTTACAGAGCTCTACAGGTATCTAAGGTTGACCTTATGAATCTTTGCTAGTGATTTTTCTCAATATTTTTTCTTCAGTAAGAGGAAATATTATGCACTTACTTCAGGGAGGAAAAGGGAATGTTAAGAACAGTCAGGGGAAGGACATGGGACAAGATCCATGGTTTTTGCTTCCAAGAAGAGACAAGGGAAAAAATGAGAGAGGGAAGCCAAGAAACCTCACATTCAAATGACTTAATTATCTCTCAGCTGGCTTGTGCAATGCTGAAGTGATTTTTCTGTCCCACTTGGACTATAAGCAGCCAAAGAAACATTCTGTCTCCTTCCTAATAAATACAACTTTTGCACTCAACAAATGATTGAATAAGTTTGACAATCATAAAAGTGGTCAAAGAAGTGAAAAGATGTGCTTGACCATGTTCCAATCTAAATGTAATGGATGTGATTGATGATTTTTGTACATTTAATAAACTTTCCCTCTGCCAACCATTTAATCTCATTTTTAAAATTTATAAAGCCTTGGGGTTGAAATGCTAGTAAAGCACAATATTTGATATTCTGTAATGTAAAACTACAGCACCTGTCCCATTTTCTTTGCAAAACTCAAAATAACTGTGAAGGGCTACCTGAATAGATGTAAATGCATATGTTTTCTTTCCTTTAGATTACTCCAAGCAGTGAAGTACACACTGATAATTTATACTGCCAAGATTGTGAAGGTAGGAATAATACTTTAAATAAGAAGATCGGAGGTTTTTCTGCAAATAAATTGGCATATAGTCATTGTGACTTCAATACTCTCTTCTTGCTGTGTGTTGGGTTCAGTGCTTCAAAATGGGAAAACACATATATCTGAGAGTCAGGGAAAAAGAGTCCTTGCCAAGCAGATGTTGGTAAATTGCCAGCTGAAACAAAGTCGTGATGTTGGTGACAACAAGATTGGTTTCAGAGGATATTTAGAAAGCAAAGAGTCTGGCTTTGCTATCATTTCCCTCAGGAAGGGCCTGGATGATGGGCTATAGCACATTACCAGCTAGTATCTTGCTTCCAAACATCTGGATTCCTAGTCTCATCCATTTAAAAGATGATTTACTCATTGTAGCTTGTTGTTTGTGGAGGTTTCAGCCAAGAGAGAAAACATTCGGCCACCTCTTCTCTACACATCCATTTCTTAGCTAGCTCTGCCACAATTCTTTTAAATGATTTAAAGAATCTCACATTTAAATCCCTTTTTCTTCTTACAAACAAATCTAACATTTAAATTTTGATTGGTTGATTTTTATAGTGTACCTTATCAAATCAAGGATAAAAGGAAATTTAAACAAATGTGTCCAAAACAATGAATGTTTTTGTCTCAGCTTCTCAGACATTTGAGAGCAAAATATATTTAGGACTTGAATTATACAGAAAATTTATTTGTATTTTATTGATATAAAACAGCATTGCACAACAAGGTTTTTACATCAGAATAATTTGGGAAATTTTTTAGAATAAATGTGGTCAGGCCCTAGCCCAAACCTATGGGAGCAGATGAGATGTAGAAATGGTTATTTTGAAAAAGACTCCCAGCCTTGATTAAAAAACACTTAGAATTTTGTTCCATTTAATAGTAGGTGTTGAACACCTGGTATAAAGTAAGCTATTGCTACATTCTGTGTGTGTGGCAAGGGAGGAAAAGGCAGATTGTGTACATGAAAATATAAAATAATTTATAGGTAAGTTATTAAAACAAGTTAATTTAGCAATTACTGGACAAGCCTGATATTTTTAAAAAACAATATTTCTATTTGTTAGCTATGACGAGTTAGAATATGAGATTTTTAAAAGTTAATTTTAAAAGCACCAAAAATGCCAATAAATAAAACCACCAAAAGATATGGGGAAAAACTATAAATCATTATTGAGGCTGGAAAAAAAAACATATTCAGTGACTGGAAGATGCAATGCTGGGAAAATCTCAGTTATCACCAGTTTGATAAGAAATATAATACATATAGTCCCCGAAAATGTCAAAATTTGTATTTTTATTTTGTTTTGCTTTGTTTGAAACTTGACAAGCTACTCAGAAAATACACAAGAATGTCCAAAGCATTTTCAAGAAGAATCATTTTCTCCTCTGCTGTCTTGGTTACAACTGTGATCAGATAACCATCAGACTAAATGTAACACCTCCTCCTGGCAGAGGGAAACAGAGCATGGACAATTCATGAGAAGGGACTTAACATTTTTCCTCCAACTTTGCCTCTACTACTTATGAACACATTCCGTAGCATAAAGCAAGTCATATATCCAAGCCTCAAGTCAATGGGGCAAGAAAATATCTTCCTTTCACAATGAAGTTCTGTCAGTTACATAGCAACTGGTAGGAATGTGTCATCTTCCTAGAGGAGTGACATCAGCAAATTGTCTAAATAGAAGTTCTTTACCACCACCTCCCCATAGTGCACCCATAGTTCACAAAGGAACCACAAAGAGTACCCTTGTGGGTGTCTGGGAGCCAGCAGAGAAGTTCAAAAAATATATTCTAATAATACATTAAAAGAGAAGAAAATCAGTTTCCCTTTACCCTTTTCACCACTTGCCCAAGGTGGCACAGCTTAGTGACAAGAGAAAGCCCCTCAGCCCGTGATGCCTCTCATAGGGGAAAGTGAAAACAGACTGAGCCTGGCTATGCCAGCTGTGCAGGACACTGCCTCAGAGGCCCATCTCTTTCTCATTTCTTCATACTGAAGGGATCAGCATGGCTAAGTGGCTGGGGGAAGCTGGGAGCAGGAAACAGAGGCAAGGCTAGAAACTCAAAAAAGGGCCATTTGTCCAACTAACAACCACATGAACTCCATCAGGAGGACCACCCACAAGTGACTTGGAGTACCTAACCCACAGACCCCCTCCTCTCAACTGGCCCACAGGCACCTTCAATGTTCTACATACCTCACCCATATTCCTGGTAGCTTACTTCCCATGTGCACTCCCTCAACAACAAGTGGGAACCTTTGCACACAAGCTCATGAGCACATGCAGTCAGCCAGCTTGATTCTGCAGGATTGGAGAAACGCAGACAAACTTAAGCATTTCAAGGCACTGCCATAGGGAAAACAAACAGAAGACTGTCAATACCAGACCTGGTTTTGGGAAATTCTTGAATTTTTAAGAATTTTCTCCCAAAAGGAAACATGAAGGATGGAGTGAGTAAATCCATAGAAAAGGTCAGAGAGAGCCTCAGAATCCCCAGCCTGGCTCACTGATGAAGGTATTTCTTTCCCAGGGCCAATCAGTAAGAACTGGAAAAGGTGATTTCTTCTTTAAATGTGAGGGTAGCAATACAAGACTTCAAAGAACATTAAAAAAACAAGGAAATATGACACCAGCAAAAGAATATGCACATTTTCTAATAACTGTCCTCAAAAAAATGGAGTTCTATAAATTGCCTAACAAGGAATCCAAAAGTATTGTTTCGAGGAATGTCAGTAAGCTAAAAAAGAACACAAATAGATAAAAATGAAATTAGGAAAAATACATAAACAAAATGAGAAGATCAACAAAGAGATATAAATTATTTTTAAAATGAAATTCTGGAGGTGATGAATACAGTGAAGGAAATGAAAAATGCAAAATAGGCCTTAAATAGCACACTTCAGTCAAACAGAAGAAAATATGTGAACTTGAAGTTAGGTAATTTGAAATTATCCAGTCAGAGTGAAAAAAAGAAAACAGAATATAAAAAATAAAGAAGCCTTACGATATTTATAGGACACCATCAAGAGAAATGATATAAGAAATATGGAGTCCCCAGAAGGAGAAAAAAAATAGAGGGAAGGAATCAGAGAAGTTATTTAAATAGATAATACCTGAAAATTGTACAAATATTGAGAAAAATATGAACAATTCATGTACATGATTCTCAAAAGTTCCCAAATAGTTTCAATGTAAAGAGGACTTCACAGAGACCCATTCTAACAATATTATCAAAAATCAAAGATAAGGGAAAAATTTTGAAAGCAGAAATAAATAAGAGACTTGTTACAAACAAACAAAAAAGCTACCTTAGACTCAGTGAATTTCTTAGCACAAACCTTGAAGGCCAGTATAGAGCAGAATGATAATATTCAGAGTTCTGGGGAGGGGAAAAGTCAACTAAGAAAACTTTATGTAGCAAAGTTGTCCTTCAGTAATGAGGGAAAGATAAAGATTCCCAGATAAACAGAAGCAGAAGGAATTCATCACTACTAGACCTGCCTTACATGAAATATTAAAGGGAGTTCTTCAAGCTAACAGAAGGGACACTAATTAGTAAAATGAAAGCATATAAAAGTATAAAACTCACTGGTAAAGCTAAGTAAATAATCAAATTCAGAATAATACTGTAATTGTGTATAAATCATTTTAAATTCTACTATAAAGGTGAAAAAACAAGCATATTAAAATAACTGTACCTATAATAATCTGTTAATGAATAAACAATATAACAAATTGTGAAATCAAATCTTAAAATGTGGGCAGTAAAGGGTAAATGATAAAGTTGCTGTATGCTATCGAAGTTAAAATAAACTTAGACTTTTATACCTGTTAAATGTTTTTTGTAATCCCATGATAATCACAGAGCAAAAACCTAGAGTAGATATTTAAAAGATGAAAAGAAAAAAATCAAGCACACTGCTATATAAAATCAAATAACAAGAGAAGAGAGCAAGAGATGTAAAGGAACTATAAAACAGAAAATATTTGAAATGGAAATAGCAAGTCCTAATCTATTAATAATTACTTCAGATTTAAATAAACTGAATTCACCAATCAGAAGGACACAGAGTGGCTGAATTTTAAAAAGCACATACACAAGATCCAACCATACGCTGCCTGTAAGAAACTCATTTTAGCTTTAAGGACATGCATAGGCCAAAAGTGAAGGGATGGAAAAGATATTCCATGCAAATAAAAACCAAAAGGTAGGCTGGGTGCGGTGGCTCATGCCTGTAATCCCAGCACTTTGGGAGGCCGAGGCAGGTGGATCACGAGGTCAGGAGATTGAGACCATCCTGGCTAACACGGTGAAACCCCGTCTCTACTAAAAATACAAAAAATTAGCCTGGCGAGGTGGTGAGTGCCTGTAGTCCCAGCTACTCAGGAGGCTGAGGCAGGAGAATGGCGTGAACCCTGGGTGGCGGAGCCTGCAGTGAGCCGAGATCGCGCCACTGCACTCCAACCTGGGCAACAACGAGACTCTGTCTCAAAAAAAAAAAAAACAAAAGATAGGAGGAGTAGCTATATGTATATCAGAAAAAACAGACTTAAGTCAAAAACTATAACAAGAGACAAAGAAGTTCACTATGTAATGACAAAGGGATCAATTCATCAAGAGGATATGATAATTGTCAATGTATATGCACTCTACAATTAAGCACCTAAATATATAAAGCAACTATTGGCAGATCTGAAGGAAGAAATAGACAGCCATATGATATTATTAGGGGATGTCAATACCTGTATCCCATGGTATGGATATCACACAATGAATAGGTTATCCAGAAAGAAAACCAACAAGAAAACTTTGGAAGTGAACCTCAATTTATTCAGAAAAACTTCACTTTACTCTGCTCAAGTGTATACAAAACATTCTCCAGGGTAGATAATACGTTAGGCCTCAAGACAACTTAACAAATTTAAGCCTGGTGGAGTGGCTTATACCTGTAATCCCAGCTATTCAAGATGCTGAGGTGGAAGGATAAATTGACTGAGATCCCATCTCTAAAAAACATTTGAGGACATTAAAGTTGTATCATGTCTTTTTTTAATTTCAATAGTTTTTGGGGTACAGGTGGTTTTTGGTTCATGGATAAGTTCTTTAGTGGTGATTTCTGAGATTTTAGTGCACCCATCACTTATCACAGTACTCAATATGTAGTCTTTTATTCCTTACCCCCCTCCCATCCTTCCCCACATATCCTCAAAGTCCATTATATCATTCGTATGCCTTTGTGTCCTCATATCTTAGCTCTCACTTATAAATGAAAACATACGATATTTGTTTTTCCATTCCTTAGTTACTTCACTTAGAATCATGGCCTCCAGCTCCATCCAAGTTGCTGCAAGAGACATAATTTATTCCTTTTTATGGCTGGGTAGTGTTTCATGGTATAGATATACCATATTTTCTTTATCTGCCCGTTGGTTGATGGGCACTTAGGTTGGTTTCATATCTTGTAATTGCAAATTGTACTGCTATAAACATGTTTGTGCATGTGTCTTTTTTGTATAATGACTTCTTTTCCTTTGGGTAGATACCCAGTAGTGGAATTGCTATACCAAATCGTAGTTTTACTTTTAGTTCTTTAAGGAACCTCCATATTGTTTTCTATAGTGGTTGTACTAATTTACATTCCTACCAACAGTGTGAAAGTGTTCCCATTTCACCATATCCACTCCAACATCTTTTGTTTTTTGACTTTTTAATTATGGTCATTCTTGCAGGAGTAAGGTGGTATTTCATTGTGGTCTTAATTTGCACTTCCTGATAATTAGAGAGGTTATGCATTTCTTTTTTCTTTCTTTCTTTCTTTTTCTTTTTTTTTTTGAGACAGAGTTTCTCATTCTTGTCACCCAGGCTGGAGTGCAATTGTGCAGTCTCGGCTCACTGCAACCTCTGTCTCTGGGGTTCAAGCAATTCTCCTGCCTCAACCTCCCAAGTAGCTGGGATTATAGGCAGGCACCACCATGTCCAGCTAATTTTTGTATTTTTTTTAGTACAGATGGAGTTTCACCATGTTGGCCAGGCTCGTCTCAAACTCTTGACCTCAGGTGATCCACCCACCTCGGCCTCCCAAAGTGCTGGGACTAAAGGCGTGAGCCAACATGCCTGGCTGCATTTTCTTATATGATTGTTGGCTGTTCATATATCTACTTTTGAGACATGTCTATTCATGTCCTTTGTCTGCTTTTTGATGGGATTATTTATTTTTTCTTGCTGATTTGTTTGAGTTCTTTGTAGATTCTGGATACTAGTTCTTTGTTGGATGGATAGTTTGTGAATATTTTCTCCTCTGTGGGTTGTCTGTTTACTCTGATGATTATTTCTTTATCTGTGCAGAAGCTTTTTAGTTTAATTAGATCCCTTTTATTTATTTTTGTTTTTGTTGCATTTGTTTTTGGGGTCTTAGTCATGAATTCTTTGCCTAAGCCCATGTCCAGAAGAGTTTTTTGGATGTTATCTTCAGAACTTTTATAGTTTCAGGCATTAGATTCAGATCTTTGATCAATCTTGAGTTGATTTTTGTATAAGGTGAGAAATGGGGAACCAGTTTCATTCTTCAATATGTGGCTTGCCAGTTTTCCCAATATCATTTACTGAATAGAGTATCCTTTCCCCAATTTGTGTTTTTTATGCTTTGTCAAAGATCAATTGGCTATAAGTATTTGGCTTTATTTCTGGATTCTCTATTGTATTCCATTGGTCTATGTGCCTATTTTTATATCAGTACCATGCTGCTTTGATAACTACAGTCTTGTAGTATAATTTGAAGTCGGGTAATGTGATGCTTCCAGATTTGTTCCTTTTGCTTTGTATTGCTGTGGCTATGTGGACTCTTTTTTTAGTTCCACATGAGTTTTAGGATTTTTTTTTTCTAGTTCTCTGAAGAATGATGATGGTATTCTGATGGAAATTGCATTAAATCTGTAGATTGCTTTTGTCAGTACAGTTATTTTCACAATATTGATTCTTCCCATCCATGAGCATTGACTCTGTTTCCATTTGTTTTTGTCATTTATAATTTCTTTCAGTAGTGTTTTGTAGTTTCATTGTAGAGATCATTCACTTCCTTGGTTAAGTATATTCAGAAGGTTTTTTTTTTTTTTTTTTTGCAGCTGTTCTGAAAGGTATTGAGTTCTTAATTTGATTCTCAGCTCAGTCCCTTTTGGTGTGTAGCAGCACTACTGATTACATACATTGATTTTGTATCCTGCGACTTTACTGAATTTGTTTATCAGATCTAGGAGATTTTTAGGTGAGTCTTTAGAGTTTTCTAAGTATATAGTTATATCTTCAGCAAAGAGTGAGTTTGACTTTCTCTTTTCCAATTTGGATGCCCTTTATTTCTTTCTCTTGTCTGATTGCTCTGACTAGGACTTCCAGTACTACGTTGAACATAAGTGGTAAAAGTGGGCATCCTTGTCTTGTTCCAGTTCTCAGGGGAAATGCTTTCAATATTTCCCCATTCAGTATAAATATCAAGTATCTTTTCCAAACACAAATGCTATGAAACTAGAAATCAATAACAGGAGAAAAACTAAAAAGTTTACACATATGTAGAAATTAAACATCACACTCTTGAACAACCTATGAGTCTAGAAAAACATCAAAAGAGAAATCAAAAAATATTTTGAGACTAAAATGGAGACATAACATACTAAAATTTATGGAAGGCAGCAAAAGAAGTTTTAAGATGAAAGTTTAGGGGGAGGGGCCAAGATGGACGATTAGAAGCAGCTGTGGTCCATGACACTCAAGGAGAGGAACAAAAGGGGCAAGTGAATACAGCCTCTTCAACTGAAATATCCAGATTCCCATATTGGAACTGATCAGGGAGAGAACTCAACATGTGGAGAACAAAGAAAAGCATGGTGGGGCAACAGCTCACCTAAAAGCAACATAGAGCCAAGGGAACCCCCATCCCCAGCCAAAGGAAGTGGTGAGTGATTGTGTGACCCTGGGAAACCACACTTCTCCCACAGATCTTTGCAGCTTGCAAATCAGGAGATCCCCTTGTGAGCCCCTGCCACCAGAGCCTTGGATCTGACACACAGAGTTGGATGTCTCTATGGAGTCTTCTCAGGGCAGCTGCTCAGGCACACACAGAGACCCAGGAGCTTTAAATACTCTAGACCTGGGATCTGCAACAAACGAGTCTGCAATTCAGGCATGGCAAGAATTACACACACACCCCTAGGAAGTGGCAGAATCCAGGGAACCAAGCAGTGTCATTTTGTGGGCCCTGTTTCCTTAGCACCTCATAAGAACCACCAGCTTGGAATTTGAGCCAGCCACCAGCAACAGGTTAAAGCCTGTCTGAGACTGGATGGAGCCCTGTGGAGAGGGGCAGGCACCATCTCTGCTGTTTGGTTCACTCAGCCATTCCAGCCTGTGGGCTTTGGAGAGTCCAAACAGATGAGGAGGGTCCCCCCAGCAGTGCAACACAGTGGCTTTGCCAGATTGTGGCCAGAATGCCTCTTTAAGCAGGGCCTCCATCCATTCCTTCTCACTGAGCAGGACATCCCAGATGGACCCTCCAGCCATGCTGCTGGCATGTATTAGAGACAGAGATCTGATCTCTCCCTGGCACGAAGTACCCAGGGAAGGGGAGGCCCACCAGCAAGGATGGTTGGACAGCTCAGCAGTTCCAGCTTGTGGGCTTTGGAGAGTAGAAATTGTCCAGACAAGGGAGGGTCCCTCCAACAGCACAACACAGCAGCTTTTCCTGATCGTGGCTGGACTGCTTCTTTAAGTGGGACCCAGATCCATTCCTCCTCACTTGGCAGGCTCTCTCAGCCAGGCCCTTTAGCCATGCCCAATTGTATGTAATAGAGACAGAGCTCTGATCTCTCCCTGGTATAGAGTGCCCAAGGGAAAGGAGGGCTGCCACCTGGGTTAGTTGGAAAACTCAGCTGTTCCAGCCTGCAGGTTTTGGAGAGTCCAAGCCAACAGGGGCAGAGGAAATTCCCCTCCACAAGATAGCTGTTTTTTCAAGGTGTGGACAAACTTTTGCTTTAAGTGGGGCCCTGATCCACTCCTCCTTTCAGGGCAGGTTCTTCCAGCCAGGTCCTCCCAGCTGCAGCCTCCAGCCACCCTTGTACATGTTCTCCCTGGGACAAAGTGCCTGAGGGGCAAGGGAGGCCTCCACCTTGGCAATTCAGACTTCTCAGCTGGTCCAGCCTATGGGCCTTGGAGAACCCAAACTGATCAGGGAATGAAAGGATCTCCAACACAGCAGAGCTGCTCTACCAAAAAGCAGCCAGACTCTTTCTTTAAGTGGGTCCCTAATCCTGTTCCTCCTGACTGGTTGAGACCTCTCAGCCAGGGTCTCCAGCCACCTACTACAGGCACATCCAGGCTGGCAATAGGTTAGTACCCCGCAGGGATGGAGCTTCCAGAGGAAGGGGCAGGCTGCCTCTTTGCTGTCTCACAGCCTTCAATGGTAGTACCTCCAGCTACAGGAAAAACTGAGGCAACTAGGGTCTGAAGCAGACACCCAGGACACTGAAGCAGCCCTTTAGAAGAGTGGCCAGACTGTTAAAAGTAAAACAAATAGAAAACAACAACAACCCACAAAAACCCCATCAAAAGGTCAGCAACCTAGAAGACCAAAGGTAGATAAGCCCACCAATATGAGAGAGAATCAATTCCAAAATGCTGAAAACTCAAAAAGCCAGAGTGCACTTTTTCCACTGAATGGCCACAACACCTCTACAGCAAGGGCTCAGAATTGGGCTGAGGCTAAGATGGCTGAATTGACAGAAGTAGACTTCAGAAGGTGGGTAATAACAAACTTCACTCAGCTAAAAAAAAAAAAAGCATGTTACAACCCAATGCAAAGAAGCTAAGAATTATGATAAAATAATACAAGAGCTGACAGCCAAAATAGCCAGTTTAGAGAACATAACCAACCTGTTAGAGCTGAAAAACACACTCCAAGAACTTCACAATACAATCACAAATATTAATAGCAGAATAGACAAAGGAGGAAAGAATCTCAGAGCTTGAAGACAATCTTTCTTAATCAGACAGGCAGACAATAATACAGGAAAAAAGAATGAAAAGAAATTAATGAAACCTCCAAGAAATATGGGATTATGTAAAGAAACCAAATCTATGACTGATTGGAGTACCTGAAAGAGATGGGATGAATGGAACCAGGTTGGAAAATATACTTCGGGATATCATCCAGGAGAACTTCCTTAACCTAGCAAGACAGGCCATCATTCAAATTCAGGAAATGCTGAGAACCCCAGTAAGATATTCTACAAGAAAATCAACCCCAAGACACATAATCATCAGATTCTCCAAAGTTGAAATGAAAGAAGAAATGTTAAAGGCAGCCAGAAAGAAAGGCCAGGCTACCTACAAATGGAAGCCCATCAGACTAACAGCAGACTGCTCTGTGGACACCCTACAAGCCAGAAGAGACTGGGGACAAATATTCAACATTCTTAAAGAAAAGAATTTCCAACCCAGGATTTTATATCCAGCTAAACTAAGCTTCATAAGTATTTTAGCCCACTATCATGCTGCTATGAAGAAATACTGAGACTGAACAATTTATAAAGAAAAGAGGATTAATTTACTCACAGATCCACATGGCTGGGGATGCCTCAGGAAACTTACAATCATGGCAGAAGGCATCTGTTCACAGGGGAGCAGGAGAGAGAATGGAGTGCCGGCATGTGAAATGCCAGATGCTTATAGAACCATCAGATCTTATAAGATCTCACTCACTATAATGAGAACAGCATGGGGGAAACTGCCCCCATGATAAAATAACTTTCAGCTGGCCCCACCCTTGACATGTGGGGATTATTAAAATTCAAGGTGAGATTTGGGTGGGGACACAGAGCCAAACAATATCAATAAGCAAGAAGAAATAACATCCTTTTCAGACAAACAAATGCTGAGGAATTCATTACCAGCAGGCCTTCAAGAGCTCCTGAAGGAAACACTAAATATGGTAAGGAAAAATTGTTACCAGCCACTACAAAAAAGAAGTGAAGTACATAGACCAGTGATACTATGAAGCAACTACCTACACAAATCTGTAAAATAACCAGCTAGCATCATGATGACAGGATTAAATCCACACATAATAACACTAACCTTAAAAGTAAATAGGGTAAATGCCCTTATTAAAAAACAGAGTGGTAAGCTGGATAAAGAGCCAAGATCCATTGGTATGCTGTCATCAAGAGAATCATCTCACATGCAAAGATGTACATAGGATCAAAATAAAGGGAGGAGGTAAATTTACCAAGCAAATAGACAAAAAGAAGAAAAGCAGAGGGTACAAACCTAGATTCTGACAAGACAGACTTTAAACCAACAACAATCAAAAAAGACAAAAAGGGCATTACATAATGGTAAGGGGTTCAATTCAACAAGAAAAGCTAACTATACTAAATATATATGCACCCAATACAGGAGCACCCAGATTCATAAAGCAAATTCTTAGAGACCTTCAGAGAGACTTAGACTCTCATAAAATAATAGTGGGAGACTTTAACATCCCACTGACAATATTAGACAGATCATCGAGACAGAAAATTAACAAAGATATTTGGGATCTGATCTCTGCTCTGGATCAAGTGAACATGATAGACATCTAGAGAACACTCCACCCAAAAACAAGAGGATATAAATTCTTCTCATCACCACATGGCACTTACTCTAAAATTGATCACATAATCCTAAGTAAAACACTCCTAAGCAAATGCAAAATAAAGGAAATCATAACAAACAGTCTCTTAGACCTCAGTGTAATCAAATTAGAACTTAAGTTTTAAAAATTTTCTCAAAACCACACAACTACCTGGAAACAGAACAACCTGATCCTGAATGACTCTTGGGTAATTAATGAAATTAAGGCAAAAATCAAGAAGTTCTTTTAAACTAATGAGAATGAAGAGACAGTGTACCAGAATCTTTGAGATGCAGCTAAAGCAGTGTTCAGAGGGAAATTTATAGCACAAAATGCCCATATCAAAAAGCTAGAAAGATCTTAAGAGAACATCCAAACATCAAAACTAAAAGAACTAGAGAATCAAGAGTAAACAAACCCCAAAGCTAGAAGAAGATAAGAAATAACCAAGATCAGAGCTGAACTAAAGGAGACAGAGACACAAAAAATCCCTTCAAATAATCAGTAAATCCAGGAGCTGGTTTTTTGGAAAAATTAATAAAATAGATAGACTGCTAGCTAGAATAATGAAGAAAAGAGAGAATAATCAAATAAACACAATCAGAAATGATAAGGTGGATATCTCCACTGACCCCATGGAAACACAAACAACAATCAGACGATACTGTAAGTACCTCTATGTATATAAACTAGAAAATCTAGAAGAAACTGATACATTCCTTGACAAATATACCCTCCCAAGTCTGAACCAGGAAGAAATCGAATTCCTGAACAGACCAATAAAGAGTTCTGAAATTGAGGCAGTAATAAATAGCCTCACAACTGAAAAAAGCTGAGGACCACATGGATTCACAGCTGAATTCTACCAGAGGTACAAAGAAGAGCTCCTACCATCTCTAATGAAACTCTTACAAAAAATTGAAAACAAGAGATTCCTCCCTAACTGATTCTATGAGGCCAGCATCTTCCTACTACCAAAACCTGACACAGATACAACAAAAAAAGAAAACTTTAGGCCAATATTCTTAATAAACATTTATGAAAAATCCTCAATAAACTACTAGCAACCTGAATCCAGCAGCTTACCAAAAAGCTTATCCACCATGATCAAGTAGGCTTTATCCCCAGGTTGCAAGGTTGGTTCAACATATGCAAATCAATAAATGTGATTCATCACACAAACAGATCTAAAGACAGAACCCACATGATTATCTCAATAGATACAAAAAAAGCTCTCAATAAAATTCAGCATCCCTTCATGTTAAAAACTCTCAATAAACTAGATATTAAAGGAACATACATCAGCATAATAATAGCCATATATTACAAACCCACAACCAGTTTCATACTGAATGGGAAAAAGCTGGAAACATTCCCCTGAAAACTGGCACAAGACAAGGATGCCCATCTTGCCACTACCATTCAATATAATATTGGAAGTTCTGGCCAGGGCAATCAGGCAAAAAAAAAAAAAAAAAGAAAAAAGAAACAAAGTATATTCAAACAGGAAGTGTGGAAGTCAAACTATCTTTGTTTGCAGATGACATGATCCCATATCTAGAAAACCCCATCATCTCAGCCCAAAAGCTTCCTAAGCTGATAAGCAACTTCAGCAAAGTCTCAGGATACAAAATCAATATGCAAAAATCACTAGTGTTCCTACACAGCAACAAAAAACAAGCTGAGACCCAAATCCTGAATGAACTCCCACTCACAATTTTCACAAAAAGAATAAAATACCTGGGAATACAGCTAACAAGGGAAGTAAGGGATCTCTTCAAGGAGAACTACAAACCTCTGCTCAAATAAATCAGAGAGGACACAAACAAATGGAAGAACATTCCATGCTCATGGATAGAAAGATCAATATTGTGCAAATGACCATACTGCACAAAGCATTGTATAGATTCTGTGCTATTCCCATTAAACTACCATTGACATTCTTCACAGAAGTAGAAAAAGAAAACTATTTTAAAATTCATATGGAATGAAAAAGAACCTGAATAGCCAAGACAATCCTAAACAACAATAACAAAAAGCTGGAAGTATCGTGCTATACAATTTCAAACTATACTATAATGCTAAAGTAACCAAAACAGCTTAGTACTGGTACAAGAACAGAAACATAGATCAATGGAACAGAATAGAGAACGCAGAAATAAGACTACACACCTACAACCATCTGATATTCAACAAACCTGACAAAAACCAGCATGAGGAAAGGATTCCCTATTTAATAAATTGTGTTGGGAGAACTGGCTAGCCATATGCAGAAAATTGAAACTGGGCCCATTTCTTATATGGTATACAAAAATCAACTCAAGATGGATTAAAGATTTAAGTGGAAAATACAAAACTATTAAAACTGTAGAAGAGGGCCAGGGATGATGGCTCATGCCTGTAATCCCAGCACTTTGGGAGGCCGAAGTGGGTGGACCACCTGAGGTCAGGAGTTCGAGACCAGCCTGCCAACATGGTGAAACCCTGTCTCTACTAAAAATTACAAAAATTAGTCGAGCATGGTGGCAGGCCCCTGTAATACCAGCTACTCAGGAGTCTGAGGCAAGAGAATTGGAGGGGAGGCAGAGGTTGCAGTGAGCCAAGATCGAGCCATTGAACTGCAGCCCAGGCCAACAACAGTGAGACTCCATCTTGGGGAAGAAAAAAAAAAAAAAAAACCTCTAGAAGAAAATCTAGGCAATACCATTCAAGAGATAGGCACAGGCAAATATTTAATGATGAAAAGACCGAAAACAATTGCAACAAAAGCAAAAATTGGCCAATGGGATCTAATTAAACTAAAAAGCTTCTGCCCAGGAAAAGAAACTATCATGAAAGTGAACAGACAACCTACAGAATGGGAGAAAATTTTTGCAATCTATCCATCTGACAAATATCTAATATCCAGCATCTACAAGGAACTTAATTTACAAGAAAAAATAAATAACCCCATTAAAACATGGGCAAAGGACATGAACAGACACTTCTCAAAAGAAGACATACATGTGGCCAACAAACATATGAAAAACAGCTCAGCATCACTGATCATGAGAGAAATGCAAATCAAAAGCACAATGAGATACCATTTCACACCAGTCAGAATAGCTATTATTAAGGTCAAAAAACAATAGATGCTGGTGAGGTTGTGGATAAAAATGAATGTTTTTACGCTATTGGTGGAAGTGTAAATTATCAGTTCAACTATTGTGGAAAACAGTGTTGAGATTCCTCAAAGACCTGGAGGCAGAAATACCATTTGACCCATTACTGGGTATATACCCAAGGGAATATAAATCATTCTATTATAATGACACATGCATGCATATGTTCACTGAAGCACTATTTACAATAGAAAATACATGACATTAACCTAAATGCCCATCAACTATAGACTGGATTTTTAAAAATGTGGTACATATACATCATGGAATGCTATGCAGCCATGAAAAGAAACGAGATCATGTCCTCACAGGGACATGGATGGAGCTGGAGGCCATTATCCTCAGAAAACTAATTCAGGAACAGAAAAGCAAATACTGTATGTTCTCACTTATAAATGGGAGCTGAATGATGAGAACACATGGACACATAGCGGGGCATAACACACACAGGGGCCTGTTGGAGAATGGAGGTAAGGAGGACGGATGGCATCAGGAAGAATAGCTAATTGATGTTGGGCTTAATACCTAGGTGATGGGATGATGTGTACAGCAGACCACTATGGCGCATGTTTACCTATGTAACAAACCTGCACATCTTGCACATGTACCAATGAACTTAAAAATAATAAAAGACAAAAGTTGTATTAGTCCATTTTCACACTGCTATAAAGGACCTGAGACTGGGTAATTTATAAAGAAAAGAGGTTTATTGATTCACAGTTCCACACAGCTAGGGAGGCTTCAGGAGACTTACAATCACGGCAGAAGGCAAAGGGGAAGTGGGGCACATCTTACATGGCCGCAAGAGAGAAAGAGAGAGAAGTGGGAAGTGCCAAACACTTTTAAACCATCAGATCTCATGAGAACTTACTCCCTATCTTTAGAACAGAATAGAGGAAACCACTGCCATAATCCAATCACCTCTCTCCAAGTCCCTCCCTCAACATGTGGGGATTACAATTTGAAATGAGATTTGGGTGGGGACACAGAGCCAAACCATATCAAAAGTTTATAGCAATAAATGTCTACATCAACAAAGAAAATTCTCCAATAAATAACCTAACATTACACCTCAAGGGACTGAAAAAGAAAAAAGAAAAAAAAAACTAAGCCCACAGTTAGCAGAGGAAAGAAACAACAAAGTTCAGAACAGAAATAAATAACATAAAATGAGAAGAACTATAGAAAAGATCAATGAGATTAAGAGGTTTTACTAAGATAATAAAAAGCACAAAAAGTTATGGAACTGAAATAAGCACAAAAAATTATAGAACTGAAATAAGCACAAAAAGTTATAGAACTGAAACACTTGAAATCAGAAATAAGAGAAGAAATATTACAACTGATACTACAGAATTTCAGAAGATCATAAGAGACTACTATGAACAATTATACTCGAACAAATCAGATAAAATAGAAGATGGATAAGTTCCTAGAAACCTACAACCTACCAAAACTGAATCATCAAGAAATAGAAATTATAAAAAGACCAATAATGAGTAAGGAGATTGACTCAATGTATTAGTCAGTTTTCATGCTGTTGATAAAGACATACCTGAGACTGAGCAATTTATGAAAGAAAGAAATTTAATTGGACTTACAGTTCCACAGTGGCTGGGGAAGCCTCACAATCATGGCAGAAGGCAAGGAAGAGCAAGTCATGTCTTACGTAGATGGCAGCAGGCAAAGAGAGAGCTTGTGCAGGAAAACTCCCCCTTATAATAATCATCAGTCTCGTGAGACTTATTATCACAAGAACAGCATGGGAAACATATGCCCCCATGATTCAATTACCACCCACTAGGGTCCTCCCAGAACACGTGGGAATTCAAAATGACATTTGGGTGGGGACACAAGCAAACCAGATCACTCAGTAATAAAACATCTCCCAACAAAGAAAAGCCTAGGACTGGATGTCTTTGTTGGTGAATTCTACCAAACATTTAGAGAAGAACTATTGCCAATCTTTTTCAAACTCTTGAATATTGAAGAGAAGGGAAAAGTTCTAAACTAATTTTATAGGTCAGCATTACCCTGATACCAAAACTAGACAAGAATGCTACAAGAAAAAAAAAATTACAGGATAATATCTCTGATAAGCATAGACACAAAAATCTCCAACAAAATACTAGCAAACCAAATCTAACAGCACATTAAAAGAACCATACACCATGACCAAGTGGTATGTATCCCTGAGATACAAGGATGATTCATCATAAGCAAATTAATCAATGTGATACACCACATTAACAGAATGAAGGATACAAATTATATGGTCATGTCAATAGATACAGAAAAAACACTACACACAATTTGGTATCCTTCCATAATAAAAACTGTCAACAAACTAGGTATAGAAGGAATGTACCTCAACATAATAAAAGCCATATATCTCAAGCCCACAGCTAACATAATACTCAACAATGAAAGCTGTAAGCTGTTCTTTTAAGATCAAGAAATAAGACAAAGATGCCCACTCTCACCACATTTACTCAATACAGCACTGGTAGTCCTACCCAGAGCAATCAGGCAAGAAAAATGAATAAAAGTCATCCACATCAGAAAGGAAGAAGTAAAACTATCTCTGTTTGCAGATAACATGATCTTATATAAAGAAAACTGTAAAGACTTCACTAAAAAACTCAGAAATAGTTGACAACTTCAGTAAAGTTGCAAAATACAAAATTAACATATAAAAATCAGTAGCATTTCTACACACTAAGAATGAACTATCCAAAAAAGAACTTAAGAAAGTAATCCCACTTACAATATTTAAAAAGAATAAAATACTTAGGAATATATTTAACCAAGGAGGTGAAAGATCTGTACACTAAAAACTGTAAAATAGTGATGAAAGAAATCAAATAAGAAACAAATAAATGGAAAGATATTTTATATTCATGGATTTGAATAATTAATATTGTTAAAATGCTCAGGTCAGGGTACAGTGGCTCATGCTTACAATCCCAGCACTTTAGGAGGCCAAGGTGGGTGAGTCATTTGAGCTCAGGAGTTTGAGACAAGCTTGGGCAACATGAAAAAACCCTGTCTCTACAAACAAAAATAATTTGGGCATGTTGACACATGCCTGTAGTCCCAGCTACTTGGGAGGCTAAGGTGGGAGGATTGCTTGAGAGGCTAAGGTAGGAGGATTGCTGGAAGTCAAGGCTGCAGTAAGCTGAGATCATGCCACTGCACTCCAACCTAGGTGACAGAGTGAGAGCCTGTCTGAAAAAAAGAAAAAGAAAAAAAAAATCTCTATACTACCCAAACCAATTTATAGATTCAAAATTCCTGTGGCATTTTTCTGTAGAAAAAACAACTCTTGAATTCATATGAAACCCCAATAGACCCTGAATAGTTAAAGCAATCTTGAGAAATAGCAACAAAGCTAAAAGGATCAGACTTCCTGATTTAGAATTATACTATAAAGCTACAGTAATCAAACAGCTGGTACTGCCATGAAAACAGACACATAAACCAATGAAACAAAAGAGAGGGAGCCCCCAAATAAACACACACATATATGGTAAACTCATCTTCAATAGAGGGCCGGGAATACAGAATGGGGAAAGGATGATCTCTTCAATGTTGTTGGGAGAACAGGATATTGGTATGCAAAAAAATAAAAATAAAAGTGGACCTTTATCTTATACCATGCATGAAAAGTAACTCAAAATGGATTAAAGCCTTAAACATAAGATCTGAAACTGTAAAACTCCTAGAAGAGAACATAAAGAAAAATCTCCTTAATCTTGGTCTTCTCAAGAACTTTTTGGATAAGACACTAAAAGCATGGGGAGCAAAAGCAAAAATAAAATGAGACTACATCACATTTAAAAGTTTCTGCATATCAAATGAAATGAACAAAATGAAAAGATAACCCATGGAATGGGAGAAAACATTTGTCAACCATATATCCAATAGGGGGTTGATATCCCAAATGTATAAGAAGTTCGTGCAACTCATTAGCAAGAAAATAAATAACATGATTTTTAAGTGAGCAAAGAATTTGAATAGATATGCTCTAAGTAAATGAAAAGGTGCTCAGCATCATGAACCATGAAGGAAATGCAAATCAAAATCACAATGAGCTATCACCTCACACTTATTAGGATGGCCACTATCAAAATGTCAAAAGATAACAAATGTTGACAAGGATGTGGAGAAAAGGGAGCTCTTATACACTGTTGGTAGGAATATAAATTGGTACAGACATTATGGAAAACAGTATGGAGGTTCTTCAAAAAATGTTGGTTAAATGGTAAAAACTTTTAGTTATGAGACAAATAAGTTGTGGAGATCTAAAGTACAGCATGGTGACAATAATTAATAATGTATTATATATTTGAAACTTGCTAGGAGAGTGGATCTCATCACAATAAAAACATAACTATGTGAATTGATGGATATTTTAATTAGCTTACTGGTTATAACCATTTCATAATATATACATAAATCAAATTATCACATTGAACACTTTAAATATATACAATTTTTACTTGTCAGTCATACCTTAATAAAGCTGGAAAAAATGAACAAGAAAATGCAATGGGTCAAGAATAACCAAGATACTCTACAACAAAAACAAAATGATGAGAGGACTTCCTCTAAAAATAATCAAGACATATTATAAAACGACAATAGTTAAGACAGTGTGATCTTGGCACAAAATTAGATAGATAGATAGAAAAATAGATAGATATAGATAGGTAAAATTCTTAATAAATATACATACTTACCAATGAAATAAAATAGATATCCAAAAAATAGGCTGTTGATTTTTGGTGAAATGTCCCTGCAGAGCCATAAAGAAAAGATGGTTATTTTTTTTCTCCCAATAAATAGCACTAAGATAATTTTATCTTTATATGGCTAAAATAAAATTGGCCAGACTCAAAGCTTAATTTCAAGAGGATTAGATCTAAACGTGAAAAAGAAAAATAGCAAACTTTTACAAATTGGTATAAAAGAAAATTTTATGACTTCAGTGTAAGGTTTTTTAAAAAAATATATAAATGTACATAACTATTAAAAATGATAAATTTGACTGCACTAAAATTAAGTGTCTGCTCATCTAAGGCGTCATTGAGAGAATAGAAAAGCAAGCAGCTGTGGAGCAGAAGAAGGTATATACAATATATACATTTCACAAAGAACTTGATCCAAAAAATAAAGGTTTTTTTATAAATCATTTTTAAGAGAAACATAGTTTTATTTGAAAACAAAGAGGAAAAAGATCAGATAAATCATTTTTAAGAGAAACATAGTTTTATTTGAAAACAAAGAGGAAAAAGATCAGATATCCATATGGCTGTTAGAATAAGTGATGTTGCTGAACTTCATTAGCAATCAAGGAAATATAAATAAAAGCACCATAATATACCATGATATATCCACCAGAAAAAAAAAAAAAAAAAAAGATGCTAAAACTAAAAAGACTGACAGTAACAAGTGTTGGAGAATACTTGAAGCCACAGGAAACTTCATATATTACTGGTAGAAGTATAATTTGCTACAACTGGTTTGGAAGAGTTTAACATTATCTACTAAATTTGAATACACACAAGCATCATGAAAAAAATTTTACCCTAGGTATTTACAAAAAAAAAATTGTGTGAATATTTGCACAAAGAGGCATTTACAAAAATGTTTATAGTAGGATTTTTCATTACAGCTAAATATTCATCAGCAACACAATGGTGCTATATTCATACAACAGCATGGTGCTATATATTCATAATGTGGAATACTACCCCACACAGAACATTAACTACAGCAACATGTAACAGCATGGGTAAATCTCATAGACATGTTATCGAGCAAGAGAAGCCAGACACAAAAGAACACATTACTTCATTTCTATAGGGTTTAAAAACAAGCAAAACTATAGTGTTTAGGTATGCACATTTTGGAATAAAAAGTGAAGAAAAGTAAGGAAACAATTATCATAAACATCAAGAGTAGAAAGTGTGAATTTTAACTCAGAAGAGCCATAGAGGGGACTTCTGGGTTGCTATCAGTGTACTATATCTTGCTCTAGTCAGTGGCTACATGGCTGTTCACTATAATACTATACTAGTTCTACATTATGTAGTCTGTAATTTACTGTGTGCCTGTTATATTCCAGTATAATTTTTTAAAGTATATGATAAAATAAAACAAAAAAATATTAATTACAGAGATCTCCTACGAAAATTAACACTATTGACCACTAATCACTTCTTTGTTTATTAAACTGTCTTAACAAAAGAAGGTATCAATATGGCTAATAAACACAGTGTTTGTAAAGAGTCTGTTCATCACTGGTAATCAAGAAAATGCAAATAAAAAGCTATGCTTATAAACTACCAGACTTCCTTGATGTTTTTCCTGCTCTTCCAGACTTTTTTTCCCTTCAGTCTCTTCCACCTCTCAAATTTTATTGAGCCCGAGGGTTTTACCTTTGTGCCTCTTTTCTAACTCTATATGCTCTCAAAGGAAACTTCACACTGCTTGAATCTACTCAGGTACCAGAGGTACATCAAAAACAACAGTCCAAACTGAACTCATTAGCTCCCACCTCAAATTTTTTTCCTCTTCCTCTGCACCCTGCCTTATTAAATTTGTTTGTTAATAAACTTCTATTGAGTAATATATTTGAAGTAAACTCTGAAAGTACTTTGCTAGACTGCAAGGATATAAAGATGTATATAACACACATTTCCCTTGCCCTAGCAATGTACTTGAAATACAGTAGGTACCAAATAAAAGTTAAGTGAATGAATTCATTCCCTAGTATATTCTCAAGGTATTTACAATCTAACGGTTCCGCAAGGACATAGTTCAGAACACAGCTCCAGTACTTGCACAAGAATTCCCAAGGTTTGATTAATCTAATACCCATACAGGTATTATGGAATAGTCTAAGTAACTTTGGGACCAAATATTACCCTTATGATCTGAACTATGGATTGGTCTAGGTTATTAACGCTGTCAAGCAAACACAGAAGTCTTGAAATCTTTCCCCCTCTGCTGAACTACCCACAATATGTGAAATAACTCTTCACTTAAATATTATCTTAATATTCTGTGATATTGTGAAATACATATTTGGTCTTCATCCCAGGTTGTTGACAACCGTTCTTAAAACCTTTGTAATCTCTGAAGTAATAAGAGTGTCTCTTGTGTGCTGATGAGATGACTGATAGCTAGGGGCCTCTTGGTGGCTTTAGGATGGTGACTGGTCACCAGAAAGTCCAAAGACATGATTCCAGGGTTAGGACTTTCAGGCCCACCCTCCCCCACCAACCTCTCAGGAGGGGAAAGGAGCTAAAAGTTTAATTGATGACCAATGGCCAATGATGTAATCAATCATGCCTGCACAATAAAGTCTCCATAAAAACCTAAAAGGACAAGATCTGGAGAGTCTTTCAGTGAGTTGAACACATGGAGATTCCCGGAGGGTGTTGTCCACAGAGGGTATGTAAATTCCATGTCTCTTGCCAAATACCTTGCTTTCATCTGGCTTTTTATACATATCCTTCGTAACATACTTTATAATAAACTGGTAAATGTAAGTTAAGTATTTCTCTGAGTTTTGTGAGCTACTCTAGCAAATTAATTGAACCTGAGGAGGTGACCATAGGAACCCCAATTTATAACCTGTCTGTCAGAAGCACATGTGACAATCTGTGCTTGCAATTGGTGTCTGAAGTGGGGGCAGTCTTGTAGGGCCGAGTCTTCAACCCATAGAATTGGACACTATCTCTACATAGATAGTGTCAGAGCTGAATTTGATTAGTCTGCCACAGAATTGCCTGGTGTGTGGAGGAAAACCTCCACTCATCTAGTGTCTGAAGTGTTGAATGACTGTTTAAGAATAGAGGGTAAGAAAACATTTTGGTTTTTCCTATATCCACATATATTCTAATAAGCCAACAGATATTTATTAACAGGCTCTGGAGCTGGCCTGCCTGAGTCTGAAGCCTGGTCCCACCCCTTGCCAGCCAGTGACCATGGTACATTTTCCACTTATCTTCATCTCTGCATCCTCAGCCTCACTGAAATCATTAGGAGTTGCAATGATAGCAGCACTAGGATTGAACAGACGGGGTTGCAAAGTTCTTACCAGAGTACCTGAAACAAACAAATTGATCAATCAATATTAGCTGTTGCTACTCATTCAGCAAATATATATTATACAGTTCCTACTTGATAGGCATTAGAAATGCATTAATGAGTTAAACAAATATGTTCACTGCCTTTCTGAAATTTTCAATACAAAAGGACCTGGCAAATACACAAACAAAATCTATTTCTGAGTAAATTACTATGTTTTTGTTTTTAACTGGGAAGTTGTTCAGTTTTTCTGGAAGTTATGTGACTTCCTTCCCTGTATACCTCTTAGGGACCCCCAGATGATACTATGTTCCCCTGTCTGGAGTCCTAAGTTGCAAATGACAATGAAAAGCTGCAAATATCTTCAAAGTTCTCTTTGGAAGCTAAGTTAATGTTACTCCATCCTACCTGCCAATTTCCTTTTTTCATTCCGTTTATTTTCTCTCTATTGTTGGGAACAACAAATACATGTAAAACAAGAGAGAACTAGGGAATGAAGATGTTTCTGAGACAGAAAGAGAAGGCAGAAAGACAGAGACAGGCAGTCCAGAGTTGCATCTGAACGTTTGTAAAATAGATATTTTTTACTCTGAACCTGAATTTTAATTATTTTAACATGTCCACTTCATTCTTCCTTTAAAGGAAAGGAAGTCAAACTACAGTCTCTACAGATACTCTGTAGAAATAAAAATGTTACTGTTCTTAATAAATATTTCAGCAGAAAAATGAAGAAGTGATGTAAATGTGTTTGAGAAAACCAGTGGCAGGCTTTGGATTCTCTTGGATCTCCAGTGTTCTTTCTTCACCGGGTGCATATGGCGAGAAAAGGAGCATTCTCTTGCACTAGTCATTTATTATTTATTTTTATGCTTTAATTATTTGTGGAAATTCCTGACACCTTCTTATTCAGCCGGTTTTACCGATAGTCAGGAGTGGGAGGACAAAGCACCCACTGGAGAGGAAGAAACAGTGCCAGCAGCTTCGTTTTTGGGAATTGCATAGCTGAGCATTGAGAAATAACTTGATTTTAGGAGGATGACAACAAATTTTAAAATGTTGCTAATGACACAGTTTGACGTCTTTCTTGGGAGAAGTTTTTAGAGTATTTTCCACTGATGAAAAAGAAGGTAGCTGAAACTCGCTAGATGTGGGAATTTTCTTTCACTCTGACCCGAGTGTCACATCACTGCTCTCTGTGAGTATAGGAGACCCTTGAACATCCTTGGAGTGAGATGGCACTTGGTTCTGAAGCAAGAGCCTGACGGTGTGATAATAAGGACTCAGGAAAGTTAAACTAGTTACATGAGAATTTATTGAAGTCTGTTCATTCATTCGTATATTCATATCATCCTTTCACTCATTCATAAATACAGAGTACCAAGCACTCTATTAAATATTAGATTGTGAGACTATTTGAGCAATTTAGTTTGAAAGAATGAAAATTTGAACCAGAATAGTGGCTCTAATATCTTCCTAATTCTTACAAATTTGTTTAAACAAGAAAGGGTTTGTGTTTGTTTTGGTATTGGTTTTAGTTTTGGGTTTTAGGGTTTGTTTTAACCTTTGTTGTTTCCCTGTTTTCACTTCTTTGTTTATTTGTCTTTCAGATATCATCAATGATATTCACTCATCCTTACACACAGTTTCACCCTTTCATCCTGAAGATCAATAGGATTCATTGCTGTCCATGGTATGACATATTTTACAAACTATACCCAAGGTTTTATTTTTTCATTGTTATTTCTAGCACCCAAATAATATCTACCATCCTTGTAGCACCCTTCTGTGCCTGGCACGATTCTACTTACTTTAACCTCATTATCACCACTCCTTATAACTGAAGAGAAAGGAGATTATTGTTATTCCCATTTTACACGTTGAAAAACCAAGGCTCCATGAGGTTAAAAATAGCTTCATAACTAGTTAACAGTGAAGTAGGGTCTCAATGTGTCTGGCTCAAAAGCCCACACTCTTCAGTTTTACTTTTCATAAAAACTTGACCTTAAAGAGTAGCACAATGACAATTACAATTCCTCTAAATTTATACCAAAATGGGAAACTGCTCTTGGGTTTGCCTTCTTTTACAGCAGCTCCCCAGAGGATTTATTTCAGCAGCTTCTGACAACACAGTGAGCACATGAGACAGGCATTATCTGCTCCCTGCGCCACTCACCAGGACCTCGAGTTTCCTCATTGCCTTGCACATCACACTCTTTTCTTTGAAGGGAATCCCATTTTCCCACCTGCATCCATCATTCGTCTGTCATCCCATTCAACTAGTGAGGTTTTTAACTAGATGATTTTTTTTTTAATCTTTCTTGGCTAACCTTGTCGCTCAAGGTCTTTGCTCTGACTACAGTTTTGGAGCTCACTCCTTTGAGAGTAGCAATTAACACAGGCAACTGTTTTGTTGGGTTTTGCTTTTTACATATTAAAGGGCAGAGGCAACCAGCTTGGGTTTGTCTCAGCTTCCTTTTGATCTTTCAGGAGCCACACAACAATATCCGTCTGCACAACCTGAGCACGGTAATTTAGGGATGGTTTAAGGAGTAAGCTTCGAGATGCTATTGCTTGGGGTTTGAAGAAGGACCCATTACAGCAAGAGCATGACCCTTCTCAAATACCTCTCAGAGCAGAGATGTACTCTACTGAAATCTCACCTCCCTCTTCTGAGGCAGGGGATGAAAGTGCCTCCGAAGAGGAACAAAGATCTGTGCTATTGTAAAGCATAGCATTTTCCCATTGCATTTGAATTGAGTATATTGCTCTTTCGGTTTTGCTAAGATTACACAAAATGTAATTACATCGACACTATTCACCTGGGAACCTAAGAAACGAATGCTAATGCAGCCTCACTGCGGGAGGGAAGCCTCTTGAATGGTGAAGACACTTTTCCCCTGACCAGAATTTTGCCTGGTTTTCTCAGTTATAATCAATCCAGGCAGCATAGGAAAGCAGTGTGCCTCTGCACTGCTTTAGAATCCCACAGTTTCTCCATATGGGAACACATGTGTGTTTATTTTTTAGTGTTGGGGTTCATGGACTAAATGTTCTCATTTCCCCTTTTTTCCTATTTAGTCTGCCTAGCAGCCTTGTGAATACCCATGTATTCTCTGCAATTAAAATTTAATTTAGGACTAACTTTATTGTAAAATAGAAGTTGAATCAAGTAATGAGGGTTTGGGGCCTAAATAACTTAAACTTTTTGATTAATATCTCAAAACTGGTTTACCATGCCTCTAGCATTCTTTGGGAGTAGGATAAAGTTTCAGACATGTGTTTTGGGTTTTTCGTGTGTTTTTTAGTGATGAGGTAAAATTAATATAAGTGGAATCCTGGTTGTTTAGTAGCTTGTCATCTCAATAGCCACAACTAAACCCAAGAAAATGTGTCTTAGCAAAAAATCAAGATCTTTATGTGGCTTGCTCTTTATAAATGAACAAAAACTAAAATATAAAAAACTTTTTACTTGAAATTGGCAAGAATGACAGTGAGAATAGAAAATGAGGATAAAAAGAAAATACAAGCATAGCTCAGAGAGTTGCAGGTTTGGTTCCAGACCACTGCAATAAAGCAAATATTGAAATAAGTGAATCACACATATTTTTTGGCTTTCCAGTGCATATAAAAGTTATGTTTACACCATAGTCTATTAAGTGTGCAATAGTGTTATGTCTAAAAAAAACAATGTACAAGCCTTAATTTAAAAGTGCTTTATAGTTAAAAAATGCTAACGACCATCAGAGCCTTGAGCAAAACCTCATCTTTCTGCTGGAGAGTCTTGTCTCCATGTTGATGATTGCTGACTTATCAGAGTGGCAGTTGCTGAAGGTTAAGTGGCTGTGGAAATTTCATAAGCCACCCTACATTCAAGCCATTCAAAAACATTAAAATGTGCCACCCCACATTAAAGTCATTCAAATTACAGTGAAGGTTGCCACATCAAATTATTCTGTCTTTCATGAAAGATTTCTCTGCAACATGCAATGCCGTTTGACTGTATTTTACCCATAGTAGAACTTCTTTCAAACTTGGAGTCCATCTTCTCAAATCCTGCCTCTGTTTTATCAACTAAGTTTAAAAAATATTCTAAATCTTTTGTTGTCATTTCAACAATGTTCACAGCATCTTCACCAGCAGTAGATTCCATCTCAAGAAACCTCTGTCTTTATTCATCTACAAGAAAGAACTCCGCATTCGCTCAAGTGTTATCATGATATTGCAGCAATTTAGTCCCATCTCCAGGCTCCATTTCTAATCCTAGTTTTCTTGCTATTTCCACCACATCTGCAGTGACTTCCTCTACTGAAATCTTGGATCCTTTGAAGTCATCCAGGAGGGTTAGAATCAACATCTTCCTAACTCCTGTTAATGTGGATATTTTCACCTTCTCCCATGAATGATGAACGTTCTTAATGAAATCTAGAATGGTGAATCCTTTCCAGAAGGTTCTCAATTTACTTTGCCCAGATCCATCAAAGGAATCATGTCTGCTATAGCCTTAGAAAATGTATTTCTTAAATAATAAAACTTGAAAGTCAAAATTAATCCTTGATCCATGGGCTGCAGAATGGATGCTATGTTAGCAGGCATAAAAACAAAATTAATCTCCCTGTACATCTCTATCAGAGTTATTGGGTACCTAGGTATATTGACAATGAACAGTAATATTTTGAAAGAAATATTTTTTTCTGAGCAGTAGGTCTCAAGTGAGTTTCAAATATTCAGTAAACCATGTCATGAACTGATATGCTGTAATCCAGACTTTGTTGTTCCATTTCTAGAACACAGGCAGAATAGACTTAGCATAATTCTTAATGGCCCAGAGATTTTCAGAATGGTAGATGAGCATTGGTTTCAACATAAAGTCACCAGCTGCATGAGTTCTTAACAACACAGTCAGTCTTCTAGATGGCACCTTTTCATCTACATCTACTTCTTCTAGATGGCACCTTTTCATCTACACCGTTTCTTCTTCTTCTTCTTCTTCTTCTATTTCCTCTTCTTCTTCTTCTAGATGGCACCTTTTCATCTACCAAAAGGTTTGGTATTGCCATCTTCATCAATTATCTTAGCTAGATCTTCTAAATAGCTTTCTGCAGCCTTATATTAGCACTTGTTGCTTCACCTTGCACTTTTATGTTATGGAGATGGCTTCTTTCCTTAAACCTCATGAACCAACCTCTGCTAGCTTCTCAACTATGTATCTGCAGCTTCCTCATCCTTCTAAGCCTTCACAGAATTGAAGAGAGTGAGGGCCTTGCTTCAGATTAGGCTTTGGCTTAAGGAAATGTTGTGGCTAATTTGATGTATCCAGACCACTCAAACTTTCTTTATATTAGCAGTAAGTCTGACTCACTTTCTTATCATTTGTATTCACTGAAGTAACATTTTAAATGTTCTTTGCATTTACAATTTAGCTAACTGTTCGGCACAAGAAGCCTAGCTTTTGGCATCTCTTGGCTTTCTATATGCCTTCCTCACTAAGCTCAAACATTTCTAGCTTTTGATTTAAAATGAGAGACATGCAACACTTCCTTTCACTTGAATACTTAGAGGCCACTCACTGTAGAGTTATTAACTTGTCTAATTTTTATATCATTGTTTCTCAGGGACTAGAGAGAAAAAAAGGAAAGAACTGAGGAAATGGCCAGTTAGTGAAGCAGTCAGTACACACACAACATTTATCAAGTAAGTTCACCATCCTATATAAATGCAGTTTATGGTGCCCCTCAAAAATTACAATAGTAACATCAAAGATCACTGATCAAAGATCATCATAACAAATATAATAATAATGAAAGAGTTTGAAATATTGCAGGAATTATCAAAATGTGATACAGAGAAAGGAAGTGAGCACATGCTATTGGAAAAATGGCATGCATACACTTGCCACAAACACAGAATTGTCACAAATCTTTAATTTGTTAAAAAGAAATGCAATATTTGCAAAGCACCATAAAGTGCAATAAAATAAGCTGTGCCTATGAAATGGGATTAATCACAAATTTGCAAGTTTTTAATGAAGATTAGAAATTATACGTCTAAAGGAAATAACAAGAAACCAGACACACAAAGAAAGACAGAAAGCATTGTCACAACCTTCATCTTTATCCTAATCATACAACCAAATTACAAGGTGCCTTAATATACATTGTGTCACTTTATTTGAGGCTAACAGTAATACTCTGGCGATCATGAGGATAGCCAGTGACAGGATAAATATTATAGGTAATGTGGGTTGAGGTCAACAAAGTCTTAATTGAGCACCTACTTATGTGCCAGGCACTATACCAGGTATTGAAGATGCACTGGTGAGGGGGAAAAAATGTTCAGTTCTGGGTTAAGAGGGCAATTCAGAAATACACAGAGCCAAAATACCACTAAAACTATAGCAAAGTATTTTTTTCTAAAAACAGACATAAGCCACAGAAATGAGGAGACCAAGAAAGAAAATATGAGTAATAAATGTTTGGAAGCCAGAAAGAATATAGTCCAGAAGTAAGTGACCTACAAGACAAAACAAGGCTAAGTGCTGAACTGAGAAGATATTGAAAACAAACCCCTATATATAATATTCTCCAAGCTGCCATTGATATTCCAAATGGGGCCTGAACGTGCATATTTATAGGCTGGGTAGAAAGAGAAGATCCCTCTTTTTCTATATAACTAAGAGGTATACTGGCCTTGGAGTATAACACAGAAGTTTCCATACTCTGGTCTCTAAAGCAGCTTGAGATCTCACTATGCTTTACTGATCTGAATCAGTACCATAGAATCAGCTCCCTGCCCAATTTTGGAAAGGGAAGACAAGGAAGCCAGGAAGCCTAAAAATCTGTCTTTTCAGGAAGAATGTTGAAAGCATTAGAAAAGCAGTTAGATTCTTTTTCACTCCTACCCTCTTATCATCACCACCATCACCACCTCTACAGAGATACCGGAAGCTCATTCTTTGCAGAGAGTAGAGGGTCTCTGACAAAGTAGGATAAATGGGTATTATATTGAAAAGAGGGAAGTTAAATGTTCATATATGTGCTGAATGCTAAGTGAAGAAACCCTCAGTCCTCTTCTTCCAGTTGGCTCTTAGAGTCTGCAACTAGACTCGTACTTCTAGGCAGGAGAGAGGTGACTACTCTGAAGGTTCTAACTGACTCACTTTTTACCCCACAAAAAGATCTAAAGATGGAGGGGTTCTAAGATGGCTGAATAGGAACAGCTCCGGCCTGCAGCTCCCCGTGTGATCAACACAGAAGACAGGTGATTTCTGCATTTCCAACTGAGGTATCTGGTTCACCTCACTCAGACTGGTTGGACAGTGGGTGAAGCCCATGGAGGGTGAGCCAAAGCTGGATGGGGTATCACCTCACCTGGGAAGCATAAGGGGTTGGGGGCCTTCCCTTTCCTAGCCAAGGGAAGCCGTGACAGATGGTACCTGGAAAATTCGGACACTCCCACCATAATACTGTGCTTTTCCCATGGTCTTAGCAAAAGGCACACCAGGAGATTATATCCCACACCTGGCTTGGTGGGTCCCATGCCCAAGGAGCCTTGCTCACTGCTAGCTCAGCAGTCCAAGATAGAACTGTGAGGCAGCAGCCTGGGCTGGGGAAGGGGCGTCCGCCATTGCTGAGGCTTGAGTAGGTAAACAAAGTGGCCAAGGGAAGCTCAAACTGGGTGAAGCCCACTACAGCTCAATGAAGCCTTCCTGCCTGCATAGACTCCACCTCTTGGGGCAGGGCATAGCTGAACAAAAAGGCAGCAGAAACTTCTGCAGACTTAAACGTCCCAGTCTGACAGCTCTAAAGAAAGCAGTGGTTCTCCCAGCATGGAGTTTGAGCTCTGAGAACGGACAGACTGCCTCCTCAAGTGGGTCTCTGACCTCCATGTAGCCTAACTGGGAGATACCTCCCAGTAGGGGCCGACTGACACCTCATACATGCAGGTGCCCTTCTGAGACAAAGCTTCCAGAGGAAGGATCAGGCAGCAAAATTTGCTGTTCTGCAGCCTCCACTAGTGATACCAAGGCAAACGGGATATGGAGTGGACCTCCAGCAAACTCCTACAGACCTGCAGCTGAGGATCCTGACTGTTAGAAGGAAAACTAACAAACAGAAATGAATAGCATCAACATCAATTAAAAGGACATCCACACCAAAACCCCATCTGTATGTCACCATCATCAAAAACCAAAGGTAGATAAAACCACAAAGATGGGGAGATATCAGAGCAAAAAAGCTGAAAATTCTGAAAACCAGAGTGCGTATTCTCCTCCAAAGGATCGCAGCTCCTCGCCAGCAACAGAACAAAGCTGGATGGAGAATGACTTTGATGGATTGACAGAAGTAGGCTTCAGAAGGTCGGTAATAACAAACTTCTCTAAGCTAAAGGAGGATGTTGAAACCCATCACTAGGAAGCTGAAAACCTTGAAAAAAGATTGGACGAATGACTAACTAGAATAAACAGTGTAGGGAATAACTTAAATGACCTGATGGAGCTGAAAACCATGGCATGAGAACTATGTGATGCATGCACAAGTTTCAGTAGCTGATTTGATCAAGTGGAAGAAAGGGTATCACTGATTGAAGATCAAATGAATAAAATGAAGCAACAAGAGAAGTTTAGAGAAAAAAGAGTAAAAAGAAATGAACAAAGCCTCCAAGAAATATGGGACTATGTGAAAAGACCAAATCTACATTTGATTGGTGTACCTGAAAGTGACAGGAAGAACGGAACCAAGTTGGAAAACACTCTTCAGGATATTATCAGGAGAACTTCCCCAACCTAGCAAGGCAAACCAACATTCAAATTCAGAAAATACAGAGAATACTACAAAGATACTCCTCAAGTAGAGCAACCCCAAGACACATAATTGTCAGATTCACCAAGGTTGAAATGAAGGAAAAAAGGTAAAGCGCAGCCAGAGAGAAAGGTCGGGTTACCCACAAAGGGAAGCCCATCAGACTAACAGCAGATCTCTTGGCAGAAACTCTACAAGCCAGAAGAGAGTGGGGGCCAATATTCAACATTCTTAAAGAAAAGAATTTTCGACCCAGAATTTCATATCCAGACGAACTAAGCTTCATAAGTGAAGGACAAATAAAATCCTTTACAGACAAGTAAATGCTGAGATTTTGTCACCTTCAGGCCTGCCTTACAAGAGCTCATGAAGAAAGCACTAAATATGGAAAGGAAAAATCAGTACCAGCCACTGCAAAAATATACCAACTTGTAAAGACCACTGACAATATGAAGAAACTGCATAACTAACAGGCAAACTAACCAGCTAGCATCATAATGACAGGATCAAATTCACACATAAAAATATTAACCTTAAATGTAAATGGGCTACATGCACCAATTAAAAGACACAGACTGGCAAATTGGATAAAGAGCCAAGAAACATCAGTGTGTTGTATTCAGGAGACCCATCTCACTTGCAGAGGCACACATAAGCTCAAAATAAAGGGATGGAAGAAGATCTACCAAGCTAATAGAAAAAAATAAAAATAAAAAAGCAGGGGTTGCAATCCTAGTCTCTGATAAAACAGGCTTTAAACCAACAAAGATCCAAAGAGACAAAGAAGGCCATTACATAATGGTAAAGGGATCAATTCAACAAGAAGAGCTAACTATCCTAAATATATATGCACCCAATACAACAGCACCCAGATTCATAAGGCAAGTACTTAGAGACCTACAAAGAGACTTAGACTCCCACACAATAATAATGGGAGACTTTAACACCCCACTGTCAATATTAGACAGATCAATAAGACAGAAGGTTAACAAGGATATCCAGGACTCAAACTCAGCTCTGCACCAAGCCGACCTAATAAACATCTACAGAACTCTCCACCCCAAATCAACAGAATATACATTCTTCTCAGCACCACATCACACTTATTCCAAAACTGACCACATAGTTGGAAGTAAAGCACTCCTCAGCAAATGTAAAAGAACAGAAATAATAACAAACTGTCTCTCAGACCACAGTGCAATCAAATTAGAACTCAGGATTAAGAAACTCACTTAAAACCACAAAACTACATGGAAACTGAACAACCTGCTCCTGAATGACTACTGGGTACATAATAAAATGAAGGCAGAAATAAAGATGTTCTTTGAAACCAATGAGAGCAAAGACACAACATATCAGAATCTCTGGGACACATTTAAAGCAATGTGTAGAGGGAAATTTATAGCACTAAATGCCCACAAGAGAAAGCAGGAAAGATCTAAAATTGAAACCCTAACATCACAATTAAAAGAACTAGAGAAGCAAGAGCACATAAATGCAAAAGCTAGCAGAAGGCGAAAAATAACTAAGATCAGAGCAGAACTGAAGAAGATAGAGACACAAAAAAAAAACCCTTCAAAAAATCAATGAATCCAGGAGCTGATTTTTGAAAAGATCAACAAAATTGATGGACCATTAGCAAGACTAATAAAGAAGAAAAGAGAGAAGCATCAAATAGATGCAATAAAAAATGATAAAGGGGCTATCACCACCAATGCCACAAAAATACAAACTCCCATCAGAGAATAATATAAACACCTCTACACAAATAAACTAGAAAATCTAGAAGAAATGGATAAATTCCTGGACACATACACCCTCCCAAGACTAAACCAGGAAGAAGTTGAGTCCCTAATTAGACCAATAACAGGCTCTGAAATCGAGGCAATAATCAATAGCCTACCAACCAAAAAAAGTCGAGGACCACATGGATTCACAGTTGAATTCTGCCAGAGGTACAAAGAGGAGCTGGTACCATTCCTTCTGAAACCATTCCAATCAATAGAAAAAGAGGGAATCCTCCCTAACTCATTTTATGAAGCCAACATCATCCTGATACCAAAGCCTGGCAGAGACACCACAGAAAAAGAGAATTTTAGATCAACATTCATAATGAACATTGATGCAAAAATCCTCAATAAAATACTGGCAAACCGAATCCAGCAGCACATCAAAAAGATTATCCACCATGATCAAGTTGGCTTTATCCCTGGGATGCAAGGCTAGTTCAACATACACAAATCAATAAATGTAATCCATCACATAAACAGAACCAAAGACAAAAACCACATGATGATCTCAATAGATACAGAAAAGGCCTTCAATAAAATTCAACAGCCCTTCATGCTGAAAACTCTTGATAAACTATGTGTTGATGGGATGTATCTCAAAATAATAAGAGCTATTTATGACAAACCCACAGCCAATATCATACTGAATGGGCAAAAACTGGAAGCATTCCCTTTGAAAACTGGCACAAGACAGGGATGCCCTCTCTCACCACTCCTATTCAACATAGTGTTGGAAGTTCTGGCCAGGGCAATCAGGCAGAAGAAAGAAATAAAGGGTGTTCAGTTAGGAAAAGAGGAAGTCAAATTGTCCCTGTTTGCAGATGACATGATTGTATATTTAGAAAACCCCATTGTCTCAGCCTAAAATCTCCTTAAGCTGATAAGCAATTTCAGCAAAGTCTCAGGATACAAAATCAATGCGCAAAAATCTTAAGCATTCCTATACACCAATAACAGACAAACAGAGAGCCAAATTGTGAGTGAACTCCCATTTACAATTGCTTCAAAGAGGATAAAATACCTAGGAATCCAATTTACAAGGGTGTGAAGGACCTCTTCAAAAACTACAAACCACTGCACAACGAAATAAAAGAAGACACAAACAAATGGAAGAACATTCCATGCTTATGGAGAGGAAGAATCAATATTGTGAAAATGGACATGCTGCCCAAGGTAGTTTATAGATTCAGTGCCATCCCCATCAAGCTACCAATGAGTTTCTTCACAGAATTGGAAAAAACTACTTTGAAGTTCATATGGAACCAAAAAAGAGCCTGCATTGCCAAGATAATCCTAAACAAAAAGAACAAAGTTGGAGGCATCATGCTACCTGACTTCAAACTATACTACAAGGCTACAGTAACCAAAACAGCATGGTACTGGTACCAAAACAGAGATATAGACCAATGGAACAGAACAGATGCCTCAGAAATAACACCACACATCTACAACCATCTGATCTTTGACAAACCTGACAAAAACAAGCAATGGGGAAAGGATTCCCTATTTAATAAATGGTGCTGGGAAAACTGGCTAGCTATATGTAGAAAGCTGAAACCGCATCCTTTCCTTACACATTATACAAAAACTAATTCAAGATGGATTAAAGACTTAAATGTTAGACCTAAAATCATAAAAACCCTAGAAGAAAACCCAGACAATACCATTCAGGATATAGGCATGGGCAAGGACTTCATGACTAAAACACCAAAAGCAATGGCAACAAAAGCCAAAATAGACAAATGGGATCTAATTAAACTAAAGAGCTTCTGCACAGCAAAAGAAACTACCATCAGAGAGAACAGGCAACCTACAGAATGGGGGAAAATTTTTGCAATCTACCTATCTGACAAAGGGCTAATATCCAGAATCTACAAAGATCTTAAACAAACTTGCAAGAAAAAAACAACCCCATTAAAAAGTGGGTAAAGGATATGGACACTTCTCAAAAGAAGACTTTTATGCAGCCAACAGACACATGTAAAAATGCTCATCATCACTGGCCATCAGAGAAATGCAAATCAAAGCCACAATGAGATACCGTCTCACACCAGTTAGAATGTCGATCATTAAAAAGTCAGGAAACAATAGGTGCTGGAGAGGATGTGGGAAAAAGGAACGTTTTTACACTGTTGGTGGGAGTGTAAACTAGTTCAACCATTGTGAAAGACAGGGTGGCGATTCCTCAAGGATCTAGAACTAGAAATACCATTTGACCCAGTGATCCAATTACTGGGTATATACCCAAAGGATTATAAATCATGCTACTATAAAGACACATGCACACATATGTTTGTTGCGGCACTATTCACAATAGCAAAGACTTGAAACCAACCCAAATGTCCATCAATGATAAACTGGATTAAGAAAATGTGGCACATATATACCATGAAATACTATGCAGCCATAAAAATGGATGTGTTCATGTCTTTTGTAGGGACATGGATGAAGCTGGAAACCATTATTCTGAGCAAACTATTGCAAGGACAGAAAACCAAATACCACGTGTTCTCACTCATAGGTGGGAATTGAACAATGAGAATCCTTGGACACAAGGTGGGGAACATCACACACTGGGGCCTGTCTTGGTGTGTGGGGGATGGGGGAGGGATAGCATTAGGAGAACTATCTAATGTAAATGACAAATTAATGGGTGCAGCACACCAACATGGCACATGTATACATATGTAACAAACTTGCACATTGTGCACATGTACCCTGAAACTGAAAGTATAATAATAGTGAAAAAAAAAATCTAAAGATGTTGACACTAGGAATTCTCCAAGAAATGCTTCTCATTTAGGCCATCTGGCAATAACGGTCAAAGTCAGAGAGTCCTACTCATTATCTCAGGGCTCCTAAATTGCTTTTTAATGGTCCAGTCCTAATCATGAATAACATGATTAAGACAATCAAGAATAATCAGACATCTAAGAAAAAATTCTAATATGGAGGCAAGAGACCAAAACAAAACAAGCAAACAGACAAACAGAAAAAGCAACCTGGACAAAACAGAAACTATTCAGGGAGAAAAACCTCAGCAGTAATATCAACAATAAAAAAAACTCATTATCTGTTGTGAGACAGGAGGATCTATTTCATCCATGAAACAAGAAGTGGAAGCTATAAAAAAAGAACTTACTGAGAAAAAAAAAAGACTTTTGGAATTTAGCAATATTATAGCGAAAATAAAAATAAAAATCTCAATAGAAAGCTCAAAGATAATGTTGGAGTAATTGTGCCAAAAGTTAATTAAAAACCAAAGAGATGGAGAATAGGGGAAAAAACATATTAGCATTATTTTAAGAGGCACAACATTCAAATAATAGGTGTTCAGAACAAAAGTACAAAGAAAATAGAGAGAAAAATCATCAAAGAAAGAATGCAAGAAAATTTCCAACAACTCCAAGTTATAAATTTTTAGATTGAAAAAGCCTATGGAGTATCCAGCAAAATAGGTAAAAATAGATCCACACCAAGGGAAATCATTGTGAAATTTCAGGACTGTGGAAACAAAAAGAAGGTTTTACAAGCTTATCAAATGAAAATTCAGTGCTCATGTAAGAGGTCAGTTATCTGACTGACACACTGAAAGCAAGAAAACAGTAGAGCAATGCCTTCAAAATTCTGAAGCAAAATCATTACTAAACTAGAATTCCGCATCTAACCAAACAATTAATCTCATCAGGGAAGAATAAAGACATTTTTAGACACCCATCATGCAATATCAATCAACTAATTAATTCAAAATAGCCTGTTTTTCTTAAGAAGAGAGTGGAGAAAGTTTACCACCAAAATATGGGAATACACCAAGAAATCAGAAGAAAAAGAAAAAGAAAGAATCCAAAACCGAAGGGAGAGAAAGAATATCTGCAGGTTGCTAGAGAGAGAAGATGCTATGGAGATGGCTCATTCAGAGAGCAGCAGCATGATTCAGGAGACAGACATTTTGGTAGCTGTCATCACATTTTTTTTTAATTGTACTATCTTTTCAACCTCACCAAACTAGTGGAATATGTGGTCCATCAAAGGAGTAAAACCAAAAAGGAGGAAGTCATAAAATGCAGGAAACATGTAATAAAACTCAGAATGGTAAAGAGAATTCCAAGTATGAAAGAAAAGGAGAAATTCAAGGTATCTGGGAAGCTCAAATGAATCTTCAAAGAAAAATTTCTCTAAGTAATAAAAGTAACTAAAAATCCCTAATATTAGGAAAAATGATGCTGAGAGGCCAATAAAATGTATGAAAAGAATAACTGCAATTGGAAAAAACTATCAACTTTAGTAACAATAAAAAAGGAACACAATCTTATGACAATGTTCATTAGTAAGTAATATTTGCATAGGCATAATAATGAATAATAAACAATAATGATTTAACCAAAATTGTAATACAACTATATTAGAAGGATGGAGGAAACAGAGTGACAGCAAGTCATTAGATAATATATAAAACAAAGATAGTAGCATACACACATTATGTAGAAATATGAGTGTGTAAATGCCAAAAGAAATAGCTTAAAAAGTCAAAAACAGTTGCCAGTTGGAAGATGTATTGTTGGCAATGAAGGGCAATGGGTGGGGAGCCACTATACTTTATTAGTAGCTTTATACTATTACTTGGCATTTTAAACCATGTATGTATAATAGATTGATAAAATGTTTAATTATTAAAATTTCTAGCTTCATCATCATTTTTCTCCAGCACCCAAAACAGTGCCTAGCACATAGTAGGTCTTTAGTAAGTATTTATTGAAACTGAATAAAAGAACAAAATCATGATTCTATTATAGAGGAGCCTTCAGCAGAATAAATGGAGAATATAGAAAAGATTTACTGGATAAGGCACAGTTGGTTATATCTATCTCCTTGCAAAACAACTAGAACTGCTGAATAGAACAGAGGCCCTTCTCCACCCTCTCTGAGGTTCAAAGGCCATTTTCAGCAGCATAAAGGGGTGAGAAGTAGTAATAGTTGTGGTGGTGGTGGCAGCAGCACTATACGTCATCATTGTAAAAAGCAGCATCATACACCTTGTTCATAATCATAATCTTAAAAACCATAGTATCTTGGCTGGGTGCAGTGGCTCATGCTTGTTATCCCAGCACTTTGGGAGGCCAAGGCTGGGAGGATCACCTGAGATCAGGAGTTCGAGATCAGCCTGACCAACATGGTGAAACCCTCTCTCTACTAAAAACACAAAAATTAGCCAGGCATGATTACATGCCTGTAATCCCAGCTACTCAGCTACTCAGGAGCCTGAGGCAGGAAAATCACATGAACCCAGGAGGCGGAGGCTTCAGTGAACTGAGATTGTGCCACTGCACTTCAGCCTGAGCAACAAGAGTGAAACTCCATTTAAAAAAGAAAAAAAAAGCACGATATCTGCAGAAATACTCTAGATCACTGTAGGGCAGTACAGTGGACAGGAAAAAGTAAAACTTTGAAGGAAGACATACCTGTGGGCAAATACCAGTTTTTACAGTTACTTCATTGCTTTCAGAAAATCGTTTAACCTCTTTCTGCTTGTTTTTTCAACTTTAGAATGATAGCAATATCACCAACCTTGCAGGAGTTCTTAAAGAATACCAGAAAATGTATTAAAACACTTTAGTATGGAGTAGACATTCAATACAGGAAGCTGTTATTACTATAGTTAGACTAAAATAAAAGTTTCCTGAGATTGGGAACCTTGAGTGTTTTGTTTCCAGGTCCTAAAACAGTGCCTGACACACAGTAGGTAGGTAATGAATATTTGATGAATGAATGAATGATCATTTCAAAAAGAAAAGCATTTATTTGGCCTCTTCGGTGTACATAGCTCAGCTTTGAAACCATTTACTACAGCATCTTAGATAAGCACTGTTTTTTGAGAATCAATTTCCTCAAACAATGCCACTAGTTATCTGCAGAGAAACACCCGTTCATTC